>NC_060158.1:20312004-20322555 GCF_021292245.1 Micropterus dolomieu | reverse complement strand
ATTTGAGGATTATGGAGGCCACTGTGCTCTTAGGAACCTTAAGTGCAGCAGAAATTTTTTTGTAACCTTGGCCAGATCTGTGCCTTGCCACAATTCTGTCTCTGAGCTCTTCAGGCAGTTCCTTTGACCTCATGATTCTCATTTGCTCTGACATGCACTGTGAGCTGTAAGGTCTTATATAGACAGGTGTGTGGCTTTCCTAATCAAGTCCAATCAGTATAATCAAACACAGGTGGACTCAAATGAAGGTGTAGAACCATCTCAAGGATGATCAGAAGAAATAGACAGCACCTGAGTTAAATATGAGTGTCACGGCAAAGGGTCTGAATACTTATGACCATGTGATATTTCAGTTTATCTTTTTTAATAAATTTGCAAAAATTTCTACATTTCTGTTTTTTTCTGTCAAGATGGGGTGCTGAGTGTACATTACTGAGTAATAAAATGAACTTTTTTGATTTTTGGAAAATGGCTGCAATGAAACAAAGAGTGAAAAATTTAAAGGGGTCTGAATACTTTCCGTACCCACTGTATAAGGACACTCAGATTTCTCCTCCCTGTCCACTCTGACCAGTCAACAAACAGACACAGATTCTCAAAAGAAGTCACAGTGTCTTTGCCTTCTAGCTGTCACTCTCTGCTTTTCTCCTTGTCTTGTCACATCCCTCTCCACTCTCCCAATACACTCACGTAAAGTCATGCCAAGGGAGTCAGGATGCCTTCTACCTCTCCTCCTCCTCTCCTTCACCTCCTCACTTCATCTCTGCGTGAGCCACCACTGTCCTGCGTGGTGTAATATCTCAGTGTCTGACATGAGGTGTAACACTTCAGTTAATAGCTGCTGAATGCTCCTGTGAGCTATGCTTTTGGGGGAAGCAAAATTACAGGGTGCTGAGACTGACAGCCGAGGCGCAGCAGATCGCCTGCCCCCTGAGCCCCTTTTTGGCTATGAAACCCTTCTCTCAGGCGTATCAGCACTAACACCATATGAGCAAAGTAAACACAGGTACACGTGTACTGCAAACACTTTCACCCGCTGCTGGTTTGCAATTATGGATGGACACATTCATACAATAATATGGTCTTAGCCATGCATAAAGCGAAGCAGCAGTTTTTGTCAAGAAAACTCTCTTTGCTCTGTGGTACTTGACCACACTTGTCAAGAAGCACACAAGAGTTTAGGGAGTTTATTAAAAAAAACATACACACACACAAAAGAAAAAACTCATGAGATAAGGAAACACTAAAGGTCTATCTTAAAAGAAAGAAAAGCAATTGAAGGATACTGCCTAAAACGAAGGAAGCCACAGTGCTCACACACTGTGCTCACACTCATCCTCAAAAGCCAGAGAGAAAGTATTTTGTACACGGCAGGTCAGTCTCGCTTTGCTGTTTTTTCCCTTGGATATCAAACAGCGAGAGGAGTTTGAAGAGGCGTGAAGACAAATGTTATAGAACAGTATGGGAAGGGGGGGGGGGGGCAGAAAAAAGCAGAACAAGGACAGAACGCTGCGAGAAAGAACGGGAGGGCATTATGTGGGTTGTTAGGAGCACGAGGCATGCAGAGAGAGCGATAGGAAACCAAGAGAGGGAGAACAACAGCGAGATACGGAGAGAAACGTCCATCAAAGTGCTGTCTTTCTGCTGTGCACAGCAGCCCGACACACTGCAAGTAGAGGAGACCGAGTCGGGGAAGAAGAGGCTGCCCATTAAAAACAGGGAGAGGAAGGAAAAGAAGGGGGGGAAACCCACTCTGGCTCGCTCTCTAGGCCCGCCGAGAGGCAATGATCAGACTCTGAGTTTAACATCAGCAGCTGATGGGCATCAGGGCCCCTCAACTCTCATCTACCTTCTCTTCTTCTACAACACTTTTCATCTCACTCCTCTCTTCCTCTGCTCTCCCTGCTCTCCTCCCCCGCAGGCTGCTCCTGTAATTTTCTGTTCAAGCGCTGCTGCATATTGTAGTGTATGTGCGTGCATGTGTGTGTCTACGTGTTCCTCCGACACTGTGTGACTACATGTGTATGTTTCTACCTTTTATTGTGTAATTTTTCCAGCTCATCATAATTTTATGGGGTTTTTTTTATGACTTTAAGATGATGGCAGGGAAAGGGGATCTCTTAAGTATATTGTCTTATGCTTTCTCTCAGGCTATTGCACAATGCGCTCTCTCTAACACACACACACACACACACAAATCATATCAACACACAGCTGCCATCTTTTAGTTCATTTTCACAAGGAAAATGCAAGATACAATCTCATTATGCCCTTTAATGGGCAATCAAAATGACATGATATAAGCCGACCAGGCCTTAAAAAACATGTTTTACTTAGAAATGGAATATGTCAAACAGCTATAAGGAACCACATGACAGCAGATCTAAAAACATTTGGAAAACATTTGATTTGCTTTGTCAGAGTAGATTATGTCAGTGACCACACACATTTAAAGCTTCTTAACTGAGCAGAAGAGCAGTAGTGCATTACTGACTATTAATTAACACTAGAAATATGGACTGAATAATTAAAGGCAACTTTCACTGGTAGCATCGTGTCATTTCACACTTGCAACACACAGACATTAGCTGGCAATATGTGAAGCAAATTTGGTAAAATGTCAGGAACATATACACTCCTACTCACAATATAACCACTAATATTACAGTCAGTGACTTTTCACTCATACAGGCCCGTTGCACTGCCAATAATTGCGCCTACTACTCCTGGGAAACTGGCTATTTTCAAGAATTGTGTTTGCTTGTGTTGGATTACAAGGGGTGTTGTTGGGAAGTCGACGAAACGCGTTATGCTGTGCAGCGCTGCATAAAGTCCGTGGTGAGATGACGTCTTTCACCAACCCTCTGACAAAAATGATGCCTGCTCTGTCCGAATGATAAATAAAATGACTGTGCATTATCAAATCATTCAGAAATAATATTCCTCTCCTGAAAGATTTGCGCATGTCTCTGTCTCCACAGCACCATCCCAAGCCCCTACTGGCAGCTCCTAACCACTTGAGAGACCTCTGCAGCTGTCTTAAATAACTGGGAGAGTAAGAATGATTCTTAGCTTTAAGAAATTTTATAACTTGCTTTTATACTTAAGTTTGAAAGTAGGAGTAAATTTCATGAATTCTCAGCACTTACGACTGAGAAACTTGATAAAAATACTGGCACTGTGCCGGCGGCACAGTTCATTGATCAGATAAGTTTTATTTAAATTTTCTACTACAATCAATACTTGCAGTTTGTTTATGGCTCTATATGTAGATGCTGTATCTTCATTAGTGGCACAGTGTTAGAGAGATGGATATTTATTTTGCTCTTTTTTCATTACTGAAGTACATGCTGAAGATTTGTTTGTTTTGCCAGTCTCTCGTTGTCTTGATAGCTTTTTTGCCTTCTCTAATTTATGATCTATCACATATGCACACTAAAGTGTTTGTAGAGAGATCGATGTCTATCACAACTTTCGGCCATTCTTTATGTTGCACAGTTTATTCCAAACTTTTGTCAAATCCCTGTGGGCACCAATTTAGTAATGCACTACATGAGGTTCTTCATGACTGAAAATGAAGGTGGTACTGAAGAACTTTTACATTGTGCTACCGCTATGAAATACCAAATTAGCTTCATTTGCTCTGATAATTCATCGTCACAATTTGTACATGCCAGAGAAAAAAAAAGGCTATAGAAATCTAAAGTCAATCCTCCAGAGCTTTAACTGAACTGTTACTGCTTGTTACCAAATAAAACTGAAAAATGCAGAGAGACCAGACACCCCAGGCAAACTAATATGAGGAGCTAATTACACAGCACCTCATCTATTCCCCTCGTAACCGTGTCTCGATTTTACTTCTGAAACTTTCTCAAGCATAAAGACATTAATATCAACTCTGTGTGCTCTCCGCTTAAGTGCTCCGTTTTCTGCCACTTTAGCTAAGATTAAAAGCAGAAGTGAGCAAAACCTCCCTGCTCTCTACACCCCCCATTTTCCATCTTAGTTTGTGTTGTTTCCCCTTTAACTCCCCACGTCTGAATGTTCCATAACTCCATTTTTTAATGCCATTCACCCCATAACGACTGTCCTCAGCCGGGGCCCATGAGAAGAGGGCGTGTCTGTGTTTGTGCTCCCTCATGCATACACATAACCACACTGTGAGTACTCCACAGAGAGTTACAAGTCCTATTGAGAGTGATGTCACATACTCCCCTCCCATGTCGGCAAACAACAAATCACCTTCTCCCCATCTATAATACATATCCCAGTCCACTCCTGGAGGCTTTATCAGCTAAATACCCTGAAGTTGGAGATCCTAGGCAGAAGCCTGTGCAGCTCCAGGGACATGTTGCAGTAGGAGACAGCCGATAAAAGCTACCATTAAAACAGCAATTGGGGCCTTTTCTTCATAATGAAGATGGAGGAACTGCACTCCTGACAGTGTCGGTAGATAAACAAACCTTGGCTCTGTTCAAGCTAGAATCGGTAGGCCTGTTAGAACAGAGGAAGGTATAAACACGGACACTACATTCATGCATTTGAGCACATGCTATGAGCATGGGTCTGTGCGTGTATCTGCGCATGGCAGAGCTATAGCTTGAGTTCAGTGTACATGTGTGCGTCCTTGCGCAGGCATGTGAATTCAGAGTACTGCGTATTGATGTGTGAGCCTTCACAAATCTCATCGTGTGGCTGCAGTTTCAGGTGTAAGCCACCTTGCAGTGGAGAAGATGTATATTTCATTAATTCACACAGTAGTGACCTCTGGACTGCTCTCTTTCTTCAGGCTTGCTGCTGAATCCTAATAACACTCTCCAAAGCTACCTCCAGAGTAGTGGGGGAGAGAGAGGGTGTATAGGGATATAAAGGTTGCAGGGTAATTTAAGAAAAGCTCTGGTTGTGTGAGTTTTTGTGTGTGCATTGGGAGTTCAAGCAAAGTGACTCCACTACCATTGGTGAAAAGGGCTTCAGCTGAAGAAGACAATGGGATGAGCCAATTGAGGTGATGAGTTATTAAGAGCTGAGGTGAAAAGGTGAGGTCATGATCAGGACGCAGTGGAACCAAAGAGGGAATCACGTATTGCTCCATGCCGCCTGGAAGATTGCTTCTATTGAAGCAGCTCTTGAGTTGATAAACACAGCTGTGTGTGGGGGATCATTGAGAGTATTGAATAAAAAATAATAAAACTCAAACTTGTGTTTTGGATTATGGACTTTTCTTCTAAACTGGCACTTATCGCATTGTAGTTAATACATTTCTGATTCTGCGGTGTAGCAAAAAGAGAAAAAGCTATAATTTCTAAAAAGCACACTGTATTCTAGATGCTGCTTCACGTCCTGGTTTCACTTGTTTTCAGGAAGGCTTTCATGTTCCTAGATGTTTAAATGCATTTTTGACAACCCAACCTAAAATTTCCCTGCATGCATGTACCCAAAAGTAGATGACATTTCTGCCTGTGGTGTGTTCTGCTGCCAATGATTTAGCACGCAAAGGAAGCCAGTTACAACTACATTGAGCTTGCAGAGACTGTAAGAACTAAAAGTAACATGTTTTCATGCAATGGCACCTTGGATTAACAGAATATTGCATAGCTGAGATAAACTCTCATTTATCTTACTTTGAGCCCAACATATACTTGCCACAGCTCATAAATGGAAAATGTAGTTAATGTAAAGCCCCTAAAACCTTGGCTTTAAAACTCAAGTGTTTCTCAATAACATCAAATATCCATGACTAAATAAGCAATAATCAGTTGGGTTTTTTTTAAGCGTTGGCAAAAAGTAGCATGTATGTGTGGGATCCCATTAATCATACTAAGCTGACTGAGAAAAAAAATCAGGGCCTTAAAACACTGAGGAAACATATCCAACATACAGTCAGGAACTAATCAGCTAATGGACTATAACATGTACAGTATACTGAAATGTGAGGAATTAGTTTGCTTTGCAGGAACAGTTGATGATTCCCTCCAACACAAAAGAAACATCAAACTACAGCGTCCATTTCAAAATGTCTGACTGCGGTAATGCTCAGATACCTGAGGGTCATCTTGTCTTACCGGAAGTTTGATAGAGGGTTGATTTTGTTCAAAAGAGAAGAAATGCTCTTACCACTCCTGGTAACTCCAAAGTAGTCTTATTTCTTTCTTTCTATTTTAGCTGGCTTGCTAATGTTAGCCACTGGTAGGCCTGCAGTCACCGGGGCTGACGTGAAGCAAATGAAAAGAATACATTATTGACATAGATTTAAGGGTTCTGCAATAATAACTTGCATCTTTGTTCTAATGTCAAAACTCTATAATATTATTAACTATCATCTCATTTTTAAGCCATTTGCACAAATGGCATTTTTTCATATGAAATGTTTTCTGATGTTAGCTTTCATTTTCTTGCCTTTGTTTAAAATTTTAGGCTGCTTATAATTCCCTTACAATTCTCATGCAAGTTTTTACTGGCAGTGTAGGAGAAAATGAAAACATACTGTAGATAAATGTGAAAAAGTAGTACTACAGCTCAGATGGGGAGACTTAACCTTGAATCTCTCGACAAACTTAAAGACCACTTAAGGTTGGAAAATGGCTTTGGAAGGCATTTTATGACCAGTGGGCAGGTGCTATCACTGGGATGGATGGGCTAAAGAAGAGATGCAGCGATAGAGAGATTGAAGAACAACAGTGAGCTGGTCTCAGCGTAAGGGCGAGATGAAATCAGCGTGGAGCTTGACAGGGGTAGGATGGGATGTTAAGAAGTAGGAGTGGGGGAGGTCAGAGGGCTGAGGAGAACTGCGGTGGGGGGAGGGGGTCAAACGGGCAGAGTGCCCTGCTGACCACTGATAAGGATGGGTACCTGTGGGTGATGGCACAAAGCAGTTGTTTACCTCAAGGAACACTTTCTCCAACAGACAAGATAAAATACAAGAGCAGCAGTGAGAATTTGGAGAAGAGTGTATAATGAAAATAGAGAAAGAGTAGGTGCTAGAGGTGTTATATGTAAATTAATTTGTCTTCATTGAAATATTTTTTTCATGTGATAACCCCGATTCAACATAAATTTGTTTCATTTGTAGCATTTTAACAGGAATAATAAGAATAAGCCCAATTCTTTCAGTAACAAATAAACCTGCAGGAGAAGAACACACTCCATCTTGTAAAATAATGTCATATTCAATATCACTTGATACCATTTGGACTACAATGGGATCAATGTTAGCACTTCCCTTGTTGAATTACTTTGAAATTCTAGTGCAGCGAAACAATGACTTGCTACACTCAAGAGTTCACAGGCTTGATTATTTAGAGTGAACCTAAATATAAAAGGTTAGATTGTTGGGTCAATTCAATTATATTCAGTCTGGCAAAGTTATTGATGCTCATTATCAATGGGTCACTGACTGAATCACACTTTCCAAATGCCAAAAGTCTAATGTAGAAGATTTGAAGTTTAAAAAATTGTATTTAGTTATGGCCCTCAGCCTAGCAAGAATGGTTACTGAAAACAGATCTATAATTGGTACTGGCGCCTGATTGGTCAAATTGCTGTTATTTAGCAAATGTTAGCATGCTCACACACTAAAATAATGAACATGGTAAACATGATGTGTTTAACATCAGAATGTTAGCATTTAAGTCAGACTGATATGGGATTTTTGAAAACAGTAATGATTTTAGAGAAAAATTCACAGATTATCAATATAGAGACCGATATCAGGGTGCGAACTACGGGGGAGCCAGGGGGAGCTTAGCTCCCCTAAATAAGACATCAGCTCCCCTAAAAGCATGGTTAGTGATATTTTGGGAGGTCTCTAAAATATTGACAGCATTCTTCATTGCCATTAATTTCTATATATTTCTCTATCATCATGGATCCATGCATAAATTCAGGAGCGTCAGACTTCATCCAGCCAGAGGGAAAGATCAGCAACGTCCGCAGCGGGCCGGTCGCTCCGCGATTTCCCGTCCCTAGTCCGCCCCACTCCCCCTCCAGTACGGGTTGTGTCGCTAGTATGGCCGATGCGCTGTAAATGGTTCGTGATCGTTCCGTCTGGTTGGATATTACGGGGGCTCTCCGCAGCGCCACGCAACTTTTCAAAATTCTTCCGTCTCATGGAGAAAAGAAAGGTCAGGTCGCAAACAGCTGTTGTGTGAAGCGTAATTGCAGCAAAAGGGCTACATATGATAATAATATTAATAATTACATTTTGTTTTATTATAATATTTATTATAATAAGACAAACATGCCTGACAATTTCACAGTCAGCCCAGGCCTAAATGCTTGCAGCTATTAATGATTCAGCAGTAAAAATCAGTCTGCCACCCCCCCCGCCCTCGGTGAGAGTGAAAAAAAAAAAGTGAGCACCCCCAAAAGCCATGGTATAGTTCGTACACTGGGCGATATAGCATACAGTGTACAACTATAGCAGTTGTGGAAAACAAATTTAAGTTACATCTTTGATACGTTTGTTGAAAGTAAACAATGGAGAATAATTTTGTAACTTTTGCTCAATAAATCTTGAAGAACTGAAATGAAAGATCTCTGCGAGTGCTTTTTCTTTTAGTGGTGAGTCGCAAACCTCCTCCAAAAAGACGACAGTAAGAAGTAGAAAACAAGTTGGCTTAAACAAGCCACTAAACTACACTAAAGAATCTGAAGAAACAAGCAAAGGAAAAGAAAGCCTGCACATCCAGCCAATCACACCGACTACATCTAAATTGATATGATAGAACACAAACATGGATCGGTGACAAGTGATGTGAATTGCAAATAAAAATGTACAGAGTAGTGTGAAAGGATATCAGAAGATGAAACCAACGGAAAGTCAGACTTGTATGGATAAACTTGCAAAAGTGACGGACATGCCTGAGACCGCGGCTGATGTGGAGGGGCTGTTGAAATCAAGCATGGACTTACAAGCGCATGCAGGCACGTAAGAAAAAACTGGCATGCCCTTCTCTTTCTTTTGGTGTGTTGCGTGTGTTTGGCTGCAGGCAAAACCCTACAAATAGTCAGAGAATCGCTGTCTGGAGCTGGTGTGCTGGCTTGGGGACCACCTTGTCCTCTCTGCATGTTAGCTTTGCAACAGCAGACTGTAGTGACAGTTTGCTAACCCACAACCTAGCTAATTTTAGTAACATCACTTGCAGTGTCGTTGTTCACTCTATATCATGGTATTTCTCATGGTATTGGATTTCTCCACAATCGCATACCCGCCCCTTAAACTGTAGTTCCCTTTCCAATACTCACAACAAGATGCCGAACTGGCTTTCTGTTGGATTTGTCAGTAATAACTTATTAGCTAACTGTGTCTTGTGTTGTTGTGCTTTCCTGATGTGTTGATAGCAGAGTTTTTAACACAAGTGAAATCTGCAAGAGGTTTCACAGACAAAAGTGTAGCCGACGGCTATAAATCTTGACTTGGGACTTTGCGACTTGCTAGTTTTTGATTATGATGTAATCATAACAAATACACGTGCACTCAAATTGGTAGGGGCCGTAGGGCTTAGTAGTAGTAGTAATTCGCAAATACGCAACACCAAATGCATAATTAGCTATTGTCTAGCAGTCTTTTATTTGATCTCACACGCATGACTTGTTGTCTAGGCTTTAGCCATCGCATTGGTAGGCTAAATTGCTACATTGCCTAGCCATATCCTCGCATGTCACGTCAGTTAATTGTGTGCCTGAAGTTTCTTTAGAAAGCCCAATAATTATAATGTGGTTGATAAACGAGATGAAAAAAGGAAGACCGATGCGGTGGAGGGTGAAGGACAAGCAAGTCATAACGTTTATCAGCCACAACAGCTAATGTTAGAGCGGAAGCAAGTGGTAAAAATCATTCAACTGCTTCCTGTGGTGATATGAAAAGTGTCTCTGTATTACAGTGCCTTGCAAAAGTATTCGGCCCCCTTGAACTTTTCGACCTTTTGCCACATTTCAGGCTTCAAACATAAAGATATAAAACTGTAATTTTTTGTGAAGAATCAACAACAAGTGGGACACAATTATGAAGTGGA
Source organism: Micropterus dolomieu (assembly GCF_021292245.1). Lineage (NCBI taxonomy): Eukaryota > Metazoa > Chordata > Actinopteri > Centrarchiformes > Centrarchidae > Micropterus > Micropterus dolomieu. The sequence continues at coordinate 20,312,542 of NC_060158.1, read as the reverse complement.
ACGAAATTTATTGGATATTTCAAACCTTTTTAACAAATAAAAAACTGAAAAATTGGGCGTGCAAAATTATTCAGCCCCTTTACTTTCAGTGCAGCAAACTCTCTCCAGAAGTTCAGTGAGGATCTCTGAATGATCCAATGTTGACCTAAATGACTAATGATGATAAATAGAATCCACCTGTGTGAAAACAAGTCTCCGTATAAATGCACCTGCTCTGTGATAGTCTCAGAGGTCCGTTTAAAGCGCAGAGAGCGTCATGAAGAACAAGGAACACACCAGGCAGGTCAGAGATACTGTTGTGGAGAAGTTTAAAGCCGGATTTGGATACAAAAAGATTTCCCAAGCTTTAAACATCCCAAGGAGCACTGTGCAAGGGATAATATTGAAATGGAAGGAGTATCAGACCACTGCAAATCTACGAAGACCCGGCCGTCCCTCTGAACTTTCAGCTCATACAAGGAGAAGACTGATCAGGGATGCAGCCAAGAGGCCCATGATCACTCTGGATGAACTGCAGAGATCTACAGCTGAGGTGGGA
>NC_060158.1:20283818-20311904 GCF_021292245.1 Micropterus dolomieu | reverse complement strand
AAATCTACACTGGAATGGTTCACAAATAAACATATCCAGGTGTTAGAATGGCCAAGTCAAAGTCCAGACCTGAATCCAATCGAGAATCTGTGGAAAGAACTGAAAACTGCTGTTCACAAACGCTCTCCATCCAACCTCACTGAGCTCGAGCTGTTTTGCAAGGAGGAATGGGCAAAAATTTCAGTCTCTCGATGTGCAAAACTGATAGAGACGTACCCCAAGTGACTTACAGCTGTAATCGCAGCAAAAGGTGGCGCTACAAAGTATTAACTTAAGGGGGCTGAATAATTTTGCACGCCCAATTTTTCAGTTTTTTATTTGTTAAAAAAGTTTGAAATATCCAATAAATTTCGTTCCACTTCATGATTGTGTCCCACTTGTTGTTGGTTCTTCACAAAAAAATACAGTTTTATATCTTTATGTTTGAAGCCTGAAATGTGGCAAAAGGTTGAAAAGTTCAAAGGGGCCAAATACTTTCGCAAGGCACTGTATATTTATATGTTTATGAGTGTATGTGTGTGTGTGTGTGTGTGTGTGCATATAATATAGCTAACATAGTAACCTAATAAAATGCACAATAAACATTCTATTTTTTAGGACTGCTGGTGCAACTAGTGACAAATTGTAGTCTCTAAACATTGTCACAAAATGAAAAGCTACTTATTACTTGGCTGCTTAGCGCTGTTAGCCTCTTACTTCTTTCCCTGAAATCTTTACAGACAGAGACATATGAGTAAAATAAGTGATCTGGATTCAGACATCTTGAATTTAGTTCCTATCTGTATTTGCCTCTTGCCAGGATGTCAGGCCCTGAGCAGTCAGACCTGCATTAACCTTTCTTCTTTCAAAACCACATACACATTTATAAGCACATAGACAGGAAAAGCAGAGAGACACAAGCAGAATGATGACACTGAGGTGGGTGGGCGAGTTAGCGGAAAGAGAGCCACTTTAACTGTTTGGGATTAGAAATAAAATATATTACTCTCAAAAAATGAAGCACATTATTGAATGGGCTCATGCATTCACAGATGAGAACTCCCAAGCAGCATGAAATATGTATCAGCCTGAGATATGGTTTTCTCTCAGAATAATAATCAGCGCTGTGGACAGCACAGAGCAGTAAAGACAAAATCAAATTCCACAGCCACCCGCAGACACAAAGTAAGCCAGGTCGCATCGCAGCCACTACCAGCACCATCCCAGGGGGAATCTAAATTATGTTCCAGGGGCACTAAGTTCATGCAGGCTAGACCAAGTTGTCATTGTAAGACAATTGTGTCTGTGAGTCTCCAGCGGCTTCATGCTAGTTTAGCTGTCAGTGTGTTTCTGCATAGAGAGCACTATGACAAATGTTTTGGGGATAATTTGCTGGGAATTGTCAAAGGTTTTAGTCTGTTTGTCTCTATCTATTGGTGGTGGTATTTTACACAAACTTGCAAATATTGCCACCTTGTGATAGAATACTTAACAGTGATATCCTTGCTATTTCCCAGACATTTGCATATCCCCTGAAGTACCAGTGTTTTGCACATTGCTTTTCAAAGCTGCTTTACTGGCCACCACTCACAGGGTCATGTTGAATTGGAAACACCATCAAATATCCACTGGTGGCAGTTTATCAATGTTCTAATGCAGCATGAAAATAGCTTTCTTTTTCTTTTCAGGCAGTAACTGAGATAACTGGCAGCAAGTGAATGTGTAAATGATTGAATGGGGACTCGGAGGGAAAAAAGCTGTTTAGTTTGTGAGTAGTGTACTGTTGAAATTAGGAACACTGCCAAATTTGACTTGTGTTTTGCAGTCTATGATGAGCTATCGTAGATAAGTGGCTGTTTAGTTAAGATAGAACAAAACTGCTATTGGAAAAGCCTGTGAATGAATTTAAACCAGAAAAGCCGATCAATTTGTGGGAAAAAAAGCTCCATTAAGCAATGTATTGAGACTAACGCTGAGTCAAATTACTGTCTGTAATGTGACAGAGTTAGTAGAACTGCTGACCCTACTGAGTCTCCAACTCCCTGTAGCCTTTAGCCACTTTCAGCTTATTAGTTTGGTTTGACAGAATATATGATCAAGTCTAAATGGTCCAAACAAGTTGGTAATCCCCAGACATTTCCTCAAGTACCACCAGCCAGTCGAACCTTTCTCCTATCCAGTGAAATATCTCAACATCATGCATTGTCACAAATTTTGATACAGAGCCCAGAGGATGAATCCAAATGACTTTGGTTATCCCCTTTCATTTCCTCCAGCACCACCAGCAAGCTGACATTTGTGGTTCGGAGTGAAATGTCTCGACACCTGTTGGACAGTCATGGTCAAGAACTCTGACAAAACCTTTTAATTTCTCATGTAATAACTCAAATTATATGAGGATTCCAAGGAGTCCCTATCAAAACATCAACTATCAAGTTACTTCCAAACTGTTAAATATTACTATTGACAAACAAATATGCCATCACAAAGCTATGGTTAAGGTTTGATTAGCATTAGGCAGACACAACTTGGTTAGTTTAGGAAAACATTTGTTTGAAGAAAAATTCCTACTTTGTTAAGGTTAGGGAACTGACACAGTCAAAGTTAAATATACAAAAAAACAAGTTTATTGTAGACAGGAAACAGGTAACAAACACTGTTCTTCCAGCATTAAGGTCTGATGTTTTGTTGATTGATCCACCATACTATAATAATGTCACATTACTTCCAGCTTTTCTCCTCATGGACAAGAGTCATAATTCCTGAACCTCTAGAGGACATTTTCACTTGATGTTTTTTTTTTAAATCTGCAGAACCAGCAGATGCTGTAATTTGTCTTGGGAGGCCAGTCTTGAGGATTCACAATTAAAAGACTGTAGACACACATGACCCAAACATTTTTTACTGGCAGCCAAGCATTTGCCATTATTTGCAAATTCTATGTATGTGACTATGTATTTTATTTATTCTGAAACCATCCTCTAGCCAACAATTACATCATCTTCAACACGACTGCTGAAGATCAAACACCTTTTGACTTAAACTTTTATCTTTACAACGAGTATTACAGCCTTTCAGAGCTGCCAGTGTGGCTGTAAACTTGTTTTCCATTACACTGGTTCCACCACTGTCCACACAAAACTTACAATGGCCTGCCCAGCAACAGGTGGGCTGTTCATGTTGCTCTGTTTCTGCTAGATGTTTAAAACAACCTTCTGTAAAAGGCAAGAAGGTTGGAGAACAAGGGAGAGAGGCGTTCTTTCCACAGCTGGAAGTAATTTTGGACTCACGGGGAGAGAGTGTTGTAAGGCTAAGCAACTTTTTATAAAATCACGGAATATTGCTCTTATAGCCTAAATACATGTGCAGAAAAACAGCAGCCTAGTTCAAAATTAGGGATTAAGGGGTCACTCTGCACTCCTCAGAGCTCAACAGAAAGGCACACAAGCGCTCCGGGAGTCAACGCCAGGTGCTCTATGGGTGATAACCATGGCAATGACTTCTGTGTAGCCCAGTACTGGGCGCGATACCATGAAACTGTCGTAGTGGTTCTCTTCTCATGCACCCACCCACTATCAGAGTTGAAGCGGTGTGGGTGGTGATGGCGCAATGGATAAGACACCTGCCTTTAGTGTAACAGACCTGGGTTCAATCCCTCACTGTGATCCACCCACTATTGTGTCCCTGAGCAAGACACTTAACCCCTTGTTGCTCCAGAGGTGTGCGACCTCTGACATGTATAGCAATTGTAAGTCACTTTGGATAAAATCGTCAGCTAAATGAATTAACGTAAGTGTCTTGAAGTTTTTCCTACAGTTTATCAATAGACAAAAGACTGATCTGGCTGTTTGATATGATTTTCCTGAATAATATAGACCTAACTGTTTCTTTAACATTATTATTTAGTTATAGACTCAATTATTTCATGTTGCACATTTAGCTGTTGAAGTTTGGGGGGGAATTATATATTTATATATATTTTATTCAAATTAGTTATTGTCATAGTTGATGTTATTATTCTAATTATTGTTATTATAGAGAGGTGGCGTTGGGGCAATGGATTAGACACTTGTCTTTGATTCCCACTGCGAAATAAGTTATTGTCACAGGTCCTGCATTACCATCCATATGCTGTACTAGAGCCGCCGCCAGTTTGATCGTGGTGTGAGTGTGTGTGTGTGTGTGGGGGGTCTCAGTATATTTTCCTGCTTTTTTGTCCTTTGCCGATCACATGCCTGATTTCTGAAGTCAGCAACATTGCTATCATAGGCAGACATCAAGCAAGCGCAACAACACAATACATGGCAATCCAGCTAGGGAGTTAATACCTACCAGTCCAACAGCAAGAAGGTCAGCTCGGCATCTGTCTTTCATCCTTTCAGCTATTTTTGCTTATGCCAACGAGTAAAAGTCAGTCCAATATTTACTCTTGCTCAGTCTCTTCACAGCCTCTGCCATGATATCCATACAGAGAATACAGAGCTAGCTTCTTCCAAATAACTTATACAAAGTTTATTATACTTTTTGCTTATTCTTATAGCTTGTTGGTGCCGGAAAACATTAAGCCATTGTCATGATACATGTTACATAGTGCAGTAGCTGGCACAGCGACCCTGGAGTGGCAATGACAGAGATACCATTCACCCTATTAAAGTCAAGTACCATCAAAATGATTTTGATACTGTTATTTTAAGATAAAATTACTACATAATGTTGCTTTAAATAGGCCATTATCTGTTAACACATAAGTACATCATAGCCAATATAGTATAATGAAGGTTTGTTGTTGTGAGTCGCTTTTTCTGCCCCCTGGTGCTTACAAATCTATAAATGCAGCTTTAATAAAGAGCAATGTCAAAAAAAAGATACTCACACAAAGGATGACAGGTACAGAAGAGAATCTAAGTGATTTATTAAAGGATCTCATTAGTGTGGGATAAAAGGGCACCTGAGTGAAATGTTCATAGTTCATGCCTTGTCTAATGTGGAAGAAGAGCAGGGAAACACAAAGAAGTGAAACAACCCTCTTCCTGGGAATTCAATTGCTTCTGACATTTCAGTGGCTTCAGCAGTCACAGATAAGTTAATGGCATAGAGAACTGGGAATTGTGTCTTCTTCACATCCTGACAATAGAGGTAGAAGAATAATCAATGCTGAAGCTGTGCTATAGCAGGTATTTACATCTGATCTTTTAGCTTCCTCTTCCTATTGACAGAACTGAGATGTGTCTACATCACAGTTCTCTTCGGTTGTTGACATTTCAGTGTTCAGAAGACTGACAGCTCTCTCCGGGCCAAGATTTGAGACATCTTGATATATAAATGATGCTTAATGTCTTTGATAATATTCTTCTTGGTATCTGCAGACATGCTGAATGGTTTATGCTACATGTTCGCTGTCACTTTCCACCTTCAAAAGACGAGTTGTTTGCTAGGCTTTGCTGACAGTGGCACTGGCTAATGCAATGCAGTATTCACTGATCTGTAATGCTATTTGGACAGTGACACTTTGATGGTTTAATTCTTTGCCCTTATCATTTTGACTGTCAAATCACACTGGAGCTCTGAGGTTAATGTACCAAAGCTTTGCTTAGTTGAGTTTTCCCCCCCACCATCTCCATGAGATGAATAGTTTAGAATTCGACAGCACTGACATTTCTGAGCTCCTGATTTCAGCTGAAAAAAGTGACCAATTAGTTAGTTTTAGTGTTATTAAAAACTCAACTTTCGATAACTGCTAACAACTCTGAAACATCACCAGACTTTTGACATTTTATTTTCAGGTATTTTCAGGTACTTGTTTATTCCCTTTGAGAATTTTGATCTAACATTAGATTCATCACAGTGTCTGCACAGAGTGGATAGGAAGGTAAAAATGGGAGCTAATTACGTGATTCCCAAACCACTACCTCCCTTCCAAAGATATTCTCAATTAAGTTAAGTCAAGTTATTTTTCAGCTCCATAATTATCAGATTCTCGTTTACTGGGAGTTATTTGGCCTAACAAAATAACAGCACATTTTGTCATATCTCAAAACTTGATGTTACATTTAAACGATGTGGAATGTGTTTTCACCAAGGACTAAAGATGCTTAAAAAATCTCTAAAATACTTTCATTATGCATGCGCTGCTCTTTCCTGTAGTTAACTCACCTCCCAGACCTCATGCTATCAACCAATCAGTTTTTCTCTCTTCTTACCATCCAAAAAAACATCCCATCTCAGGATCCATCAGTGCATTGCAATTACAGGCTTATTTCAAATTGTTTATTATACAACTGATTTATTCCAGCCTCTGCAATAAAGACCCGCCCTGACCCAACCCCGGGCTGCCGTTTTCTCAGGTCACAGTGCACAGAAAGCGCCACTCAAGGCCACAAATAACCTTCTCATTGCTGTGGAAAATGGTCTGCGTGTCATCTGGTTCTGCTTCACCTCTCTGCAACCTTTCAAAACTACTGGTCACGATATTCTCTCTGATTGCTTTATAACCTGAGCTGGAAAAACAGGTATCACCTCAAACTGGATTGTATGCCATTTATCAGGCAGCCACCTCTCCGTCATTTACAGGGAAGTATATATTTCTTCCATTCCCACGTCTTGCTCAATTTCTCATCTAGATTTATTCTGGAACTTCTTTTCCTGCATGCAGAGCCCGTTCTCATCTAAGGATGTCCACTACTGACGCTTTCAGAAAAACTGACAAAGTGTAGTTATTTGATGCTAAAGGTACCCTTTAGCGTCTGTGGGAGACTCTGGGGCGTCTCGTACAGACTTAGCACTTCCAGCTAGCTAGTTGACGGCCCCCCTTTGCCTTCTTTGTGTTGCTGCAATGTAGCAAACTTTGGGGTTTCATACGGGTGATGAAGGGCACCTTTAGCATAAAATAATTTCGCTTTGTCATGCTGTCTGAAAGCGTCAGTACTGATGCACTGAGATGAGAACGTGTTGCATGCTTAGGCTGGAATACTGTAATTTGTTTGTGGTCTTGTCTCAGTCTGAAAGCCCACATAAAGCTAACTTATTATCATAAGATGAGAGATGGTATCATATGTTTTATATAATCATTGGCCACTTTATTAGGTACACCCGCTAGGACTGGGTTGGACCCCCTTTGCCTTCAGAACTGCCTTAATTCTTCGTGGCATACTTTAAACAAGGTGGTGGAAACCCTCCTCAGAGACTTTGGCCCACATTGACATGATACCATGAAGCAGTTCATGCAGATTTGTTGGCTGCACATCCATGATGTGAATATCCTGTTCCACCACATTCCAAAGGTGCTCTATTGGAGTGAAATCTGGTGACTGTGGAGGCCATTGGAGTACAATGGACTCATTATCAGGTTTAAGAAACCAATTTGGGGTGATCTGAGCTTTGTGTAACATCAGAAGATGGGTGGTCATAAAGGGATGGACATGGTCAGCAACAATTTCAGATAGGCTGTCACGTTTAAACGATGCTCAGTTGGTCCCAAGGGACCCAAAGTGTGCCAAGAACACATCCACCATACCACTACAACAAACACCACCAATCTGAACTGTTGATACAAGGCAGGATGAATCCATTCCTTTGTGTTGTTTACGCCAAATTCTGACCCTACCATCTGAATGTCGCAGCTGAAATCGAGACTTAAACTGATGATACACTGAGCAACTTTTAAAGCAATCGTGCAGGGCACGACAGACAGCGGCTGGCTTCCCTTGGCATTATCCTGACTAATCACAGTAAGGCAGTGGCATGACAGTGGCCTCATTTGATTGGTTAATCATTTAATTTTTAATCACAAAGGGCTGCCAACCCTGCCTGGCCTCCTCGCGTAGCCAGACTGAAGGCCAGTCTATGGTGGTGCAATATCACTGTAAAAAATGCCTGTGAAATCCACAGTAATTTTTGTACCGTAGATAATCACAGTAATGATCATTGTACTGTAGATAATCACAGTAACCAACAATGTACCGTAGATAATCACAGTAATGATCATTGTACTGTAGATAATCACAGTAACCAACAATGTACCGTAGATAATCACAGTAACCAACAATGTACCGTAGATAATCACAGTAATGATCATTGTACTGTAGAAAGTCACAGTAACCAGCAGTGTGCTGTGAAAAACACAGTTGTCAATTTAATGCCCTAGATGACAGTGTAGTGTACAAAACACAGTATCCAATTTTGTACTGCCGATAATCACAGTAAATAACAGTGTCATGCAAAAACAAAAATCCTCAGAACAGTACAGAGGGAAAAGTGCATGTGCTTTTTCACTACACGTTGACTTTTGTGCTCTAAATATTTTTCGATATATAGAAATTTGTCTCAAATAATGTCATCAGACCCCACTTATTGCTGTTTGTGGCTAGATCTATTATTTATTTATACGTAATATATTTATATAATTATTTGTATCTGTAAAATGGTTGTGTTTAAAGTAAGTGGCAATCCAAAAATATTAATACAGATATATAGTGCAAATCAAACAAAGGATATTTTTTAATTAAATCGATTTTTATTTCTATTAGGATTAAATCAATTTGGCTGATTTACATTTTCTTTCTTATTATTTTATGATTAATGCAACCCCTATATGGAGCAAAGATGAAGAGTTTATGCAGCATTATCAAGTCTGGGTAGCCTACAAAGAGGAAGGTAGGAAGAGTATTTTTCACAACGAGGCCATTTTTGCAACATGAAAGAGGAGTGGAGCAGCACTGCACACATTTCATGTAGCCTAAGTCTTTATTAAACGCAATGCTTTCTCTATACTAACCAACTTAACTTAGTCAGTTCATTAAATAAACAATAACCAAAGATTTACAGAATGTAATTAGGCCTTAGTAGGTATTGATGAAAATAAAAGTTGCAGAATGGACTCCTTATGGCCTGATCTGACAGAAAGGTGAGGGGTGTACAAACACGCAGGAGACAGGGAAAGGGAGATCCGTGTGGGTACATGAGACCCTCAGAAAGTCTCCTGATAATCCAAGCAAGTTGAACTTTTTTCAGCTTCTCGCTCTCAGAGAAACTCCTTCAAAAACAGCCCGCAAAATGCTCACTGCCAATTGAAAGCAATTTAAAAAAGCGATTCTGCAAAGAAACGCATTCTGTCAGATCGGGGCCTTAAGATAGATAGCAATCCTAACATGCCTTATCAAAATATCACATGTTGGTCTTCTGTTCAGCACATTTGGCATGTTAAACCGGCCAGGTGATTCTAAATATTAACTTCCATTTTCACTTCTACTAGGTTCCTGCTCAGGATTAATCTCGGCAAATAACTAGATGGAGGTGAGGATGTGATAATAATGTGTCCTTGAAACATTTTCCTCAAGTGGTATTTTTCCATGAAGATATATTCGGTTTGTATTAGTCCAATTTTTGAGACCTTATTCTCAATAATATCTTTTCAAACTGCTTTCACTGTGTCCCTGATACTATGGATAATCTATCCAGAACACATCTGAGATAGCGTTCAGTGGAACTACTTTTCACTGAAGAAATGGTCTTTATACAAATCTTTGACAGTGAAGTGTGAATTTTCAAAATTCAAAAATCACTCTTAAAGGGACAATATGTTGACAGTATTTAATCCTACAAGCAGCAAATACAAATGAATAAACTGCCCAACATAGGAATAATTTATGGTCTGTAGTAATGACCACTGACTCAAGGATTGAAGCGTTGACATGCTGACAGGAATCACAGCAAGTATATTCCAAGTATCAAGTATTGTCTCTTGTTACACGAATAGTTGGTATTCAATATTACATTATTACACTATGCAAACCCCCCTTTGTTAAGCTGCCTTCGGTACCTTGAAAGGCGCAATATAAATTTAAGTTATTATTATTATTTATTATTACGTGTGGGGCAGACCACCTTCAGAATAGGCTTTCATTTTTGATCTCAACTATACACTTGAAAGGTTTTCATAGCTGCATCTTTCATGACTGTGATGCTATCATGGTGACAAAATCTGTCCAAAAACAAACACACATTACAAAATGAGTTTGTGTTGTAGTTTCTGCTACTGTAGGTGTCTCTAAGTCCACATTTTGCCACGATGACGCAGACAAACTCACAATTTGAAAACAATACCAGCTACAAGGGATAAAATGGTTGAATAAGCTCTAGGGATGGGTACTAAAAGATATGAAAGACCGTAGTGTCAATAATCTCGGTACTGCCAGCGGTATTGAAGAAATTAGGACAGTTGTCTGTGATGGATTTATGCTATTCCCAATCCTGAGGAGAGATCCGAGTCTCTCCGTCGGAAAAAACTGTCATGTGCAAGGGTCAGGGCTATAACTCCCATTTCCTGTCTCTCACACAGACACCGTGCTCTGAGTGGCGATGGAGGAGTGAGCCAAATGTACAAATGTATGTTTGTACTTCTCCAGAATCAATGCAGAGAATGCTTGTTGCCACAAGGGCAACAGATCTTTTGCATGTAAAGGCAGGAACACGAGAGAAAACATCCACCGAAAGTACATCACAAACAGGCGGAAAAATGCACAGTTTTTGAATACCTAGCTCGTACTTCATCTCCAGTTTTCCCCTCCTAAATATATATATTTTTATGTTTAATTTTTTTCTCCTAAAAAGGTAACAAATATAACTGATAACAGATTTACCAAAGTACCAAATAAATAAACAGTATCATTAAGAATAGTAGCACCTTTTAAAATCTTAGCAATACTCATCCCTAATAAACTGGAGAGGGTTGACTGTAACCAAAAAACCTTTTGAAATGATCAGAAACAGGGATGGTTCTTCATAATCTGCAACACAAAGTGCTACATTTCTTTCAAAAAGTATGTCTCCTTTCCCCTTTCGTGTAGAATAGTCCTTGACTCCACTCCATGAATGCAAGATTTCCAAATTGATCTACCACAGGTCTAAGAAATATCACCAAAATGACTGACCTTCATACACTTTATCAACTTTATTTCTTATTCATTCAACTTTATTTCTTATTCATTGTTTATCTTTCAAGGATCTGCTCTTCATTTTGCTGTGGAACAGTATTGTGAAAATGACAGACTGATCACTAAAATCCCAAGAAGCAAGGAACCACAGACTTTTTTTTTTCTCTCAGCAAGTCACCTTTGTGAGTGGGTTTTGGTTCAGAGGAATTGCCATTTATGCAGGGAAATGATCATGTATTAGCCAAACAGTGCCTTTTTGACCACAGAATGTCTCTATATGGTTTGATAGAAGAAATGCCGTTATATTTATTGTGTTGACTTGTTATTGCCACTATTTTTAAATATGCAATCCTCTGTTTTAATCCATCATTTGTTTTATGGTTTGTAATATATTGAATATGTCAATAAGAGCTGCTTGTCACTTGCGCACATTTTAGAAGACATGGACAGTGATTGTAAATGTAATGGAAGACAGAGTTCAGTGTATTTGCTGTACACTTTAAAGCACAAGAAAAACGTTTGGCTTGATACTGTTCAACGAATAAATCGTTACATTTATTGTTTGATGTCTCTCTGCAGTTATTTCTGAAGCTTATAAAATGTGTCAAGACTTTTAACATGCAGTAACTTTTGCCAGTTATTTACTGTGATCTTTTTTTCCCAGTAAGTTACTGGTCAATTGCTGCCAGTTATTTACTGTGAATTTCACAGTAGGTTTCTTACAGTGTAGTGTTTCACCATGCATCCAACGCATTGCATTTAGAGGGGCGCTGTTTCACTTACTGTAAGGGTTGATTGTAAGATAGTGAGAAATGAGATGACAGCAACAGCTTATAAGATTTATCGAAACTATAAACGTTGGGTTTTTATTGAAATGATTAATAGAGTCTGATCAAAAACAGGGGAAGCCTGGCTTCCCTTGGCTTATGGCAGAAAACGCCACTGCTCATTGGATATTTTCTCTTTTTCGGACCATTCTCTGTAAACCCTAAAGACGGTTGTGAGTGAAAATCCCAGAAGATCAGCAGTTTCTGAAATACTCAGACCAGCCCGTCTGGCACCAACAACCATGTCACATTCAAAGTCACTTAAATCCCCTTTCTTCCGCATTCTGATGCTCGGATTGAACATCAGCAAGTTGCCTTGACCACGTCTACATGCCTATTTGCATCAAGTTGCTGCCATGTGATTGGCTGATTAGCTATTTATGTTAAAGGGGATATATGTAGTTTTTCTACTAAAATGAATACTTTTTTTATTGCCTGTGTGTGAAGGGGTTGTAATCTGACATTAAAATGATCCACTTGCCGGGTTTGGCTATTAACTCTGAAGGCAAGTATTCCTATTCCTATTTGAAGGCTCCGGGTCAGATTTTCCGCGAAATCCAGTGACTGACACCTGCATGCGCGCTCCCGAGGCTCTCGCTTTGTCTACGGACTTTGCACTCAGCAGCCACGACACTGCAACTTAGGACATGGAGTCTGCTAACACTAAGAAACGACCTGCTGCCAGCACAACACAGACTCCAACACAAACTCCACATAAGGATAAAAAACAAAAAAAAGTTTTATCTGCTGAAGCTCGTCAGGCCTAATGTAAATCGGATTGACTTTGGACGAAAACACGGATCAACATCGGCAGGGCTTTTGAATGGAGAAACCTCCACTTTGTTTTGGGTATAAAAACAGACCCAGAGTTGGCTTTCATCCTATTGGACAGGTAAGCTAACATTACTACAAAGTACGTAAAATATATTTTGATTTTGTGCTTCAGTTGGCTCAAGTTAGATAGCGTTAGCTCGCTGGCTAACGCCGAGCAGTTGCTAATGTTGTCCGGTGCAAAGTTATATCGCTTTCACATTACTTCACCAACTAATGTAACCCATGTTACTTTCCTCTGTACCACTGTTATGTCAAGTGGTGTCAAAGCCTGCAAGAAATTCTGTAATGGTAAAAAGATAATATGGAGCGATTTGTTTACTATCCCATAGTGATGCAGCCACGAGCAGCCAGCTAACGCTACAGTAGCTCGGACCCGCCGCTGTTTGCTTCGTAACGTTCAATTTAGATTTATTGTCTTTTACTGATACTCAGGTACACAGCTTCTCCACCTCGCAGTCGCTGTAACTAACATGACCCACATAATATACAACCCAGTGGAAGATCCATCCACTAGCACTACAGTAAATTTACTTACTGCGGTCTAACTGCTATAAAGTGACAATCTCGTTATAATATTCAGTCCAGCTCACTAACGTTAACAGTTTCATTATCATCCAAAACATGTAGCTGTGCTGAAATTGCTGAGCCTCCGGTGACAGATTCACAGATAGTAAAGACAGTTACTGAAAGCAGCAGGCGAGCTAACGATGTAGCACATTGGCTAAATGCAGTGTAATTTTATCATGTAACGAGCATGGATTAATTCAACATCAAGCTGATAAAAATATTACTGTAACGTTGTAGTGGGAGTTAACCTGCGTTTCCAGCATGTTGTGTGAATCTGGCTCCCTACCTGTCTATAGCCGCTCTCACTTTGCCTTTTTTTGGGAGTACTGTGCTAATATGCCAGTGTCATGCCAGATGGTAACGTTGAAGTTACAGAGCCTGAACATGTCTGAGTGAAAAGCCACAGCCTGCATGCTGGTGTTCCTGCGTTTATTGCAGGATTTCTGTATGAAAGCGGTTGTGTTTCGGATTCTGCTCGCTCATGAGTTCAAGCGAGCACGCGTACAAGCACACGCCTGGTTGCAATCTTAAAACCGCACCACTAGTGGCCGCTGGAACCTACATAATGCCCCTTTAACAAGCAATTGAACAGGTGTACCTAACAAAGTGGCTGGTGAGTATAGAGTAGCCAGTGTGCATTGGTTAAGCATTTATCTGTATGCTTAGCCAGAAAATATACTATTGCACCAAAATCCTTGAACTTTTCTCTCAATTTAGGTCATTTTGAATCAGATCCATTTTGAATCTATTCTAATAACCGGATTCAGGTGGGGTCTTGCTGTCCCTGGGCCCATTTCGGATTGTGTCTCTTTTTTGGAACCGTTTTCCAATATCTGTTATGCAGCAAGATAAATCTAAAGTCTACTAACAGGAACTAACTTCAGTCACCATAAGCTGCTGTACAGACTAAGTAAGGCTATGGCACCAAAGGTCCTGAGTGTATTGAATAAAGCCAATTCTAAGAGGAAAAATCGGGTGTTTATTCTTTCAAAACACACACTGAATATCTTTATCACCCAATTGTGACGTCACATCAAAGGGACAGTTTAGAATTGCTTTTTTGAATCATGCTAAATTTCCTAAGCCAAAAAGTTAGTGAAGCAGTGAGGAGTTCTGATGATTTATGTTTCCTTATTGAAAAATGCTACCTTAATGCAAATTGCTAACATCTCACCCCACCCCTAACCAATAGGCATGCAAAGAACTGCCAAGTAGCTCATCTCAATAGGTAGCATATATCAACAGGACACCGGCTTCATGCTTTAACAGCACCTAAATAACATTTATAATAACATCAAGGCACATAACACAAGGTAATTCTTGTTTTCCATAAAACCCTCTATTTAAAGGCAACATTGGGAGTGCCTCCCTTTTCGAATTGCTAAAAATGTTTCATTTTTGGTCATGGAAAAGCCTTGTTTGTCTCTCTTTTGTATTGTGGTGTCCGAACAATAATGCTGCGATGATGTGTTGAGAAGAAACCCGCTTGACACTGTTCTTGATCATAAAAGTTTATTAAATCAAGGAGTTCAGCATCAATTACAGGCTCTGCAGCAGCTTGGAGAGTGACCCAGCACGATGGCCACTCTGTCTCTCTGTACATCAAACATAGCTTATATAGGATATGTTTAGGTGTCTGTTAGGTACCATAGCAGGGTTTGAGTCTGCAAAATAAAAGGTCAAACCCATAGAAGGGTACAGTACTATTCTGAGGTAACAAAACAAGGGGTTAGAGGTCAAATTCTATAGAAGGGTTCAGTCCCTACATAACCACCAATCACTGCTCTCCCCGTAGAAGGTCACTGACCCTCTGTCCTGCTGCTACAGTGCTATTTTGTTTTTATATTAACTGTTATGAGTCAAATGCACAAGCACTGGACACTACAGTATCAACAGTAGTGCTACAAATATGTATGTTCATTACACAACATACTGTAAAAAACACACTCTCTTCCTGCAATTTAGCAAGCCCCGTCATATAAACATGCCACCCAGACACTGTTATTCTATCACATGGTCTTAATTCATGCTTTTCCGTGCATTTGGGATTTATGTTGGATTGACTCGGTACATTTAGCACTGTAATTTCAAATGTCTGCAAAATAGAGTGGAAGTGATGTATCTCCTAAAAAAAATGTGTGTCAGTGAGTGTGTACTGTACACACACTGCAATGCTTCTCCCTGTGCAGCAATCAATCCTTTTAATTACTCTGTCGTCGCTGCAACCAAAGCCGCCATCAGAGCCCAAAACATCACAATCCTGGCAGAGTACAGAAAGAGAGGGAATGATACAAGGCCAGAAGAGATAAAAAGTTTAAGCTGCTGTTGAAGATGTTTCAGGTATATCTCAGCTGCCACAAGCTTGGTAACTCTCATTTCCATTCTTGACAGTGTGAAGTGTTGGATATTTTTAATATTTCATTGAATGTGCAGACGTGACGGCTTTATATATAATTTGTATGTTTTCAATTTGTATCTATGATCATCTATAAATGTGTCACTCACGTAAATCAGTTGAATGCATTAGCATACATTAGCTATTAATAATCGAACATCATTCCCAAATTGGTTTGCATTGATTTTACAGAGGAGAGAAGAGTTATTTCATACTTCCAGATTATAAAAAATGCATACCTGTAGTTTGAAAAAAGTGGCAGATCATTTCTCAGATGTTCATTCAAGCAAAGTGTCACACAGTTTGCATGTCCATAAATTTTGAGCAGTTCAACCAGTTTTCCTCTCTTTGCAAATGTTTTATTTTGAATAACTTAGGTAAAATGTCAGAAGAAAGTTGGACCAAAGTTTGAGTTGTGTGGCAGAGTTAAGGTTTTTTCTTTTTGTTTAACCTGGTGATCATCTCACAACCCCTTAGATTCATGTTGGGGGGGTCCTCTTACTATAGACAGGCACATAAAGTATAGGTGGCCATCAAGTCTTACACTTTATCTGGAGATGTTCAATTGGGAGCATAAAGTTTCTAAATAAAATTCAATAAAAGTCATAAGCACTACAAAGTCTGTTTGACTGTTGGCTGTTCAAGCCCCAAAACTGATCTGAATTAACATGTTTAGCTGTGGCAAAGGTCCACAGTATCAGTATTGTATAGCCTAGCTTGTCAACTTATCACAGCTAATTAATTTAAATTAGCTGCATTTCTTTTACCCCATTACTCAATTGTCATGATGCACCACTGTGTGTCAAACTTGCAAACAAACCCCAAACATTAACATCCACAAATGGGATCACAGAATGTGTTAGAAGTGCCTTCATGATACTTGCTGATACTTTATTTCAAGTATAGAAATCAATATAACTTTATGTCACTGATGCGTACCTTTGTAGTGAAACTCTTTAATCCGTCTCCTCACTTTGAGGCAGGAGGCCGCAGTGTTCTCCAGTTGACTTGCTGAGAGTGCAGTACTCTGGTAGCCTCTAGGCAGTGTTCAGAGGCTGGCCCGGGGGTGTTACTTTGCTTTTCATCATTCTCAACCTTTCGAACGTGCCCATAGGAGGTGACAATACTGTGGCTGGGAACTGCTGTTGTTGTTGTTCACCTCTGCTGCACTCTGTTATTTTGTCCTGACAGCTTGTTGTTGTTCTGGTCTAATGAGATCACACAAAATTCCATAGAAAAAGAATTCACACAACGAGAGACATGTTTGGGGTTTAGTTTTGATGCAGTGGGAGAAGAAAGCACACGCTTATACACACATGCGCACTTATCAGACACATGACATCAGACTACTGTGTCAGGTAAGAGTTTTTGGCTCAGTAAGCAACACTTCCTGGCAGGCTGATAGATTGACTGGTGAATTGCTGTCTAATGGAACGGGAGAAAACAACACAAAGTTTGATCAAGCCATCACATACTAATACCTCTCCCTTACGTCAGTCTGTACTGCGAGTTGGAAAAAATAAACTTCTTTCAGGTGGCAATGCGACAAGCACTGCTGGTGGTGTTGCACTATTTTTGTAACATATTCTGAAACACAATAGTTGTTTGTGGGAGTAATAGAGTAATTTAACATGTCCGCTTTAATGTGTAATATTTAGGAGGATCTATTGACAGAAAGGCAATTTATAAATATGTATATATATATATATAAACTAACACACTGAACACTGAACCTTTAAGAAGATTGATGGTGATGCATGATGGTTACTGTTCTGGGTGACACAAATTACAGTTATACATACCATACACACATCCTTCAAGGTGGCATTTACAAAAAAACATGACTCAGCCTAAATGAGATTTTTAGATTCCGAAAGTAAAACTCAAAATTGTACAAAATGCTTGAATCATCGCACAATCCGGCCACTACACCAAGCTCAGGTGAGATTACTAGATTTATCTGCCATCTGAGGTTACTAGTTACTTTCACTCAACCCATGATAAATATTGCTGATAATTGTCAGACCCGCTACCCTGTAGGCTTGATAAGCGGTTGACGATGGATGGATAGAGACTAAAATAAAAAAAATCTAAAATCCCCATAAGAGGACAAAAAGTTCTGTATGTTTTTGTTGCCACAGCCATGCCATTGTTTGAGCAGGAGTTCCTCCTGTGGGTGCAGAGATCATGACTACTTAAGCAAGCAAATAGCATATCAATATTATACTGTGAACTGCTGAACAAAAAAAAGGGATGGAAAATTTGGGCTGACTCATAGGCCATCGAAAATAAATTATTTAAGTAATAATCTGTTCAAACAAGACCAGACGTGGGGGTGGCTTACACCAGAAGTCACATTAAATTGGGCACATTTTGTATGCATGTTGTTGTGGCTTCAAAACACCACATTGATTTAATATTGAAATAACATCTTAATGTAAGGGTATTGGGTACAAAATAAATAGCACACATCTTTGTGCAATTACTCCAACAGCCCCAAGTTGTATTTGGTGAAAACAAGCTGCTGCACATGAGTTGGAAGCAGTCTGGAGCGATAGGGAGACGCTTTTCTAAATAGATTCTCTGATGAGACCCTTGATGAGGGACAGGTCAAATACTTCACAGCTACGTATGCCTGTGCTGGACCACCTTATTCGACCAGTAGGTGACCAGCGGATCTTAGGACAGTGGTTCCCAAAATTTGGTCCCAAAAGAGGATTCAGCTGTGAGGGTCCTCCTTGCCCCATATCAGATCAATAGCAGCTTCAGCGGCAGATTCTCCAGTCAGCTGAGTCGATGTGTGAGCCACCTCAGAAACAACATCCAGCCTTCAGCCTAGTCTGACTCACAGAGAAGTGACTTGGGCATAATTTCAAATTTGGCATCCTAGAAGGTGGCCTTAAAGTAGGGGCCAGTGGGAGTTATCAAAGATTGGCCTGAAGCATTCAACCAACAGTGTCTTCAAGGATATTGCCAGCCTGTGAGCCTCTGACAGACCTTACACTGCTTCATTTGCCATCAAGTTACCCAAGAAAGCTTTGAGAGCCTGCACACATGGGATGACTGAGGACAGAGATGTAACATCCTCACAGACACTGCGGGTTGCTTCCTCAAAAAGCTGCAATATATTTACTGCAGCCTTCACTATGCACCTTTGGTGGTGTGAGAATAATCCCCTTTAATCCATCTGTGATCATCTGCAGTGATTGCATTCTCTACTCTAACAGCGACTGGAACATGTGAAATGTAGAAGTACACTTGGTAGACACATCATAGGCCAATCTCCTCCTGGATTTTGTGGAGTTTCACAGTGACCCTGTTTGAGCTATGCACAAACGCTGTGATTTTCCTGCTGATGGTGATGGCATGGCTCACTCCTTTATGCACTGTTTCAGAGCATTTGAAACTACTAAGTGCAGTTAATGAGCCATGTGCACAAAGCCACCATCAACGATGGCCCTCACCATGTTTGAGGCATTGTCCGTTACTAAAAAATAGTAGCAATGCATAGAAAACTGTGAAAAAGTGTGATCCACATCGATCACGGCCATGTTGAGTAGGGCACTATCACGTCCCCTGTCATATGGTGCTGTGACAGAACTTACAGGAACCTGTGCCGCCACAATTGACTAGGACAAGAGGTCCTGGGAAATCATTTCACCCACAGTTTATGTGATTTGCTTGGCAGTTGGGTGGTTGTCTGGGTATAGTGTTTTTGAATTGGAGGCAGACATTTTTGGTGCCAGAGGAGGTTGGTTACATCTGTGTATTAGTTGCCAGGAGGGGCATTAAATGCTTGTGCATTACAGATGTTGATAGGGGTTTCACATTTGTGCCTCTGCTTAGTGTGGCCTTGCACAATTTGCAGATGAGCTTAGTTGCATCAGTTGGTATTGTAGATTGAAGTGCTCCCAGATTGCATGGTTGTTTTGCGATTTCTTTTACTACATACAGCATGTTGTACAGAGAGGTAGCTTTTTTCAATATAGTTTTTTTATGGAGGAAAATAACACATACAGCTAAAGAGCAACTTTTGGTAGAAGCATTTCTTGTACTTTCCTCAATAACGTATTCGGATCCGGGTGCATCCATAATGGCAACTATGTGACTGTGATAGTGTCTATCCATGTGCTTTGTTGTGGTTATCATTAACCTATCAGTCACAAAACCAGCATGAATCAACCTAAATCCTCACTGTGTTAGCTGTAATCAGTCATTGTCCATCACAGTACACTTCACCACATCATTTACATGAGCTTCTTCTCCTCAGACTCCACGCTTGAAATTATAGCAGCTCTGCCCACAGTTGGTATATTATATATCTTTTTTGTGTTTGCTTTAGTAATTTCAGATTCTTAACACAGCACATTTACAGTGTTACTCAGAAGTATTGATTGTTTTTCTTTCTCAGGGGTGGACTGGTAATTTGGCAAATGCGCGAAAAAAACGTTGCTGTTTGCTACCGGGGCTGCAGTAGCTTCAACATCAGCTGGAGTACCCGACGTAATGCAGGCACAGGCACTTGAAGGAGTAAAAGATAGCCGTTACAGAGTCAGTGTGAAAGGGCCAAGGGACAGAAAGAGAGAGCAGGAGGAGAGTAGAGGTGAAGCAGTAAGCATGGAGTAGCTCAACATCTAGGGAGGGAGCAGGGCGGTAGGGTCATAGGTGTCATTTACACTTAGGGCATAGGGGACATGTCCCCACCACTTTTTGAAATGGCAGATGTTGTCCCTATCAATTTTTGAAAGAATTTGTTAAAAATGTAAAAAAAAAAAAACTTGCACCAAGAAATGTTAATTAACAAATGAAAATGCTTTGAGAAAGGTTTAATTGCACAATAAGAAAACCCGCATTGCAGTGTAAATATAGAAGAAACATCTGTCTTGTCCAAAAAAAGTAACTTAAAAAGAAAAGTAAGCTAGAGGTTACTACTACTGTTCTGTTGTTATACTTTTTTATTCTGAATTGTCGTTTTTCCCTCGATATAAATAAAGACATTTCCTCCACAAATTGGTGCAGAAAATGTCTCCAGAATGCAGGGAATTAAGTGTTTAATGCTTAGAATCTTCTGGGAGAGGACCCTCAGACACCCCTCTTGTCTTGTTCTCAATACCCCAATCTTGTGCTATGTCATGTCTTATAGGCAAAGTTTTTCTTCACAGCCCTAATCTGAGCCCTTAAATGTCCCCAACACTTTTCAACACAAAGGGTAGGGTGTGTGCCATGATGAAAATGATGATGGTTAAGGTCAATGATTATAACATAATCATCAAGCTATCAAAAAGTGAGACTTTCACCTACTGCTGGTGACCACTCACCTGGTCATGGAGCTGGGATAAGGTGTTAGATCAATTCTAATGATTGTTGCTGTAAAGAAACCCAGGGAAAGTGTTGATATTTGCACTATTTTGCAGTGCGAATACCTCAGACTTCTGCCTAAATTTGTGTCAACCTTTGCCGTATTATTCCAGAGCCACCTTGTTCATTCCTAATGTGGCTCAATGATACAGCGAGACCATCACCGAGCAAAGGTTTCTCTGTCATTGCCTTCATTTTCTCTGTTTATTTTTCTCCTGCTGGCTTATTTGTTGTGGTATGTCCTTGTGCCTGTTTCTTTGGCAGTGAGGAGCCGAGTTAGAGCGAGAAGAGAAATTGTAAGAAATGGTTTCCGAGTGAACTCTTGGTTTGAAATCATTTCCATATGGACATCTGGGGCCAGTCAAGGAGCTGAATTGAAGCAGGGGAAGCTCAGGTGTCTGAAAGGCTTCCATAATAAAGAAAAGAATTTGGCACTCAGGCACTACGAGATACAAAAATGGACAAGAATCCAGAGATGGGAGGCTGCGCACAAGTGCAAGCACACTTGTTAATGACTCACAGAAGTCTTTGTCCTTATGTCACGCCTCTCTGTCCCTTTCCCCCTTAGCCTCTGTTTCTCACACAAACAAATCTACAGTGAAATGCTCCCTGACCCAGAAGTGCCAAGGAATGTGACTGCATTTAACTGATGTGGTGTATAATGCACTTTGATCATGTCTGATCAGAATGTGTGACACTTCCCAACTCTTTCTCTTTTGCCTGTTGGGGATTTAAATAATAAAGGAACAATCTCTTAAAGGTGCTTTTAGTTTCTCCATTTCCTCTGTTTCATATTTCAGTGAGAGGCGTATCTCTGTCTTCCTGCTATAAGGTGTTACATCAACTCTAATGACATTGCACTCGCTGTAAAGAGTCCCAGGCAGTGTGTTGTTTTTTTATACTATTTTGTGCTCATTTGAAGCAGGCGAGGCTTGAGGGGTTTCCAATCTGGATGGGTCTTTGAAAGTAAGGTTATGTTAGGAACTAAGGCTTAATCTACAGTTTTTTATTGTAGATATGCATGCTTAATGGCAAATCACTACTTTTCCCCTAAAGTTTTTTATGTCTCCTGTGTTTTCTCCTGTCCTCCTTTGATCCCAAACGACCTAACCTGCCAATCAACTGTGGGTATGTGCCGAGATGAAAACTTACCTCAGATGAGAAGCTATGGCCACTCAGACAGTCGTAATGAATCCAATTCCTTTGAAAATCAGAATCAGAAAAATGTAACCTTTATAGGAAGCTGACATGAAGATAATAAAGCCCACCTCTGTGCTCTTTTGTGCCTGTTCTCCCTACCTCTGTGATAGAAACCACCCACTGGAGAAAAAAAGGAAACTGTCTAGCTTCTCTTTCCTCTCATGCACTCATACACACACATTCCAGGACATACACATGTATTCTGATATTTTGGCTTTAATCAGGACTTGTTATAGGTCAACTCCATATCTCTCTGTCTCTATAATTATAGTATGGAGGGGATACGGTCATGCCACATTATTTCTGTGGTCATCTGCTCTCTGGGTGAGTGCGACAGACACAGTGGGAGTAAGAGAGAGAGTTTTGCAGGTCGTAAATGTGACCCAGTTAGTTTCTTGTCGTTTCTTCTTTTTTTTTTTGTAGAACAGGGAAAGGTCGAGACGAGGCATATCAAACCTACATGGCTGAAATACCAGAGAGTGCTACTTTCTATTTGTCATTTTTTTATTTTTTAAAGTCAGTGTTTACCTGTACAAAAGGGTTAAAATGGATGAGTCGAATGGCAAATAAATATTAATTAAAGTATTCAGAATAATGCCACATTATGTGCTTTTGCTATGTATGAAAGCAAGAAATGTTTTTCTACATTTTGTAAAAACAGTATCTGATTTTATGATTTTAGTGTTGGTAGATGTTACATTGTTATGTGAAAGACGTCTGTCCATTCTATCTGAGCTGTCCCCTCTAATTGTCAAGTATGTGGGGTCATGTTTCAGGGGCCAGAGCAAGTAGGCCGACGTAGCGACCACAGCGTCTCGACATTTAACATTCAGTAAAAAGGTAACCTACTAGCGACCACAGCGTCTCGAAAAACAGCCTGCGCCTCCAAAGCATATCCTAGTGCTCCCAGCTAGGCGTTTTCAGAACAGCAGCTGGCGTTTTCAGCTTGTAAAAAATGCTTTGGTGGACCCGGGCCCTAACTAGTAGGGGCAGGCTGGCACAATAATATAGGCCGGGAATTTGACTTCATCTTTGTTCACACAAACCACCAGACCACTAATTTTATAAGACTAACACTATTTGTTGATGTAATGGGTACCAAAGTAGTTATAAATTTAGCCACTATGTTCATCTGGGAAGAAAGTTATCCACATTACAAAATACAAACATTTGGGACTGACCAAGAAGTAGCCTTTCTGAACACTGAGTTTTCAAGTTATGGCTATGGCTATGGGTGTACCCTCAAAAACTCCCTAGAAATACACCAATCATATACAAATGTACATTACATTTACTCATTTAGCTGACGCTTTTATCCAAAGCGTCTTACAATTGCTGTACTATTTATAGGAGGTGGCATGCCTCTAGAGCAACTAGGGATAAAGTGTCTTTCTCAGGTGGATGTGTCACAAAGGCATGTGTCTTTTCCACTGCGCAATCACCACCCCATGTGACACAGAAAACAAGTAGCCTATACACTTTTAAAAAACAGAATGAGATTGAGTTTGCTCAAACATTCAAATAATTACAATAATGATTACTACAATACACACAATGCTTCTCTTCTATTTCATGGATCATCAGATGATGAGGAAGCCAAATTATTGCTGGAAATGTAACCTTAGCCTCCATATTTTAGCATTTTGTCAGGTATGTAGCCATGAATATTTGCATGCATTTTTAAGACCCTTTTACATGATTTAAAACAAATCAGCTGTCATCATTCAAAAGTCTGCTAACTAATTCACTGCATTAATTAGCTAACTAGAAACAAATCTGATAAATCTGATCAAATCTGCAACAGTTATCATCCCAGCTGACTAAATTGCCTGCTAGAAATGAGAGGCTTTTGTTTACTTCTGTGTAAAATCAAAGACAAATTGTTTTAAAAAATGACTACAAATATCTCGTAGTAAATCTCCCACTGCTATCATAGAAGGGTTTCTGTGTGACGTCATCACAGAGAAGCGCACGCAACTAGCGCGCAGAAAGCAGCACTCTGCCTTCGCGGCACATCAGTTTATATGGCATATCTAGCAGCAGTGTTGGGGAAATTACTCAGTAATTGTAATGACTTACTTTTTACTTATTACTCATTTAAAAAGTCATAATGTTACTTGACTTATCACTGGGATTAAAAGTAAATAGTCACGTTACTCGTTCCGTTACAGTTACTTTCAACCACCGCGCCCCATCCTTAAAAGTGACGGGAAACCTGTTCAGCAGCGCATTTTAGAAATTAATCTTCTTAACAATAATTAACCTGAGGAGTCAACAACCAGCCAAACTGAAAACACTGCTGCCTCTCAGACCAGAGGATGCTGTATCATATAGGCTATGGATATAGGCTATTTAAATATAATACAAAACAAAGCAGGTCTCTCCCGACTTTTTAAACTAATCGTGTATTCAAAACAGCGCTTTTGCCCCAGTAGTGTTTGTATACAAGAAACCCGTCTATTCTAAACTGCCTTTGTGTCCTGCCAGAATGGACAACTTGACGTCCATAGCAACAGTAACTACAGGGGGGGGGGGTGTCTTAGCAAATAAACAATTGTGATTTCAGTTATGGATACTCTTGGAATGTCTTCAGATCAATATAGAAAGTTTTTCTTTAATTGTATTTAAATTATATTATAAAATAATGAATAATTCCTAAGTTACTTTTACATTTTGTCTTTATGCCTTGTTTTAGGAAAAGCACTTTGAATTGCTTTGTTGTCTAAATGTGCTATGCAAATAATCTTGCTTTGTGTTTTATAGAAAAGGTGGAACTTAATGATTCTCCACTGAAACCAGAATGTGAAATCTGTGCTTCACACATGAAAGATGTTTTGGACATGTTGGACTTGTGAGGCAGCCACTTATAGGCTCTTGAAAGGGGCTTGAAAAGGGCTTAAATGTGCGACCTTGCCACCTCTGCTTGAAATTTTGACAGTTAAGTATTGAGTGAGTCAATAATCCAAAATTTGAAGTGAACTTGAATTTACTTTTGTCCTCAATTGAAATATGAATAACAAGGTCAAGTTAGAACATAAAAAGGTACGGTGTGTGAGTCATTTGAAGCAATGGCATTACTTTAAAGAACAACCACAGACACTTTATAGATTTACAAGAAATTAGTAATCACAAAGCTACAAGTTAAAAACTTGTGATATAAAATATAATGTAAATATCTTCATCTGCAGTATATGATGCATGCAGTGGAAATTTATATTATAGGCTACTTCGCAGTCAGATTTAGCAATGAGGAAATACTCGCTATATTATCTAGCCTTTGCCGTGAATTGGGCGTATTCAGATTGTGACTTTAATTTCAGTGTATTTACCACTTACATGTAGGATTTTTTTTCTCACTCTGGCTATGTATTTTTTGGACAGTGAGTACAAATGTGGGGTGCAGTCCACCTATATAGGGTAACCTCGAGTTAACCACGAAGATAACCTGCTCGGAGCAGTTTAGAGATGCAGTGTAAATTGCAGCGACAGCAGACCTCAAGTAAAACCTATCCAGCTTTCGTAGTACGGATTGATCGGGAAGTTACATCCTACGTCACAAAATTACTCCTGAAGTTACCTGGATAAGCTCGCTTCGTCGTACAGGCCACAAGTTTGTGTATCTAGTCACACAAACTGACTAACACACATGCACACCTCTCAATTAAAAACAACCCTGGCCTAATCTTTACCCCTCTAATTAAGCCCTAGTGAATAATGCTTAAAATCTACCAAGGGTTTCCACACTGAGAACATCAGTGTTGCTAAGAGACAGCAATCCATCTAAAGACATGTAGATACTTAGTGTCATTACCACCTAGATTTCTTTTCATTTACCTAAACTGTTCAGTGGCTCGCCTTGGCTCTTGTTTTATTTCACTTTCATTCCCTCAAACTCTCTGAATGAATTAATCTGACCATGAAAAAGGCCACAGATCAAAGAGAGAAAAATTGAGAATATTACATTATGTATTTTCTTTCTTATGTATTTTTTTATGGCAAGTGTATGGTTGTACTCAACATCAAATATTCTGTGAAATAGTCCATACTGAATGTCTCCTTTGCTACTGCAGAGAAAAGAAAAAAACACCATGGTTTACAAATTCGATTTAAGGCAGGTTTTAAAGTCTAAAGTTCAACACAGTTGGTTTCCTGACTACCAGGCAATTGTCCACAAGATTCTGTGTGAAGGGTGCTTAGTGCTTGAGCTTTAGAAGAGAGTGCAGCTTGCCCTGAATTGATAGCTATATTCCATGATGAATTTGATAAGTGTGATGCCGTTTCCTTGCTCTTTACCCTACCTTGGAGTTTGATGTGAACTGTCACTGGATTATGCGCCTGCTGTAAAACTTGACAAGGAGCACATTTCAGATGAGTTCATGTGGGTAAGGCACAGTGAAAAAGGGAGAGTTTTTTTGTTGGTCTGTATGTGGCTGTTCATTTGCACCCATACGGCTCATAAGATTCTTGTCATTCAGACATTCAGGATGAGTTTAGGGCCCATTATGAAATTGCATTTTGGCAACCAAAGATAAATTGCACTTTTTAGGATGATGGCTGAGGTTTAAAATAACTTTAATTACTTCATTTTCTAACATAGTCACTGTCGTGTCTGACCAACCATATTTAGTTTTAAAATATTGAATCTTTCTTTCCTTATAAAGCTCTGAGGCTGTGCTAGTGAAATGCTAACATCAGCATTCTATCATGCTCACAATGATAATGCTAACATGCTCATGTTAGCAGATACGATGTTTCATGTTCAGCATCTTAGTTTAGCATGTTAGCATGCTCACATTAACTAATTAACACAAAACAATATACAGCTGAAGCTAGATTGTCATTAGCTTTGCAGGTATTTGGTCATTGACCAAATATTGGACAGACATAAGGCTTGGCATATTTGCTTGATAAATGATAAAACAATTAATCGATTATTAAAATCGTTAATTTATAAATGATGAATTATGAATTAATTATGTCAATTAACCAATCGCGAGCAATTCATAAGCCTTTCCAGGAATAAACATGAGACTGTCTCTGTTGCTTTTCCAGTAGACACTGTTTCTTAGTGAAGACACAGCTCTGCTGACCTCCTCCTCCCCCCAGCAGAGACAGAAAAAGATTGAGGAGAAAATATACGACCTCTAGCTAGTTTTTGCTGACTGCTCAGAGTGCAGATCCAACGGTTCTTTCCTCTCTGAGAGACAGCAACAGACCAGTCGAGAAAGAATAAAGGATTATAGACAAAGTGAGCTGGGCTTCACAAATTGAGAACTGTCGATTCAGTCACTTATGGTATTATTCTGCCTTATCGGTAGAAATAGAGGCTCTGGCTCTGGGCACCTTTTGGGAAAATCTCTCTTTCCAACCAAAGCCTACCATTCCTTGCTAACTTCTTGACGAAAATCTCTAAATACTTTCACAAAGATATTCTACTTATTACGAGGTGTTGTGTCCAGGATTGAATCAGTTATTTCAGGAACATAAACAGATGATTGCTTGAGAAGAAAGCAATCAAATCCTTTTCAAAGAGTGATACAATGAACCGGCACGCTTACATGTGATTAGACACAGGAAAGCAAATAGGTCAATGGGGTACTATTCAACCATTGGAAGAGCCAAGATTAAATGAGCCAGAGAAAAGGGAAACTGTATCCATTTTCTGCTATGGGGTGTTTTTCCATTCATTTCCTTGTCTATGTTTGTGTGTGTAGTACATGTGTCTAATGTACGTAATTCAGCAGCAGTGGTGAGTAATGTCGAAGTTGTCTTAATCACACAAAGCCAAAGTGTTATAATGGTGTGTAATGGCCCAATCAAAGCACAGTGTAACTACGCACATATTTTATAAGAGATCAAAGACACGCCAAAGTAATGTTGACTGAGCCATCAGCTGCCCCTATTAACTCATTGTATTTTGCCTCCAGTTAATAACTTTACGCTTCGACTTGCCGCTAAACACATACAATGTCATAGTGTCTTGCATACTTAAACA
>NC_060158.1:20175436-20283718 GCF_021292245.1 Micropterus dolomieu | reverse complement strand
CGCGAGCAATTCATAAGCCTTTCCAGGAATAAACATGAGACTGTCTCTGTTGCTTTTCCAGTAGACACTGTTTCTTAGTGAAGACACAGCTCTGCTGACCTCCTCCTCCCCCCAGCAGAGACAGAAAAAGATTGAGGAGAAAATATACGACCTCTAGCTAGTTTTTGCTGACTGCTCAGAGTGCAGATCCAACGGTTCTTTCCTCTCTGAGAGACAGCAACAGACCAGTCGAGAAAGAATAAAGGATTATAGACAAAGTGAGCTGGGCTTCACAAATTGAGAACTGTCGATTCAGTCACTTATGGTATTATTCTGCCTTATCGGTAGAAATAGAGGCTCTGGCTCTGGGCACCTTTTGGGAAAATCTCTCTTTCCAACCAAAGCCTACCATTCCTTGCTAACTTCTTGACGAAAATCTCTAAATACTTTCACAAAGATATTCTACTTATTACGAGGTGTTGTGTCCAGGATTGAATCAGTTATTTCAGGAACATAAACAGATGATTGCTTGAGAAGAAAGCAATCAAATCCTTTTCAAAGAGTGATACAATGAACCGGCACGCTTACATGTGATTAGACACAGGAAAGCAAATAGGTCAATGGGGTACTATTCAACCATTGGAAGAGCCAAGATTAAATGAGCCAGAGAAAAGGGAAACTGTATCCATTTTCTGCTATGGGGTGTTTTTCCATTCATTTCCTTGTCTATGTTTGTGTGTGTAGTACATGTGTCTAATGTACGTAATTCAGCAGCAGTGGTGAGTAATGTCGAAGTTGTCTTAATCACACAAAGCCAAAGTGTTATAATGGTGTGTAATGGCCCAATCAAAGCACAGTGTAACTACGCACATATTTTATAAGAGATCAAAGACACGCCAAAGTAATGTTGACTGAGCCATCAGCTGACCCTATTAACTCATTGTATTTTGCCTCCAGTTAATAACTTTACGCTTCGACTTGCCGCTAAACACATACAATGTCATAGTGTCTTGCATACTTAAACACTTCATTTCAGAGTATTTGCATAACTGTGTAGATGCAAACAACCACACAGAGGTGTCAGCTGGAGGTTGCTTTTTCCTCTCTGCCAGTGCCTATATGTGAGATCTCTGCTTATGTGAAATCCTCCACACACTGCAGGAATAGGAGCATCTGTAGCTGTGCAGCAACACTTTCCATTTTAAGAAAAACACTTTGGCTGACAGAAAAGGCTAAACAAAGAGAAACAAAAATAGAAAAGGACTAGTTATGTGTCAGTCGCTGTTAAGTGAACGATGGGAGCCAGCTCTTGTCTGACAGCCCCACCCCCTTTGCATATTTATTTCTTGCAACAAATAAAAATGTAACTAAGGCAGTGACAAACAGAAATGGTACTAATTGAAGAGCCGCTGAGGAGCCAAAAGCACCGGCTCTCGAAAGGAACGGAGCCATAAGACCCGGCTTCCATCACCTAAAATAAGGGTTTTTATATCGAATACATATTAGATATCCAGCAAATACACGTAATTGTTCATAATTCACCAATGATCTGGCATCAGCAAACCCTGATTTGTACCACATGTACAGTGGTTGCAGTTGCATGTTACATGATGTTGAAACTCTCTGGAGTCTACACTTCTTCTGCTGAGCTCACTGTGCAGGTTCATCAGTCAGGAAGGTGTCCACGAATATTGACATGACAGGCTTCTTCCTCAAAGGTGTTCCTTTCACCAGCACTTTGAGGGCATCCAACAACTAGGGCTGTACAGAACTGTTAGAAGCTTCAAAGCTTCATTCGTAACTTTGACATTAAAATGCTAAATTAACATTTTAATGCTTCCTTTTGCATGTCTATTCATTCTGTTTAAACCCGGTATTTCCGCAGTTACTAATTACTATTTCTATAATTAGATTCAAGTGTTGGTTGCATAGGATTGTTTCCAAGTCAAGTGATTCAAACATTTCCACTGACTCCAGAGTGTTGTCCAAAAGTCAACATTTATTGAAAAAAGTTTACATCATGTTTTTATCTATTATGTGTTGGCATTTAGATTTTCAAAAATAGAATTTCCGCTGCAGTCAAAGAACTGTTTACTCTCCTGCTTGCTGCACACAAAGCGAGGCACGCACCTGTATTAACAGGGCAGTTTAGCAGTAGCACCATAAATTGCACAATAATAAAAATATATATTTCACATGTTATGCTATCATAGTAAACTAGGTTACAGCCCCAGTCCTTTGCACAACGATAGTGTGCGTCACAACGAGAGTGTCAGTCACACCGAGAGTGTCAGTCACACCGAACTTCTGCACCGGATCGTTCGCTTTAATTTGAAATGTTCTGATTTATTTTATTGCCATTTCTGTCGTGGTATAATGTTGCTATAAGCCTAAATGGTGCAATTGTTATTGCCTCATTATGTTATGCCCTTATTGGATTAACCTACTTCTTACATGTATGTATGTGGACAAAACTGACAAGTTATATTCCTTATAAAAAGTTGATTTAATGAAAAAAATACCAACTTGTTTAACACAATGAATCACAAATTACAGATTTCCGTGATGACATCATAAAATATGACGACAGACATTCAAAGCTTCATTTGAAAACCACTTGTTTGTTTCTTTGTTTTTTTTACCAACAACAGACCACATTTCTCCTGGCTGCGCATTTCACAGGGAAACAAAAGAGGTGAACTATAACCTCAACTGCACAGCACTGTTGCACGCACAACACTATGTCCACAAAGGCTGCCTATGATGAGTGCTGGCTCCACACTGTGATGAGGTACAGCTGTACCCAGAAGTATAGCACTCATTAGCTGGAAGCACTTTTTTCCAGCTTAAATGATCAGTCAACTCCGAGGCTCAGGACGGTTTATACTTAAAACATATAATTGGGTGCTGTGTCTGCTTGTTGCATGCTCTGGTGCCAGTCTGTGCTTACTGTATACAGTAGAAGCTGATTAGCATACGTATATATTTTCCACAGGCGTGCATTTACATTTATGTGTGTGTGTGTGTGTGTGTGTGTGTGTGTGTGTGTGTGTGTGTGTGTGTGTGTGTATATATATATATATATATATATATATTCAACACAGGAGCTGAGACATTCACCACCATCTGCTGTGCAATCCATGCCTCAAATTGACTATCCTGATGATGCTTAGCAGCTATGACTGTCTTGCAAAAGAAAATGTTCTCAAGCGAACATTTGCTCATACATCTTTTCATCAAGCTGACATGAATGTCATTGGATACTAAGAATGTCACAGACATCAGAGAAAGTGACAGTTCCATCAACACTTTTCACAAGTGAGCTTAGATTGCCTTAAAGAATACCATCGTTTTCAGGATCAAGGTGAAATGTTTACCAAGTTTACTTTTTCCTGTAAGTCTGATGACAAGGTGGAAAATAAGAGTTTGCTGACCGTTAAAATAGCTAAAGATTGCTCTAAATCAAGGAATTCTCAGCATTCTGTGTCAGTTCTGTTACTGTAAAGTTCTGTCTTCTCGTTGTCACTCTCACATTTTGACATATCCAGTTGGAATGGATGACTTCTGCCCTGTTACCATGTACATATCATGACCACATTTTTTTTATTCCTATGTTGGCCAATATGATAATTAGATTGATTTGGCGCAAGGAGAGTCGGAGTTCAGGTTATGTTCTGCCCAATCAGAGTGTACAGCCTTTATTACCTTGGGAACATTAAAGAAATGACATGTCAACTCTCTGTCATGGCCCTGTGAAGACACTGGGGAGTCTTGCTATTCTTAATACATGAGGAGATTGAAATACATTTCATTGTTACCCAACGTGGCAATGACATGATAGGAATGAAATGTAAATCTTTCCTTAATTGGGCAGAGAGAGGTGTAGTGACACATCCTCTGTTTCTTTCCTTTTTCATTCATCAGCAGCCAAGAAACTGCCAGTTCACAATATGCAGTGGTTGACAAAAATATATCATTTATCATTATATTTCGGAGCAGTGAGCCATTTTAACCTACTGACCAAAATCAGACAGGAACAGCTCAAAGAGCTGGTGTTGGATTATTCATGATTTCACAGTCACACCCTGTGACTTTTATCAGTGGACAGTATTAGAGGCAGATATCCACCTTTCCCAGAAAACCAAAATATGCAAGGTAACGTAAATGATACCTATACTGCACTGGCTGACAAAATGTCAAAGCAATTATGGATATTAAGAATGAGCTGCGACAGGGCTTGGGCTGAATGTCTGAATAATGAACCTCTGGGTTACACAGAGGTTTTCCTTTGGCAGCATCTACTACATGAATATATTGGTTTGGTTATAAAATAAACAACAGGTACATGGTTTTATAACCACTTTTAATAAATGAGTAGCAGTTATTTTGAGAAAATGAATGGGTGTAGTTGGTCTCCAAAAGTAGAATGGATCCCAGAGCCTACAGCTATCGAGCTCCCCTCCTGTGGAATCAGGCCCCAATTTGCGTTTAGGAGGCAGACACCATCTCCACATTTAAGAGCCAGCTAAAGACTTTGCTCTTTGATAAATCTTATAGAATCATCCCTTGTTATGCTGCTATAGGCCTAGACTGCCGTGAGATTTCCCATGATGCATTGAGCTACTCTCTCCTTCTCTCCCTCGACATCTGTATGCATTCATATCCCATTAATGCATGTTATTAACTAAACTATTTCCCTCTCCCCAGTGTGCGAACTATACCATAGCTTTCGGGGGAGCTCAGTTTTTTTCTCCAGACTGTGATTCTTACTGCTGAATTAATTATTAGCTGCAAGCATGTAGGCCTGGGGCTGAATGTGAAATTATTATTATTATCATATGTAGCCATTTTGATACAATTACGCTTCACACAATAGCTGCGGCTGTGTTTGTGACCTGACCTTTCTTTTCTCCGTTAGAGGGAAGAATTGAGAAAGTTGCGTGGCGCAGCGGAGAGCCCCCAGCTGCAGTAGTGCATGGATCATGCGTAATATTCATCCAGCCAGAGGGAATGATCACAACTGTTCACAGCGTGTCGGTTGTACTAGCGACACAACCCGTATAGGAGAGGGAGTGGGGCGCACCAGGGCCCTCTTCTCTTGCTTAATGCAGGTATTGCTGCCTCCAGAGCTGTAGAGTCTGGATCTGTGCCACCTGCTGCCCTTGTGTTCCTGCTTGACAGCCCCTGCTACAGTAATTATGGTCGTATTATGACCATTATTTTTGCTATCATTATTATTACAATTATTTACTATATTTGTATTATTACCACTATCATTGTTATTATTTTGCAGCTCTTTGTGGAACTTGCCTTGTGCGACTTTGTGTTCTCTTTCCTTAATTTATGTTTATCTCAATCCAGCTTTCCCTTAAAAACAGTAGTTCCCAACCTGGGGGTCAGGGCTTCCCCAAAGGTCACATAATAAATCTCAGGGGTTTGAGGATGATGTAATTTTATTGCAAAAACTTGATTAGGCGACCCACGGGGTCTTAAGAGTATTTTAAAAAGTCTTAAATTTATTATTATTTTATTATTCTAAAAATAAGGTCTTTAAAGTATTAAATTTAATTTACAAAGTATTAAATCTCATTTACAAAGGTGAATGTCATAAATAAATACTTTTTGTGTGTGTGACTTTACAATTGAATGTTATATGGCAGTACAGGTAACATTACTGTTCACGTCAGTGTTGAGCTTTACGCCCTGGACTGCGCAAATCAGTCAATTGTTCTGACAATCTCTGACGTGCTGCTACTGTGTGTTGGTGTTGCGCCGCTGTTGTAGGGTAACGTTATGTGAATGGAAACATCCAACATGCTAAAGCACATTAAACTTACATCATCCAGATGTGCGATCACCTGGACGATAAACAAAACAAACCGGAGTCCAACTCCTTATCCCCACTGCTTTCAAGCCAATACTATAAAATACTATATTTCAAGCAGCCTTTAGATGCAAAAACAGAAATGATAACTTAAGCAACTGGCATTTACATTGGCACATATTAGATTGGCATATATTAGATTAGGTTACCTCATCTAGCCAAGGTGTAACTAATTGTGACAACTCAAACTGCACTATTTATTTTGTATTTTTGGTGTCACACCATAAGAGCTCTAGAGGGCTGACCCCATATAGTCAAAGATACGTATGCTTCGATGGGCGGAGCCTTATTCAACTGTCAATCTCAAAGTCGAAGCTTTGCAGCGAAACAAGGATCATGCCATTTTGGCGATATGGTGGTGCTCAATGTCTGATTTTACATAGAACTACCAGTTTTCTCCCAATAAGTTAATATACAGCCTATTACAATATACATTTCAACATATAATGCTGTAAATAAACATGTAAAAGGAATAAAACTTTCAATAAATGTTAGTGCTAAGTGTTAAGTGCGTAAATAAATCCTAAATTGTAACCTAACCTTGGGTCGTCAGTGCGCATGTGTAGGCTTAGTGTGTATGTGTGCAGTGAGTGTGTAGTGGTAGAAAAGCAACACTTGCTGAAGAGACTGAGCCCCAGCTTCACTGGTGTTGTGCCGAGTTGTTTCGAATGATTTATCACCGTTGATGAACCACACAAAGAATATTATGTCGTTTTTAAATAGCTGGCTACTTGAAATAGACCCGCGAGGAACCACGACTTGCATGCAGTTGTTGCAGCACGGCATGCATGCAAAACTGAAAGCAGGCGAGAGAGAGAGAGAGAGAGAGAGAGAGAAAAGGGTCTTCAAAAAGCCTTAGTTTAGCTGGAAATTTACAGTGTAAGTTGAATGAATGGAGACTGCAGCTCTGCAGCTTCTCAAAATTAAAGCAGAGCTACCGTGTGTAACCCCCCCATCGCCGCGCACAAAAACACACAAGATTCGACTTTCAGTCAACTATAGGAAGAACATGACGATTCTGATTCGACTATGTAAATCCTTAGTCCGGGACATCCCTAAAGAGTTCTATTATTATTATTATATATATTAGTTTATTTTTTTATTTATTAGTTTATAGGTATCACTTACACAGGAGACACTGGGGATATCACTTGTTTTTCAAGCATTTATTAAATATGTTCTGAAAAATGGCTTGCAACAAGAAATGTTAAAAAACAAATGAAAATGCTTTGAGAAAGGTTTTAAATGCACAATAAGAAAACAACTTAACTAAGTTAATTTAGTTAACTTAAGCTAAAAAACAAGCTACTGATTACTGCGTTAAAATATCTTCTTGTCTTGTTCTCATGTGTGCAACATTGTGCATCGTGCATGTGAGCTAAGTGTATCGTAACACCCATAATCTGAACCCCTATGTGCCCAACACTTTTCAACACAAAGTGACGTCCTTGATTCATTTTCATTTCATATGTTATCAGAGTACAAACACACCCCAAAAAGCAATAGTGTATTAAATATATTTTTTTTTATTAAATTCAAGTAACTTTGTGAATAATAATTTTCTCGGGCTTAAAATTCATACAGATTTTTAATATTTTTTATACATCAGTTAAGTATTATAAAATTTCATCCTAGGTGGTATTAAAAAGTTTATAAAAAGTCTTAAATTTAACTTAGAGAGTAATGCCCCTTAAAGCTATTCAAATAAAACAATATGAGAAAGAATACTTTTTCCAGGAAGTTTCTTTCTAAGTTGGCTGAGCTCCAGCAGCCCAGGTGCAGTGGTTGCAACACATTCTCACTCCCGACTCATCACATATTGACACTTGGTCAAGGCCCCTGGGAAAGGCGAGCTGTCCTAATCTAAAGTTGGCTTGTTGAATAAAATATATCTGCCTACCCTACTTCTATTTCAGCAAGGCTAATAATAATGTTGGCCAGATAAAGCTAAAAACACAAGAAGTAGTGTGCTATAGCTTGCGAGCCAAAGTATACTGAAACAAGTCTTTAGTTTAATACTGAAGAGTTCAAAGGCTTGCTGAGAAAATAGTTGCGCTGACTTTAGGTGAGGTGCAAAACTTAAAGAAAGACATCTAAGAAAACTAGAAAAAGAAACAAAGATGTGAGTTCAAAGAGGCTTTAGGGCCAGCCTAACACTCTCTTTTCTCAACCAGCCAAAGGAGGAAGAGTTTTGGGGCAAAGATAGACAACGAAGGTTTTCACTCTGAAAACTATATTCCTTTGTCTCAAGGGGCATGCAGTGTGGAACCAAATGTTCTTCTCCAGTGTCCTGACTCTAGTGCCAAACGAATATCTGTCCCCTCAGTGCTCCCTCACAGCCTCCGCCCCCCAAATTGCTTTACGGTATTTCCAGCGTCGAAACATCTTTGCCCTGCCTGGTCATGTAACTTTTTTTCTCTGTTGATAGTCTTCAGATATTTCCCTATTTGGCTGTTTCCTGGCCATCTCTCCTTCTTCACAGTAGCCATGTTTCCATCTAATTGTCAAGCAAATTTTAAATAAACTTTTGAAATGTAAATAAAAAAATTATACACGAATTAGGCATTCATCAGCTGTTTTGGAGCAAATAAACCAGGCTATACAAAGCGTAGTTACGTCATAAGTTGACGTTACGCATGTATGTAATAAACAAGAAGTAGAGGTGGCAAACCACAAACAAAACCAATTGCATGGACCTAAAGACCATGGATCTGAGAACATTGGAAAGAGGTCTTTAGAAATGTTTTTCAAGTGGACAAGTTGCTACCAAGAATGTTTCCGCGTGAAATGGGAATATCCAGGAAGACAGACTACAGTGGAAACGTGTCAGAACTTATATCGACTCCATCTCCCATTTAGCGCATTAACATTTTTTTAAAAAAGACAAAAAACCACTTCAATCGAGCGCAGTTGAGAAAGTTTTTTTTTTTATTTTGCCGTTCTTTTTTTTCATCAACTTTTTCTAATGCGACACTTCAAGATAATACTTAAAAAAAACATTGATGGAAACAGGACTAGTGCCCGGAGTCCAGCAGGTTATAGAACTTTCTCTCCCACAACCAGTTTACCAAATAAGTGTTAAACACTAGTTTGCTCTACGTAATACAGGATAATAGCTACAATATGGCACCGATTCACAGTGGTGATAGTTGCAGAGGTTTCTGACCATTGGTCAGTAGATGGCAGTGTTGTCACAGGGTAAACAAAAGGTTAATTCTGTTGCACATTCACTTGCACATTTCATGTCATACAAAAATAAAAGTTGGGTTAAACATTGAGACAATATGTGCTGAGATCTGCCTGAAAATGAAGAATATGCCAGTTACTTTCCTCATCTTATATAATGGGCATCTGGCAACCTTATCTCAGACCACATAAGGAGGTTAGAGGTTTGCTCAAGCAGTCAAAGACAAGGTATATGTTTATCACATCTTACTGTGACTTTGTTATCTGGACAACACATGTTCTTAGTTATGAGAAGTTTGTGTCTTGTCTGGCAATTTTCCAAATTGACACCTTTAAGAGAGTGTTCTGGAGGGTCTCTGGAAAGGCTTATTCAAGCCCCCCAGTGGAATTCCACAGTCATAAATTCTGTAGTGTG
Source organism: Micropterus dolomieu (assembly GCF_021292245.1). Classification (NCBI taxonomy): domain Eukaryota; kingdom Metazoa; phylum Chordata; class Actinopteri; order Centrarchiformes; family Centrarchidae; genus Micropterus; species Micropterus dolomieu. The sequence continues at coordinate 20,274,254 of NC_060158.1, read as the reverse complement.
CCTGTTCATGAGGGATAGTTTGTCACGGATTTGCCAAACGAAGATCAGATTGATAAAACAATCTCACCTCAGGGTCCATTTAGAAGCCGTTTTGGTACTTTTAATCGTAACAATCTTCTTCAGCAAAAGCTTGCAGTTTATGTGACAGTAATACGGTTGAAAGCTACAGAACAGCTACTAAATTTACTTATTGTGTTGAAACTGTTGTCAACTCATGTTTCCAAGTTCAAGAATTTACTTTCCATCAGAAGACATAGATACCGTCCATCCATAGTCAGTCGCGGGGGGGCTGGAGCCAATCCCAGCTGACATCGAAATGCGTGGTACACCCTGCACAGGTCGCCAGTCCATTGCAGGGCCACACAACCACTCATGCCCACACCTTAGGACAATTTAGGGTCACCAGTTAACCTAGTCCGCATGTCTTTGAACGGTGGGAGGAAGCTGGAGCACCCGGAGAGAACCCACGCAGACATGGGGAGAACATTTAAACTCCACACAGAAAGGCCTAGATCAGAGATAGATCATGGTTAAATAATGTTTTAATTAAATGTTGAATGTATCAGGTTGAAGTTGCCGTCTGCCAATGAAGACATACAGATTGTTTGGCCTATGTCACTGAATACCAGAGAGCTCCACCACATAGACCTGACAGGATCCATTTTCACAATGAAAATGCACGAGTTCATTTCACTGCTCAAACACAAACTAATAATAGCTTTTTTATGAGCATGTTCTCAATTCTTTTGCTACTGTTGTGTTTTCAATTTTCAGTCAAACGAGATTTGTTTTTTGTGTGTTTTCTTCCAGGATGCACACACCATCAGGCCAGTGCTATGTGTAAATACTCTCGCTACGGACTACCAAATGTTGAAATTAATCTTATTCAACTTAGTCAAGGACATTTTCACAGCTTGGCAAAAACTGATATAATCTCTTTTTTCCCACAGTTACCTTGAGTGTACAAATGAAATTAAACTACAAATAAACAAATCTCAAGTTGGTTTATTACAATACAACATCCACTATATATTATACTCTATGTTATTATGGGTATCTGTCTGTTTTTGACAGGTACCCTGTGATGCAGAGATGAGTAACAGCATCTCTAATGACATATTTGAAGGAGAGTATCGATAATCATGTTTGTCTGATCTCAGGGACACACCAAGAGATGCTGCAGGTTATTGATTACATGATAAAAGTGCAACACTGCCTTAGTGGCGGAAAACCCCCATAACTGAATGAATAAATAAATAAATAAACTCATAAGCAGAAATCTGAAATGGCGTGCTTATTTTTTGATCATTGCTGTAATATATTCACTCACATTCACATGCTCAAGTGCCATGTCTTTGGTGCTCTGCTTGACTAACATTTCTCTGAGAAGTGCTTGCTTTTATTACCATATTAGTCTACATTATGATGAAAGAATGTGTGAGCCTTTCACGCTACAGACCGCCTGCTGCAATCTCATCGTAATACAGGAAATGCATGCCGCCTCACACCCTGATAAAGCTCACACACTCTCTCTCACACACACAAACACACACACACACACACACACAAAACAGGCATCTGCCCAAGCACCTGTAGAGGTCTTTAAGCTTTGCCAGCTGCCAAGCCAGCCCAGGCTCACAGTGCCAGTACCTGTCATAATCTATGATGCCACCTCGCAGAGGCACATTTAAAGCTGGTCTAATGCATGTGTGTGTACAGGACCAGATTTGTAAGAATAGTTACATACAATCCTGGTCATTATGCAGCCCTCCTTTGAGGTAGGAGGCGAGTAATTACTGTGTCTTTAAAAACCTTGAAGAATCTGGTATAGAAGCTAAGAGTAAACACTTATCAGAGGCTTTGGAAAGGAAGGAAAAAATAAAAGAGTTATTCCCATGCCTGTATGGTTCGTTATTTTATTATCAGTCGTTTTTTGTTTTTATATACCGATAAACAGCAAACAAAAAAAACAGACGTCATTTTTTGTTTTTCTGTTTTAAAACCAAAACAGGAAATTATTGATTTTGATATTTAATTTGTCCGATTAGTGTAGCTTTGCGTGTTACACTTGATAAACCTGCAGCAGATGCACTTGAGCGAGGGCGGTGCCTGATTCAATGTTATTAATATGAGCTTGACCATTAGCCTAACATAGGTGGGTTTTAAAAACAGGAGGCTCACAGTTTGTAACTCACTAGCAACTGGGACAGGAACAGAAACGCATCAGAATCCTAGAATTTCTTCAGTATCAGATTAAGTGATAGCTGTCAGTAGGCCTGCATCCATATGCTAAAATCAGGAGCATCAGACTTTATCCAGCGAGAGGGAACGACCACTGACTGTCCAGTGCGCTGGTTCCACTGGCAACACAATTGATAGGTAGGCCTACAGTGGTCGGTAATAGGGAGCCCACAGGCCAGAACCGGCCCACCAGCAATGATATCTGGCCCGCGGCCAGATTGCTTTGATAGCAGAAAAATAAAAAAATTGAAAACGGCTAGCGCTGAAATAGATCTCAGTCATGACAGCAACAGTTACTCACATAACCTCTTCCTCTTAAGTGATTGTGCCTCTAAAATAAAAGCGCAAGAACGTATTTTGCAGCAATTCTTCATGTGGAGTTTATTAAGAGCTTTTACTTTGAAGAGTTCTGAAGGAAATTCAAAAGAGTCTCTGGCCTGCTTGACCTCTGAAAAAAGCCGTCAGTAAACGTGTGATTGGGTTCCCCTGAATTTTGTCAGGGAAATGAAAGGGTCAGTGATCGTTCACTCTGATTGGATGAAGCCCGACGCAGACCACAGCTGTTGCAAACAACAGGTGCACGTGTACAGCAGCCAGTTAGTTTGAAAACCGGTAGGGATAGGCCTACAACAGCTTCATAGATAGAACAAAATGCAGCTGCTTTGTCTTTTTTTTTTGGTTTTAAAACAGAAAAAACTAAAAACGACTTGTTTTTTGTTTTATACAGATTTATTCCCATAACTCTTCTTCGAAAGGTCTGTCTGTCTTTTTGCTTTCACCCATGCGCTTGCAACCCTTTGCCTTTGCTCTGTTATCACAAAAACACAGACATACAGTGGGTTATCACGTTCATATTCTCTGTCTTCTACTGCCACTTCTACCCCCCACCCCACACCTCACCATCGACACCGCTTTATTATTCCTTGTTCTTTCCTTCTCTCATTTCAGTCCAGAAACTTTTCTCATCTATCTGAGCCCCTCCTCCTATTCTTCTTCCCGTGTCTCTGTCACCTCTCTGTGCGTCTATTCTTTTTTTCTGCCTCGCTGTTTGGTGCTCTGTCCAGGCAATGTTTCACTTTCTATTTAGATGTCTAGCATCCCCTTCCTACCTAAATTCTTTTTCATTCTATCACTCTCCACTCCTATTTCCCCTTGGAAAAAGCAAAAAGTTAGCACTCAAATGTCAGCACATTACACCACTATCTGAGATGAGTTTTTCTATCAGATAATACTAATAGAATAGAATTTCCCATTACTAGGTTATGGGAAATACATAAGTTAAGGATAGTACATTCATTGTTTCGGGGCTGACAAATAAATAAACTTCACATTCAACCCTTTTCTGATTTTGGATCTAGCTCACACCATGAAATCTATTGTGATCTCTTATCAGCTTTGGATAGCTGAGAAAATTCTGAATCAAAACCTGGAGCTACAATAAGAGATTTGAGAAGAAGAAGAAGAATCCCAGAAGAAAATGGAAATTTGAATATCTACGTTTCCATGACAACTGGGCAACTCTATTTGCTGAGGAAGACTGTGGAATACGATCAAAAGCTCCAGAACAGTTACTGGGTGGACCATGTGATGAAATTTTCTTTGTGTAACAGTACTGGTTAAATGTTGATGCAGTTACGCTTATTGTACACAATTTATTTATGGATTTGTTTTTGTATTTTAAAAGTGTAATAGAAATCAGTGGGTAGTGTTGGTTTAAGGAAAAATGGAGAGCCTCAAATCATGGAGCTCCCTTTTTAGAGGTATTGAAATGATAACTGAAAATGTTTCATATAATGTGCTTAAAAGTTGACTGAGAGATTCCAACTACTGTACAGGATTAGCCATCAGCGGTTAGACAATAAACTTGTCAGTGATCTGTATGACAAACAATGTAATGGCAACACTGTTTCTAAATTACCTCAAACATATATTTTCTGTACTACACCTTCTTGTTTGTTATTGACTTCAGTACCACTATGTCTGCAATAAGCTAATATTGACTGGCTTTTAAGTACTGAAATACTGAGAGCAATTAGGGATGTCACGAGAACCAAGGGCATCACTTTGTATTAAAAAGCGGTGGGGACATTTAAGGGTTGAGACTACCATTCTGACAAAACACTTAGCCCATGATGTGTGACAATGCAGAATATTGGGGTCACAAGAACAAGATTAGAAGATATTTTAATACTATTTAAAAGAAATATTCATTGATGAAATATACGATATGGTATTTATATAAAGGGAAGCACAATTCAGGTGGCAGGTGACAATTCAGAGTATAAAAATATCAATGCAGATCTTTTATTTATCTGTATTGGTATTAAATATTATATATATTATAACTACATTACATTACATACTAATTTCTGGTATTGTGACATCCCAAGAAGCAAGATTGTTTGTCTGAAAGAATGTATTTATTTTGTCAGCCAAATCTAAGGTTGCCTCACAGCCTTTTTGTGTCCTAACATCTTTCTCCTTTACCCATTTTCTCTTTCTCTCTCTTCCACACTTCTGCCTGCCAATGGCTCAGTTTCAAGCACTCTCACCTACCTCTCTTTGAATAGCATTGTTTACATTTTCAAGATTAATATATCCACTTCTCCACCACCATCCTGCCTTTTCATCATCCATCTATTATTTCCTTACCACCACCCACCCATTCTCCACCTACTTATCTCTTCTCTTGACCCTTCCATCCACCTCTGCGTCACCAAGCTGTCAGGGGAAGCAAGCTTCCAGCAGAGTGGGCCTCATGATTTGGGGAGGGAGCTAGCCAAGAGCACTGGCCCGAGACCAGAGCAGCGATCCTGGGCGGCCTGTGCCCAGATTAGCCCCTCCTTAGAGCGGCATTGGAGCTCCCCTGTTCCCTGGGCTACAGCTGGAGGAGAGGAGATTAGAGCGAGGGGGAGGAGCAGATTGAGACACTAGAGATTCCAAAAGCCGTTTTTAGACCGCCTGTGAAATTGGATAACAGATTACTCTCAAATGTCCTCCTAACACTTTATATTAAGTAGAACTAATAACATTAATCTAATAAATTTCCAAATACTTCAGTAGTGCTTTGGAGGGAGTGCAGGGTGCATTCAAACTGAGTGTGTTTTCCGTCTCATCACCAGGCAGCACATACAGTTGTTGTTTCGTGTTTGGTTTGCTATAGTTGCTGAAGATGGGTGTTGTTGGTGTTTTTGTTGGAATTATTGTCTTCTATTTAAACCTGTGCCAATCAATATTTTTAATAACAACATTGGTCGAAATGACCGTGTGTAATATAACAAGTGCTCATAGGGACATCCCCACTGAAAACTCTGAGGGGAACTCTGCTGTTCCTTGTTCCAGTTATTTTTAGCAAAAAACAAACAACTGTAAGTTAACCTTCTCAGAACCAATCGAAAGACAGACAAAGATTGTGAAAGAAAAAGAGATAAAAAGGTGAGTTACCATTGGACGTACATTTGTAAAGGTAAACACACATAATGATTATGTTGCCCCATGTATCCAAGATTATACATGGGAAATTGTTTTAACATAACATAAGTCATAACATAAGAACAAAGAACAAAAATAATAAATAAGTTAAACTCTCTCACAATTACCATAAAACACTCTGTAGAGATTTTGGGCCAATGAGATGCTAGTGTCTCCTGAACGTTTAATCTCCACATAGTACAGTAATTATAGGCTGAAGCCAAAAAACACCTACTGCACTCAAATATATCAAGCTCAAATACAGAATGCTTTGTCACTTGTGATAGGTGACATTGAAACAGAAGCTGCTAACATGAGATACCAGGCTTTGCTGGCTGTTGATTTATGTCCCATTTTATTTTTTAAATGTTGTTCCACAGTGAGGCACAAGTTGCATCAGGCCAAGAAAAGTAAGACTGACACGGATCAGCTCAGGCAACCATTCACACCGTCAATCTTGTGTCAGCCTCTGCAGTCTTCTTCCTTTCCTCAAAAACGCATAGGAGGTGTTAGAAGAAACGCCTCCTTGTTTTCTGTGTGTAATAATCGCATACTGGAACCGTGATGTCGTGCTATAAATTGGATTCAGCTTGGGTGTATTTGTGCACGGTGCATCCTAGTTCTGTGTACAGACAGCTCACTGATTCCAGGAGGTCCACAGGCCAAATCGATACGGATTCTTTGGTGGGGTGAATCAATAGGGAGAAGCAAAGGTTAACCTGCCTCAGACTGCACAACGGCTCTCTAAAAGTATCTAGTAACCCTTAACCTTTAGCCTGGCATCATTCCCTGTAGCTCACAGTGGCGAGCCCCAGTTTGACCAATTGCAACAGCCTGTCCCTTGTGGCGTGACTAACCCAGCTAGCTTTTACCATCTGCAACATTATAGTTACAGTGTCATCTACACTCTGATACATCCTTTTTATTTCTAAATTTGGCACAATTTCTCATAAATGTGTTAATCACTGTATTGCCAGAGCTGTATGGCTCTACTGTTGATTGCTGGTAATACTGGTGATGTAGGAATTAAATTGCTGCAGTAGCTCACCCATGATAAGAGCATCAGATAAATGGCTAAAATATGAAATCTAAAAGGCTAAATCTACTTGATGTATCGCATAATGTGGGAGATTATTTTACCCCATCCATCACAAGCTGCGCTTATGACAAGGAATTCTACTTTTATTAGTCATAGAAGGAGAAGTATAAAAAAGATGTAGATCGAAGAAACACACTACTGCGCTTAAGCCAGCTCAAGTCCTTATATATGCGTCACACGTTGCCGTAAGTGCTGCCCTAGAGGGCTGTTCAAAACCAGTGTTAAAAGAGATGCCTTCACCTGAGAGTTATGCCTTCTGAGGCACCAGTCTATTACGGTAGCGAGGCAGGTTTTGGAGGGCACAAATAAATTTCAAGCTTTTTTGAGTCTTTCTAGAGGGCACGGGCAAACAACATATTTTGTTGTTTCACTTGGAGAGCTTTGGAGGACAGTCAAGCCTCATGCACGGCGCCCCGCAAAGTCAAAAAATTCTAATTCTTTCTCTGTAAAATTGCCATTGAACGGCAGACAAAGCGGATGTCAGCAAACTGGATTATTGATTATGGGATGCTTTTGGCCGAAAGAATAAAATATTTGTGTAAAATTCAAGCAAATCAAGTTTGACGTCCCATCATGACATTTCCGCCAAACGAATCTTGCTAATGCGTAATATGTAGTCGTCCTCTGATGCATTTGAATACAAGTCTTAACAGAAAAGGCTGGATAAAAGACAATATTTTGAATGATGAACAGAGTGACACTGATCTGAGGTCCAGTCTGAGAGTTCGGGAAAGCTTTGAAGTTTAGTTTCAAAGGAAGAGAGGAGTGTTGCAGTCACAGCCAGACTTAAAGCACTGAAACAAAATCTGATGCTCGGTGAAAGCACAAAATGATGAATTTATGGCCTGCTGTTACAATGTTATATATTTTTCATAAGTTTTATGTTTTCTTCATCCAGCTATCAAAGATATGATTCAAGCTGGACTTTGCTTTCAGTTGTCTTGCTTAAACAATAATGGTAACATTTGGTCAGAAGAACTACTGTCAATGCCACTGAATAGCCAGAAGAAAATGCTGAGATGAACTTTTACTTCAAACTTTTATTGTCATATGTACAGGAAACGGTTGTCACACAGTATAATGAAATTCTTATTCTGCAAAAACCTCCCAGCAACACCATACATTAATTGAACAATCTAAGACATAAATAACAAGTGTTGACAAAAACAACTACAGTCTGTGCTAGTATCAGCTGTAGCACTTTCCATTTTCTTCCAGTGTGAATGTCATAAGGTTTGCAGAAAACACACATGGGAACACTATATTCCCAAAGTTGTAGCAGTTTAATCCGATCAGATGTTTGTGCTCTCTCCTCTGTCAGCATTAAAACTGCATTTAGCCATTTATCACAGATGAATAACATGTGCCTTTGAATATGTTTGATTGTCACCCTGTGAGAGTACAAATTAGACTATTAGATGTCACATTTCTTTTAATTTGCTTGGATTCACCCCAGGAGTATTTGATGAAACTCAAGGCCCTACATGTATGTGTTCAATAAATTTTAATTCTGTAAGAACAGGAACTGTGATATCTTAATCAAAGGATGCTTGGATGCAAAGGATTTTTCTACTGATCCAAGGAGGAAAGAAGAAACGAAAAGAAATGGATTGTTCCATTGTTTGTAAGGCACAAGTACGTGCTGGCAGTCAAGGTCAGAAAAAGAAAAAAATAGACAGTTAAGAAGGCATGCTGTGCATGCATGGTTCTTTGCTCACAGTTTAGCTTTTACTGATGCAATGGATGATTCTGAGAAGGTTTCTCATGCAATGATTTCCGTGCTAAGCAACCTTTAAAAAGAATTGTGACACACTACCCAAAGTCTTGACTTAAAAAAAAACATTATTTAAAAGAGTCTGATTGTGTGTGAAAGAGAGAAAGAAATGAAGAAAGAAAGATTAAGAATATGTGTGGAAAAAGCAAAAGCAGCTCCAGCCATGCAGTCACAGAAAATGACACATGGCATTTCGAACTCAATTTGTTCCATATAGCAATCCTCGCTGTAAATTACCAAACCAATCACCCATGGAAACTTCTTTCTCCTCCTTTCCTCTTTGTAGGCAACCCGTGCAAGCAAATGGACAACCTTCTCAGCATGACCTATCTGTGAAATCGGTTACATATTTCAAGGGCAAATGCCACATGTGACCTTGGAATGCACTCCATGCTTGAGAGGTGAAATTAAATCAATGGGTTGTAGGCTAATGGAGACAGTAAGAAGATTCCAGAGAAGGGGCTTTAATACAGCTGGCCTTTCGTTTGACACCTTTTATCTCCAGTGGCGCTCACCTCAGTTTATTTCGGGTAACATCTACACTTTTTTAAACCAAGCTTCCTACAGATTAAATAAAAGTCTTGAATTAAATTGAAATTATCTCAGCTCAGGGGATTTTAATGCCAATGCCTCAGTAATTTGCCTGACCAGATAAATAAGCACAGGGCATTTGTTGGTGCTCTACCACTATAACATAGTGGTAGAGCACCAACAAAGCTTCTGGAACGCCTCACAACGTCTAACAAGCTAGCCTTCTCTTGTCAAGTTTGTGCAAAACGAAACGTCACCCTCTGCACACTATATGTACACTCAACCACTTTATACTGACGGGGAAGGAAAAAGTCAGACCACCAAGTGACAATACCTTGTTCCAGTTTCACTTTCATTCATAATATGGCGAGTCATTAAAGACAGCAAGCTATAATTGGATTGTTTTAGCTGACCAATCATAAAAACAGTGATAAATTTATTTATGTGTGGATTCATTGTTTGGATGGTATTACTGAAAAAAATGACAAATGTTTTAGCCAAAATCTGTGTTCACACCATTCTTTACAGTTACCAAGTTCATTAGCAGTTTCTCATCCTGTCCATCAACAGCCACGTCATAAGCATCTCAGCATCCACTGATTATGTGGAGAGGATATTTTACAGAATGACCAACAAAGTGACAGGTGCTCTGTGGAGCTCATTAGGAGTGAGCTTTTGATCCCTCTCAACTTTGAGCAGTTCTGTTCGTAGTTTTACTGTCAGTGCTGCACAAGTAATGTCTTTCCAATCGAATCATATGAAAGCATTTGTTTTATTCTATTTATAGTCATTAAGTTATGGACATGTTGATTTAATAAGTTAATAAAATACAGTTCACATCCTATGTTTTTTTTGGTCTCACTGTCACGCATTATTGGCCTATGTTTAGCTATTGTCATAGCTGTGTATTCAGCTATGACAATATGACCACTAGTCTGTTGAGTTGTGATAGAGAGAGACTGAGTATATCTGTTCACACTGAATAGCAGATAGCTTATTATAATGTCCATTGGTATCAATCTTAACACTTCATGAAAACATGTTTTAAGTTATGAGATAGCACTGGCACACCATCGGGTGGACCAATTTAACGCTAAAGTTGGGCTTGATCCATAAAGTGTCTGCCTTGCTTTTTAGAACTGTCGGGACTTAACATGGCTAACTGGCTCTAGCCATCATGTAGAACATGTAGCACTGCATTTATGAGAGTAATAGCCTTAAAAAGGACTCTGCACACTAATCATTTAAATTGTGTCTTTAAATAAAATATTACCTCTGGTAATTTCAAAGAAAAAACCCTGGGAGTAGACTGAAGAGTGTGCTGAGTCTGCTTAGTTCAATCTGTCCCTGCCTTGTCTGTCCTTCCGCTTGGTGGCGCTTGAAGCTTCTAGATAGCTGTTCTGAATAGCCCCCATTTTTCAAATATGCATAATAATGCCAGCCTTGCAAATAATGTTATTTTGCTCATCTGTTTTGCACACATTAGTTAGATGTCCCAATTATGTTTGTGTCTTATTGCATTTACGCACAAATAAAATATTAAGACTGTGCTGCCTCCACGAGCCCTAATTAATTAGAGCCAGATATTTATCTGTGTAGTTTTATTGTATACTCTAAGATCTAAAAGGTCTTATCTGAAAACATATGTGATTGCTAAGCTCCATACTTTCCTCCACATGACTGTGTTGATGGCGATATCAAAGTGAGAGTCACACTTTGCCCTGTCCTTGATCTCTCTTTGCCTAATGGATTGAGTCATCCCTTATGACACATAAGAGACTATAAAATGTTGGGACAAGCCGTCTCTGTCAATAATTAATGCATGTGTCCATTTAGTGCAAGAGTGATACAATGTTGTAATCCCTTTCATCTGTCTGTTTTTTCTTTCCATCTCCTTCACAACATGCCTTTCTTTAAATCACAGAGGTCGGATTTTGTTAGAAGAATTAGCTGAAAGCGAAGGGCAGGCTTCACATGCTATGCCCAAAAGCAACCATTCTCTGACAGTAAGACTCAATATTTAACACCTCATCAGTCATCTGAGGAATGGATCACATCAACCTGAAGTTGGAGTGGGAGAGCTACAGAAAAAGAACAATCAAAGAGACGCACACACTTGCTTGTTGGGATTTTAAGACCAGAGCTGCTGCTAATGAAAGCAGTCTAAACACAGCCTAGATGGGAGGCATGTCTGAGGCAGGGGGTGGAAACAGTACAACTACATGAGAGCCTGCAAAAGTCGTTTTTGGCGCACTGGCGTCTGCAATGGCCGATGTATTCATGCAACTACATTGCGGCGGAGTCAATGTATGAATGAGATGTGGAGCCGCGATGAAGCCAGCCATGAAATTGATCTGAACACTGAGGCCTTAAGAGCTCTTACACATGCTGCAACTGCCCGTGCATACACTTACGCCGACAAATGCAGTCAGAGGGACAAGAGAATGCCTTAGATTATGAAAAGTGGACCTGAAGACATTAGTAAAGCAATGAGAGCTGACCTTCCATGCTCAGCAAAGCAATATCCAACTGACACCGATGAATATAAATCCACAATCTCGGTAATAACCAGGAAGCTTCAGCCGTGTGCTGTTTAGCTTACATGGACATTCCCATTTATTCAAACCTCTATTATATGACTGATTTGGCCATGCTGTGAGCTGCATGCAGCTGATGGCTGCCAGACACATTTAGGGGATAATGAAAGAGCAATATAGCCAATGATTGTGGCTTGTGTATTTCTGGTTTTCTGATTTGTGTGCTGGAGAGGATAAAGAGTTAAAATGTCAATTTTAATGTATATGAAAGAGACGGTTTTACTCGACAGACATCACGCAGCCTTAAAATGAAAAGAAATCATTTACACATCTCTCTCAATCAATGTTTCTTTGTTTCCTGCAACCCATCACTCTAAAAAATCTTTGCTTTCCCTTGGGGACCTGCTGCATTTGCTAAATCAATATTTTCTATTGATTGTAATCACTCACAAAACATATAAGCCATTACAGTTAATTAATATTGAGTATGCAGTTCACAGGAATGAAAACTATATATATATATACACATCTGTGCACATAGCAATTACACCTCATGTGTTTTTATATATGAATACATTTGAATTAGTCAATATCTTATGAGAATTTGTATGCATATATGTGTGTGTGTGTGTGTGTGTGTGTGTGTGTACCCGCACTGGATTTTCACATGTATTTCTTATTTCCCTCAGTTTATCAGTATTCCTCCCTGCTTCTAGTCCACAGCAGCTCTAGTCCAAGCCTCCCACCCAGACTAACACTGCAAATTTGCAAGAATACATTATTAATTCCCCGTCAGAAATGGCAGCCGCCTCCTATGACAACTGCTCCTCGCACCCCCCCCCTTTTTTTTTCATTTTTCATTTCCTGTAGTGCACCTGAGACACAAATACCCACTCACTGCTCCCTGTCTGTGCTCTCAACCCTCTTTCCTCCCACCAACATGGCCACGCTGGCATTCACATCCGCTGTCAGCCACACATACAGACAGGGACTCAATCTCATACCTTGGCATACTGTGCTCTGAATGTATAGGCAGCAAACATGCATAAGAACACAAATACAAATACACCTTCAGCTATTGCCAAGCCAATGCTCTGACCCAGAATCAGTCAAAGATTAATACGTGTTGGTTATCTTGCCTGCAGATCACGGAAAAAGAAAAAGAAAAGAAAAAAATAAACTCTTTTCGTTCTCTCTCCTCTCTTCACTGCTGAGCCACACGTCGGCTTCAGCCCTTTATCTGGGAGTCTGTTTTCAGGTCTTGATTCCCTGCTCCATCCAGGTACACTCAGGGCTTTATGTGATTCTGGTGATAAAGAGGTAGCAGCAACAAAGGTCTCCAAACACACCCAGCCTCTCAGAAACTCAGTGCACTGCAAACAATTTAGGAAATATACTTCATTTACTATATTATACCATATTGCAATCCTTTATTTAACCCCAGCCAACATTTCAGTGTCTTTTCTACAAGTGATGCACTTGTTAAAGATGATACCACAAGTACATTAATTCCATAAGTGCACCAAACCTAATCTCTGATAGTTTAGACGTAATTCCAATTTTCGACATCACTTTTACAGTTTTGTTTATGTACTTCTTACAGTGTTACTGTGTATTAGTTTATCATTTAATACATTTACAGTAGAAAGTAATTGGAAATTAAAAAAGAATGAGACGACATGCAATAACGGCCATTTCTTATGGTTACATGCTTCATTTTCACTGATTGCTGTATACGTATTTATAATTAGCATGTCAGCTGTCACACAGACTGTTCAAGTTGTCTTTTATTTTTTCCCACTGTTGTAAACACACTTCACACTGGACTAGTGACCCAAGAAGTCAGTGTGAAAGAGTTGACCCAAGTTGTATAACAAGCTCGGTCAAACTGACGATTGATAGTCAAGTCAGCCTCTGCTTCACTTCCTACGAGAGTTCAAAAACCCTTGATTGGAGGCCTCGGGATTAGTATCTAAAAATTTTTATGTTTGCAGTGTTGACAACAAAAGCTGTAAGTTCAAGAAAACAATGCATGTCTTCCGCCATTGGACACAGAATATCTGCTTGTCATGATAAAGGGAATTGAGAGCGAGGACCACACTGACTTTAAGGAAGCTTGGCCTGTCAGTCACTTCACCTAATGCCCCTTTAGAGAATCACCACAAAGTTCTGAATCCTTGTGCTGGTTACTTTGACGTGTGCTTGAGTCTTGATCTGCGCCTCGTTTCAGAAAGCGGGGTTAGTGAAAACTCTGAGTATATAAAGCCTGAGATGAGGGAAACTCTGGGTTTTCTGTTTCAGAGACTGAGATCAGATTAACCTAGATCAGTAACTCCGGCAACTTATGCTGTGAAGCTAACATCCTCAGGGAGGAGGTTTACTTTAACAAACGAGTTTCTCTCTGACTGATTGAGCTTAAAGCGGCTGTCTGACACAACATTTAATTTCCTCATTCATACAGTCGATATCAAAGCACATAAGGAAAGCATTCATCTGCAGAAGTTTACGTCTTTAGAAACATTAGTTTGTTATCCGAACATTGATATTTAACATGTACACTTGTATGATCCATCTGTCATCAGTGTAAGGACAGAGACAGTGATCTCTGGACATCGTGGATTTAACCTTTTTTTAGGGTGACTCTTACCATCTGTCTAGGGACTGCAGATGAAAAATAGCCTTTAGGCTAATTCTGGCATATTGACAGAAATGTTTATGAATATGCACTGTCCCTGTAATAAATAAATAGAAAAAAATAAAAATAAATAATAACCTCAGCTCAGAATAAAATCTACTGACTCCACTGTACTTCTGACTCTGTGGACATTAAGGCACCTGTCAGATTGGCAGTAGTTGGCCTGAAGCATTTGCAGTGGGCTTCATTCCTGCAGTAATCAAACTAATCTGTATACAGCTGCAACTGATCAATGAGCAATAATTTGTCATTTTGTGATGGAACATTCGTATCATAGTTATCATGTTAGTGATGATGTGAATATTTCTGAGTGAGGATGATTGTGGTGCAGCTGTTGCCCTACCATGTTTCTACAGTAGCCCAAATGGACAAATGACTCTACATTGCGCTTTTTGTCACACATTGAATACGAATAAAATGAGAAAAAGAGTACTAGTAGTACTAGTAGTAGTAGTCGACTGGTTTATTAGAAATAAGAAGAGAAGTGAAATTTGGACAAATGGAGGACCACACTATTATTTAGGAGAAAAGCTGACAGAGCATGTCGGCCACCTTAGCTTCTCTTGCCCACTTGCTAAGGGAGAGGGTGAGTGGTGACTGTTGGTGCATTCATGTGGTGTCGGAATAATCTGAAATTTTTTCCCCCTCCTTAAATCTTTATTGCAAAGAGAGAAATAAAGTGTACATGGGACATAAACAAGTATACAGAACAGTATACAAATATATAAGAAGACACAAATAATAAAAACTTTTCACAGTTTTCACAGCCTTTTGTGGTTGGATTTGGAAATTAAATTGATATAATGTACAACCTCATGAAGAAAAAGTACAAAGTTAGGTTTTTGCGTTATTGCGATTTGCTACTCACCACTAGATGCCACTAATACTTTGACACAGAACCTTTAATGTGTTTGACAAGCAAAATGAGCAAAATCTTTTAATGTTAAACAGACGTCTAAAACCTTAGACAGTCAGTTTGAACCCAGACACATTTTCCACTGCAAAATAAACCATCAAAATAATTAATACTGGTCCATAAGTACACTGTGTCTTATCTGTTGGATCGATATTTTCATCTTCCGTTACTGACACTGGCACTTTGTCCCGTCAGATTAAAGCTGAATAAATATAAACTACCTATTTAAAAATCAAAAGGAATAGGCTATAGGAAAATTACAGCACTTTTTCATCCATTAGTGAAATTCCAGTCTGGTAAATGATGAGTGAGATACGCTTACTGCTCTGTAAAGCGACTTTGAGTTCGTGAAACGCGCTATACAAATTCAATTTATTATTATTATTATTACACTGAATGAAATGTATGTATCAATATTTCTGTACCTTAAAATCCCATGAAAAAGAATAGGAGGCACCTTTATTGTAGTGTACATGGAGTTAGGTATTATTGTAAAAATATCACATAACATTACTAACAGCACCCATATCAGACCAAGTTTAATTTTCAGGAGCCAGAAAACATTACCTTTAATGTTACATTTAGCTGTTGGTGGTTGAAACCTGACTTTGTCTTATACAACATTTTGTGGATTCAGAAAGCATGGTTACTTTATGAAACGATCAGACCAGGGGTTTGATTCCCACTGTGACATCCACCCATGTGTCCCTGAGACACTTATACCCTAGTTGCTCCAGAGATGTGCGAACTCTGACATATAGTTGCTTTGGATGAAAGCGTCAGTTAAATGACTTATCATCATCTTCATCATGAAATGGAGCAGATAGACCAGATAAACTTTCTGTAAACCAAAGACATGAATGTAGGTTTGTTTATGTATCTATGGCTAGAAAGTTGTATGAAGGCAGCTGGAAACAGGATAAAAAAAATGATTATATTGAAATTGCAGTGTTCTTGTCAAATTAGAGCCATAATGTAGCTGTTATGGTGTAAAGCATCATGAAACATAAAAAGCAAACAAGATGACAATATTTACAACATTAAGCCACAAGGACAAACTAACAGCACACAGTGAGAAAGTGAAACATATACTTTAACGCTGTATCTAATCCCAAAACAAAAGCATGAAACCACACTGAGAAATGTAAGTCAATAGTTTATATGTATTACTCTATAAATATTTCAAAACTGTGGATAAATCTCAGCTATTTATGCAGAATAGTTAGTGGCTAATTAGTTGTCACAACTCATTTGGTATGACTCTTAGCCCACCATTTCACTAACCATTTCACGTTCTTTCTTTCTCATGTGTCATTGGCTCAACTTCACAACATGACTGAAGTAAAAAAGATATTTAGCCGGCTTGTTGCTCATTAGCATTGTGGCTGTGTGATGGGTGATTAATCGGGGCGTCACTGGCTTTGCATACAGCGGCAAAAAACTTTTCAAATAATTCTGTAAAAGTAGTTTGACTTTTAATATTAATTACCATAACCCACAGTTTCCCTTCAACCCACAGTTTCCATTCAATCAAATTAGTCCTGACTAATCAAGCTGTAAAAAATAATTTTTTTTTTTCTTCACAGAAGGATCTTTTTAATGCATTTATATTAATTAATTATTTCTATCTCATTCAATTATTCTGTCACTGGCCCCAGTGGTACTGTTGTGGCAAATTAAAGGCAGTTTGCAAAAAGACACATACACACTTTAGCGATGTCGACAACAGTGACATATCTTCATTAAAATAATAACGCACTGTTTATGCACCAACTCATTGACATGCACACATGGTCTGTTCAGAGGGTGTCTTTGGCAATAATGTGATTATTTGCAAGTGTAATGCAGCACTGAATGTGATGTAGCTAAGGGGGAGTAAGAGGACGGGAAAGGGGGGGAGGCATTCTGTTTGAAAACTGATGAAAAGAGAGGATAAAAATGGAGGGAAGAGGGGTAAATTGCTGATTGGATAATTGAGCATTTCTTTTTGGAGTTAAGCCATAACAATAACAGTTCTAACACACTGCGCAGGGTCCAACCCTCCTAAGGGACAGGACAATGATTGTTTACGGGCGATTAGGCAAATTGCTAACTAAAAATATGTGTGTTTAGGAACAAACAAAAAGTGGAAGACTAATGGAGTTGTTAAAGGACACTTTCCAATGGCAAGTTCCCATTAACGATCCTAAGAGTATTAAATGGACCTGAAGACAAATGTTTTAAAGACAACGGGTCAGCCCACAACTCTGACTTCCACATTTTTCTTGCCAACATTTAGTTAATGATGAGGTAAGTATTATTTAAAACAAAGTTCAGATGAGGTTCTGTTTGGCTTGGAGGATGTTTCAGAAGGAAAAGCAGCTTATCTGTCACTGGCAAAAGGACTACTGAGTGAATCCCAAGGTAATGTCCGTTGACCAGGCATCACTGCAAAAGGTTCTCACCTCCAGAGAAAAGGTCAACACATTCAGCGCAACTAAATATATATCTAAAGCACATTCCTTGAAACATAGCATGTTTCAGTGCTTATAACATATAGTAATTGCAGTCTCACTCTATCTATTAAGAAACTAAAACACATTAACAGTCAAATATATCTCAGTCATGACTGTCAGTCTAATATATCTGACAATATGGGTAGACTTGTCAAAGACCAAGGGCATATTTTTGATTGATAGTATTTCCATCAGCACCTAAATGTATAGTTTGACATTTAGGGAAACATGCTTATTGGCTTTTTGGTGGAGACTTTGTTAAGAACACACATGAAGCTCGTGGGCGCTGCATGTCCTCCCCTCTGACTCCATCCCCTGCCTTTCATATCGCTCTTTACTGTGATTATCAAATCAAGCAGAAATGCAGGAAAAATAAAAAAAATAATACAAAATAATATTAAAAACCCCCAACATGAAGCGCCCGCCAGCCGCCGGTTAGATTTGCAAAAAGACTGATAACAGGGGGGAGGCCTGGCACTGTCCAATGGTAACAAAATATGCCTTCCAACACTGAAGATATTCAGTACCATTTTTGATCTAATAGGCACAACTTTTCTTTTCTTGGCTAGTAGCTGAGAACATCAGAATAACTGTAGGAAATATTAGCAATTGTTTGAAAAAAAAAACATTAATGAATGAAGGACAACACACATATCAACAGTTTACTGGACCATCTTGATGTTGAAATGGGAGCTCCTTCTCCTACAGCACTTCTGGCATTTTCTTTGTCAACCAAAACCAATCGCTGAGGCTCTGCACTTGCCATCTTTAAGGAACTAGCACCATACCAAAGCCAGCTCAATACACCAGGGCCTGTTGTGAGCTATTGTTTAAAATTATTATATTTAACGACAGGGAACTGCAGCGGTGTGTGTCAACAAGCTATTTGAGAGAAGAGAGAATGAGAAAGGGAACCAGGTGCAAGTGTATCGATCAGAAAATGAGTATTGAAACTGTTTTAAATATGCAGAATCGATATGTATCAAAAAATCTTTATTTTTGCCAAGACAAGAAAGCAACCTCTTACTAAGCGATGTTTGATGATACTACAAACTAATAATCATTATTACACATAAACACAATCCCAGGTTTCTGTTTAAGACTGTGGATCAGCTGGTAAACCCAACCCCTCCTTGTGCCTCAGCTGGAAGTAATGATGACTGTGAATTGTTTTTATCTTATTTTACCAATAAGGTGGTGTCAATCAGAGCCTCTATTACCCCCACGGCCTCTTACTCAGAGGTTCCTCACCAGCAACAAGAGAGTTTTAACCAGTTTTATCCCATCGACTTGTCTGAGCTTTTAAAAACAGTATCACAAATGAGAGTGTCCTCCAGCTCACTTGATGTAATACCTGCAAAGTTTTTACTGAAAGTAATGGATTCTGTTGGGCCCCATTTGATCTCTGTTTTCAACAGCTCCCTATCTACTGGTTATGTCCCTGATTATTTTAAAATGGCTTGCGTGAACCCACTTTTAAAGAAACCTGGTTTAGATCCCTCCCTCCCACATAATTTTAGACCAACATCTGGTTTCAGGAAGAACCACAGCACTGAGACTGCCCTGCTTAAAGTCACCAATGACCTTTTAATGTCTGCTGATGAAGGCATGTGCTCAGTCCTGGTACTCCTGGACCTTAGCGCTGCTTTTGACACCATTGATCACAACATCATGTTAGACAGACTGAGGCACTGGGTGGGGATCTCTGGTACTGCCCTAGAATGGTTTTCATCCTACCTGTCAAATAGGAAGTTTTACGTGTCTGTAAACAACTATGTCTCTTCGTTCTGTCCAGTTAAATATGGTGTGCCTCAGGTGTCGGTCTGATGACACACAAATGTACCTGCCAGTCAGATCCACAGATCCTGGAATGCTGAGTTCACTTACCAACTGCCTTTGTGAAAAATGGATGTCAAATAATTTCCTCCAGCTGACAAAATAGAAATCCTGGTCATCGGGTCCCAGCAGATGGCAAATCAAATACTGCCATCTGCTGGTTCGCTAGTAAATCACATTAAGCCTGTGGCAAAGAACCTTGGTGTCTGGTTTGATAGTAATTTAAATTTCGAGCAGTACACCACAAAGCTTGTTCAATCATGTTTTTATCAACTTAGAAATATAACAAAAATTTGATCTATGTTAACTCTTAATGACACCGAGACCATTTTACACGCCTTCATCTCATCACGCCTGGATTATTGCAACAGCCTTTTCACCTGTTTAACCCAAAAATCTATTGATCGACTCCAGACTGTCCAGAACTCAGCTGCCAGGCTTTTAACCAGAACAAAGAAATATGACCACATTACTCCTATTTTAGCTTCATTACACTGGCTCCCAGTATATTTTAGAATTGACTTTAAAATTCTGTTGATCACTTTTAAAGCTCTTCATGGCCTCTCGCCTTGTTATATTTCTGAACTTTTAGTCCCATACACACCAGCATGTACCTTAACATCCTCGGGCAGAGGTCTTTTGTCTGTTCCAGAGTCTCGACTGAAAACTAAAGGGGACAGAGCGTTTGCTGTCAGGGCCCCGAGGCTTTTGAACAGCCTGCCCGAGGAAATCAGGTCAGCTGAGTCAGTGAACTCTTTTAAGTCCCTTCTTAAAACATACTTTTATAGGAGAGCCTTTCCCGATCTTATTTGACTTTATTTTATCCCTTTTATTTTATTCTATTTTACTAATTTTATATTTATCTTAAACGTGTATTTTAGTCTTTTCAATGTTTTCTTGCTTTTATCTTGTATTGTTTTTGTATTATTGTCTTTTGGGTATTATTTGGGTCTTTACACTTGTTAAAGCACTTTGTAACTTGTTTTTGAAAAGTGCTCTACAAATAAAGATTATTATTATTATATTATTAATACCAGTGGAAAATAAAATATACCTTATGCCTAGAAACGATGTCAAGACATAGTCCCTGCGATAATAAAAAAATCGGACATGCTCAATGCTTGAAAATATGTGTGGTCAATCATTCAGATTTTAGCAATATTTTAAAAGGAATGGAGACGTCCAATGTTTTACCTTGGGGACTGATCATAGACTGTATTTTTGTCCTGCTCAAACTCAGGGCACAGATTGTAGAATGTAGAGTGTAGAGAGCTCAAAGGGTAACATTATTGAGGCTGCCATTACTTTTCAAGTTGGGTAACCTTGAGTACAAAAGGGGACGGTGTTGTTGAACATAAAAATGGACAAGAGGAAGAGAGACACAGCGGTTCTGGGTGTAGCTGAAGAAGATGTTTTGCAGGCATTCCTTTGCAGCTAAATGAGGAGATTGATGACCACTCTCCGTGCCGTTACTATATATACGAGGCTACAATCAGCAGCTGGTTAGCTTAGCTCTGCATAAAAACTGGAAACAAGCTAGCCTACCAACACCTCTAAAGCTCACTGATTGACGACTCTATCTCATTTGTGTAATCCATACAAAAAGTGTTGTAATGATGTTGTGGTTTTAAAGGTTATTTCCTGGAGCCCAGCCAAGAAATAATCCAGCACACAAACCTCCATGAAAACCTAATGTTTACTCCTTGCTTTTTGTACAGATTAAACAAAAGAGCTATAATGTGTTAGTTGGTGACCTTTGGTGCTATTAGTAGTATTTTGTTCCCTTCAGACAGGCCCAGTTTATACTAAGATAAGCTAACAGTCTGCGGGTACCATTCAGATATTAGATCAGTAAACAAGAAAGAAGAATAGGCATATTTCCTAAAATGTCAATGCTGTCAAATTTAGCATTACTCAACAGGAAAACATACACATATATCCAAGTGCTGTTATTATTTCCTTTGAATGACACTGACATAGCATGTGATGTAGCTGGAGTTTAAAAAAGTCCGACCCAGGGCCTCTGCTGGTAGGGGGCCTACCACATGGACTATGAAGTTTAGCTCTATTGATTGTTGAGGACAAAATGAACACCAACAGTATATGACGCTGTGCTATATAGGGAGAATTCAGCAGCTCTTATCCACATGATACAGTTTCTTCACTCATGGTTTCAATGGTAAACCACCACAAGAATGACAATTACCAACAAACACACTATATTCTAGGGAGACACATTTTAATAAACATAAATCATGAAGTAACATTTGTATTTCAAACAAATGGCAAACTTATTAGCTGTGCCATTTCTGTGTCTGACTTCCTGCTTGGTTCATCTGCTCTGTGTTGCTTGACGCTGGGACGCTGCTGGGACGCTGCTGGGACGCTGCTGGGACGCTGCTGGGACGCTGCTGGGACGCTTCTGGGGCGCACTGCAGCGCTTCTGGTGTGAGCACAAACATTTAGTAGAGTGGCTGCAATCAGCTCCGACAGCAGAGAAGCAGACGGACTCAGTGGACTTTCAGAGTGAGTCTGGGGTCATGTAAACTTGGTTAATATGACTTTGTAGCAGGTGGGCCCAAGATGAAGCTCCGCACCCACTGTGCTGAGAGTCTAGCTCCGCCCCCGTCCGACTGAGAGTGCCTGAAAGCACACAATAGTCTAAAACACACATTGCATTGGAGTGAAGCAGGGATTCCCACTTGGTGCCAATTATTTTATACAAGTCAATATAAAAATTTTTTAAATAAATAAACAGAGAAAGGGTGCAGCCACATTCAAAGGCAATACTTTTGTAATAACAGTCACATTGTCTTAAATTGTCCGTCTCTGAAAGGCTTGTGCGAGTATGGGCTATTCTAAGGGCTGGCTTCTGTGTAATCCAGAGCATGAGCCTGGGGTACGATGGGGTAATGTTAATAAAAATGACATGCAGTATTAATGGATGTGGGCGGCAGGGTTTCTTATATGTGAGGTGGCTGTAGATGGTAAGTCAGGGCAGCATGAGTCTGTCAGTCTTCACACCAAGGTTTTTTCGTTTGGCCATTAAAAGAAGTAAATCCTTTCACTGACTCCTTGAACATGACGCACGGGGCTCTGTGTAAGCATGACGCAGAGGCATACAGCACTTTTACTTAAGAATAATGCAAAAAATATAAAAACAGACAAAGCAGACACACTCACAAATCCAACAGACTCATCCATGAGTAGTGCAGTCTTAACAGAAATGACGAGGCACTCAGTTTGGGTGAACACATTCCTATAGGCACACTCAATATTGTGGCATTTTGACAAACAGCCTGCCAGAACTGGTCTGTCCACAGAGAGGGGACAGGAGCCAGCAGAAAGTGCTCAGAGGCAGTGCTCCCCTCTGGGGATGAAATCTGCTCAATGTCCTGGAAGGCTGCACAACTTCAAGGGCAAGCCTCCGTCTGAGCACAATGAGTATCAGGGCTGCTCCTGTCATGCCGAACTTCTAACATTGTTGTGGACAAATCCGTGACCCAGAATTGGAGTTTTCTGTCGAGGAGCGGGCGTGATAAGCTGATGAGTCAGTTATCAGAAAATAGACTCGAATTAGGGCTTTTCATTGGAGCTGTAATTTTACATGAACTGCTAATCTCTCTGATGACCTGAATGTATTGTGTGCGTGTCTGTGTGTGTATGTGAGGTACTGTCAATACCTTATGACCTTGCAATTAGTTTCTATTTTTCTTTAATTGGGAAAATGAAAGGGTATGCTGGGTTGCCGTGACAAAACACAATAGAGACACAAAAAAAAAGCTGCAGGGTTTATTAAAAGTTATCATGTGTAACATTTCTGCATTAAAATGTCTAAAAACTCTTTTGTTATATACAGCTTTTTGTTGTTTACTCACATTTTCCCAAATCTTTCCAACAATTTTCTAACCCAGAGATATATGGAATGTTATTCAAGGTAAATTAAGTTTAAATTGGTCACCTGCCAATGTCGTCATACCCCCTTTACCCTCTTTAGTTGCTAGTTGTTTCCGGGGAAACATGGCACATGTTTATAAATTAATTTAGCACATTTATTTTCAGCAGCTTATTGTCATTTGCAAAATATTTACTTTTCATTACAGCTGTAGGTCTTAGACATAAGATACACATTGGAGTAGATAGTGAAAACAAGTTTGAAGAATTTCATGCAAAACTAACAAAATCTGTTATTCCTTTTTTTTTTTTTTTTTTTACTGCAAAGTTACTTTAATAGCAGGACTTTTTTTTCAGACATGAGATGCTCAGTAAAGCTCTGGGAAAATCAAATGTGAAGAAAATTCCTCTCATCAAACTGAGCGCTAATCAAAATATCAAAACAAGTTCTGATGAAACAGGAAAACGTTGCTTTTTGACAGTTGAATCCCCATCTCACTCTCCCCCTTTTCTGTCCTTGTCGATGCAGATCATTCCTGCTGAGTGCAGATATTTGGGCTTGTTTGTTATGGTTGAAGTGTATCACTCACTCTGGCTCTGCTGGGCTGCATCACATGAATTAATGATGAATGGAAGAAGAGATGGGAAGAGGGAAAGAGAGAGGGCAGACAGCTGCAGAGAGACGGCAGAAAGATGGACGGTAAAGAGAAACGTGAGTCGGAGATTAGTCCAAGAACATTAGGAGCGGCTCATTTTGAGAGGCCAAATGAGAAAACGGATTGGACAGAGAATGACACAGATAGAGAGGGAAAATGAGAAAGAGAGGGAACGGGAGATAGCAAGGAAAAGAGAGGGACTTATCTTCCCCGGTTGTTTGGTGGCGGGATAATCATGGAACTCATTTGATTACAAGTGTCTCATTGAAAAACATGGGTTTTCATAAGTGTGCAACCAAATGCTTCAATCACAACCGCATGGCAACTGGGGGGTTTGTAATAAGGACTAACTTCACATCTGGATGATTCATCTGCTCTAACTTCGTGTCGGTCAGTCCAATACTTTCTGGTGATTTGTTCTTTTTCAGGAAATTAAATTGTCATTAATAATTGTTGAGTTGGGTTTTTAGCTACATTAGCTGCGTGGCTCTAGGGACGGCAATGTCAGTCTGTCATCCCTGCAGTCACTCCACCATTTTCATCTAGACTGACATATCTCAACAACTGTTGGGATATGGGTTGCTATGAAATTTTGTACAGACATTTGTGGTCTCCAAACCAGGATAAATTCTTACCATGGTAATCCCCTAACTTTACCTCTAGTGCCACCAGGATGCTGACATTTTTGTTTTTTGGTGAAATATCTGAATTAGATGGCTTGCCATTTGGCACAGATGTCCAAGGTGCCCAGAGGATTCAATCTGATGACGTTTGTGATCGTCTTACTTTTTATCCAGTGCCACTATCATGCCAGATTTTTCACTTACCTAGTGAAATAACTCAACATCCACCGGATGGATTGGCACAAAATGTTGTACAGACATTTACAGTATTTACAGTTACAGACTTTGATGATCCCTTGAGTTTTCCTCTAGCGCAACCATCAGGATGATAGTTTTGAGTGAAGTGACAACTGTTGAGTGGATTGCCATGAAATTTTGTACAGACAGCAATGTTTCCCTCAAAACAGGAATAACATTGGTCATCCCCCAACTTGTCATCTAGTGCTATCATCAAGTCAAAACATTTATTTCCCTAATACCTTGGTTTATGATCGGTGTGGTCTAGAAGGGAATTTACAGTTTACAATGTTAGTGTCTGCAAAAACATTTGCAGACAAAAAGTGTGTGTGGAACACATCACACCCTTCGTGGTATGCACAGAACCACATGTCCGTTTTGGAGCATTACAGGGCTTTTACAAAGGTTTACCCATTTGTTGACATCGATGGTATTCGTAATTTTTTAACAACGATGACTGGAATACTGTTGAATTTGCAAAAGTGTTTCGAGTATTTTGTATTTATCAAGCAAAGAATATGAAAATAATATGAAAAAGGTACAAAAGTATATTTGACATAAAGTTACATGTTATATGGGCTGTTTAAATTTAAGGATTTGTTACCCCAATACCTATAAAAAGTAAATATCACCTCTGTATAAACCTGCAGGTCGTCTGAGCTGAGTAGCAATTGTAACCTTAGTAACTGTATGCATTATAGATTATTGGTTACTTAATTTCTTATAATAATTTATGTTGCTTATGCAACTGTGCAGTATAAGGTGGTAGGAGGTTACGTTAGTAGTAATATAATATTATTTGGACTTGCAGAATTAAATTTATTAGTACACAAAGTAATACTCAGAGCAGAGTATTTTGGTTCCCACCTGCATGTTTTGAGGGGGAGACAGAGAAGTGGAGAGAGTCTGAGGAGTGTGAAAAACGTAATACGGCGCGTGTGTGTAGTTACTGTCAAGCATCTTGGTGTCGATTAAAGAAGATTATTATTAAAGAAGAACTTGTAGCCGCTTATTACCCACAGGCTCGAAGGACAGGAGAACGCTAGCAATCCAGAAAGCTGTTACACAATCTCAGCATTCAGTACCACTGTCATGTGGAGTCTAGATTGACCATTCAGCATGAGTATTAAATAGCTCATTCTATCTCAATCTAAATTTATCATAACATAAAGTTACCACAATACCACAAACTCAATTAATTACTCAATAAACTTTCAACAAGTTCAGAACCCAATCTCTTTGCCCAACTGTCCTCATTTACGTCTGTTCTCAGCCTTCCCTTTGCTGTGGCTGCTTCTGAGAGAGGTGAAGAGATCTCATATTTGCCTCAAAACTATTGAATCCACCCACTCCACCAAGTTGACTGGAGATGGGTGTAATGAGACACTTTTGTATGAAATCAGGCAAGTCTCATTTTGCAAAGAGGTAAAAAACCATCAGCCTCAAGATAATTCCCCATCTTTCTCCCTGTTCAAGTACTATTGTCTCTTTCAGCAATTTTGAGCAATTTTCTCTTCTAATACTTGTGGAAATCATGATTCATCAAAACTCTTTTCGAATTCAATAGGATCAAAACACATAAAAGTCATGATCCTGTGATTTAATGTGCCAGGAACTACAGTTACTGAGCAGATTTATATTATAAATTTAAGAAAACATTCAGGGAAAAGAATTAGAATGAAGATTAGATAGATCTGTAGTTATTCCTATTGCTTAGATTTAGATTCAGTGTTGACTCCAAAAGTGTTAGTGTCATACATCACAATCTACATTAAATCAATTTTTAAATCTGTATGGCACTATGAAACAATGTTTTTAGGAGTACTGTCTGATTAAGCGTATTACGATGATCATAGCAAAATCTCTTGGAAATCTTGAGTGACATGACATTTCCAGAATGTCATTCTGTGTAAATGTTTTAAACTCCAGTTATAACACAACTAATGAGAAAGCACTTGTGGTAAAGGTCACTTGTGTTGGTAATACTGCTGAGGTTTGGGTTTGAGGATCACACATACCACTAATCCCTGCCCATGGATTTTACAGCAAGTGTCTCTATTTCTCACTCTATTTGCAGAAAATAAGCCTTTTCAAAAATGTCTAGATGCCTAATGTTAGCTTATTTTATTGTTTTGCCCATGATATTAACATACCAATAAGAAAAACAAGAAAGAAAGAAGAGAGTTAGAGGAGGTTCTTTCATACCTATTAATAGTGAACCTTCACAGCGGTAGATCATCGGAGCCGTTGCGAGCTCTGTTCTTTTCAGAGATCAGATACAGCAAGGATGTAATGACACAACATAATATTAAAAATATAAAAAGGAATGGAGGAAAAAACTTGCATTCATTAATAAAATATCCATACTTGTAGAAGGAGGAGGTGATGACAAGGACGATAATATACATAGCATGTTAAAGACCTTTGGCTGACAAAATCGTCTATAAATATATGTCAAGAACATCATGAAGAATATATTATTTGCCATTTGAGAGTGAAAGTTCAGTCTTTGCTGTGGGACTAGTAGTTTGACAAAATAATCTTAACTCAAGGTCCACTTACTAGCTCTTCTGGAACGTTCAACCACATCTCACAGTCTTCAAGGTGCAGTGCCATGGACATGGCTCAGTTGTCAACACGGGACATAACTCAACTAACTTCAATTCCCTAATAAAGATTGTGATATGCGGGTGAATGCACCAGAAACAGCTTGTAAAATTACCTTGAATTAAGAATATTTTGTATAAAAATGTCTTCTTTTTTTTTTCGACCAACAGTCTAAAACCCAGACACATTTAGTTCACCATTATAGAAGACTAAGCAAACAGCTGCAGGTAGTAAATATTTGTAATTTGTCTTCATTGATAATTTTATTATAAAACAATGTTGCAGATTTATTTTCTGTCTACTAATCAATGAACCTACTTATCATTTCAGCCATACTGGAAAATACACACATTTTCTGTTACAAGAGGGCAAGTTTTAACCTTTTAAAACTACTCCTTTTCTACCGTTCACAGAAGGAACTGCTTTGCCTGAACAGCCCAGACAGATCAATCAACAAGGGCGGATCCAACAATAAGAAGGAATCACAGATATTTTGCCATTTCTTGTTATCGTTGCTTTTGTCTGAAGCATCCTTAGAATCCACTTCTTCCATAGTTGTGGGTCATTGTTTAAGTTTGAGTGCGTGCATTACTGTGATTGCCATAAGGCCGGGTCCACTAATCATTGCAGCAGGAATCTATTACCTCAAAGCCTGCTGGGAAAAAACATTCGGCTCAAGATGCACTGCTCATCTGCCAGCATATTTTACCCTCTCCCTCTAGAGATGTCTCATAAGATGGAAATGAAATATGAGCGTAATCAATATGAAAGTGGTTTTTCTCTGTCTCATGAAGAGTAATTACCATAGCCACATCTAGAGTAAAACTGTGATTTTTATTACCGGGGATACATACTGAAGTTGTTAATGTCTCTATTCACTGTCAAACTTACCTTTAAAGCGGGTTTTTATATCTGAATAGTGGAGCAAGTGAAAGGGTGTCATGCGTATTTGATCCTCACTTGTTGGTGTGAACATGTGTGTTTATTCTTACATTGCCCTGAAGGCTGTGCTTACAGAGGATGCTGTTTCATATTAAATTGTACATACATGCAGTATTACTGTGCTCCCAAGTCTCAAGACAAGACTTAGAGTTTCTTTCTGCCTTGTTCCTCCATGGAAAGCTGCAAACACTTTTTTAAATTCAGTACTTATAACCACCTTTCCCTATATGTGCAACAATGTACAAATTTCAGTGCATAGTTTGTGCCCATATCAAACTGATTAGTCAGCTGACAATGAAATGACAACAATATTGATAATTAAATGAGATTAACTTTTAAGCTGAAACAATTAGGCTAGCCAATTCGTTGATTATTTGATTGACAGAAATAAATCTGCATCTCTGTTTGGAGCATTAATCAGCCTTTTAAGTCTAAGACGAACTAGTTCCAGACTAGAACCAGCTTTAATGGTGATGACTTTCTTGTTAGGGACAATGGACTGTTGGTTGGGCATAGTTGAGCAATTTTAAAATATAATTTTGGACTTGAGCACACTCTGATGGGCATTTTTCACTATTCTTTAACATTTTATGGACCAAATAGTTAATAAGTTAAGAAAATACACGACAGATTTATCCATAATGAAAATAGCTGTTAGTTGCTGCCCAAAATCATTCAAGGACTAGTTTGACATTATGGGAAATGCTCTTATTAGCTTTCTTGCCGAGAGTTAGATGAGAAGCTTGATACCACTCTCATGTCTGTAGGGTAAATAAAGAATATGACAGCAGCTGGTTAACTTAGCACAAAGAGTGGACACGGGAAAACAGCCTGGTTCTGTACAAAGGCAACAAAATCCACCAACCAGCTTCTCCAAAACTCACTAATTAACATGTAAATCTAGTTTCTCGTCAAATGTAACATTGTGGTTTAACAAGGGTTTAGGCAACACATTCTCATCACATATGGATCCTTGGCCAAGACCCCTTTGCTTTTGGTGCTGTTTTTGGACGTGTAGGGCCTAATAACAATAACAAATATGCAACATCCAATTAGACTTTTAAAACAAAAGTGTTTAACATTGTGAAAAGCCACGTTGTCAATGTTATGAAACATCACAATTTGGTTAGGTTTAGGCACCAAAACTGCTTTACAAAAATCATGGTTTGGGTTATCAAACTTTCTTAGTAACTTACTTGACTTTACTAAAAAAAATCAATGTTGACTTTTTGTTTCACACAGAAAACAAACACCAGCCTTGTAGGTGAAATTCCAGTTTCTGGCCCACTGCAACTACCACCTTACACTGACTTTTCTGTTATTTATTACACACCTGCTGCTTATAGCATTCATAAATGACGCTAAAGGGCTTCCCTCAGTGCGATGAAGGGGCTTCCCAGAGCATTACAAACTGACGCCAAGGGGTCTTGACCCTGCGTCCATATGTGACCACCTGGGAGTGAGAACAGGTAGGTTTAGGTGAATATTTATTATCTGCTTTAGCTGCCAACCAACATCTGGCCAAGAAATAGTGAAGATATTACCTTTGGGTTTTGCACAGTTGGTCACCGTGGGCTCTGTGATGGGCATTTATCTTTATGCCAGGTCTCAGCAGTGCCTCAGTGCTGCTCCCAGTCAGTACATTCCTGCCCTCATTCCAATAACATTGTCTTATGAATCTCTAACAATTCACATACTCTGTTTTATTTGACTGTCTAGTGTCTACTGAAGCAATTCTTTTAAAAGCCTGTACCAGGACTATATACAGCCCATGTAGCAAGCCCTCATCCCTAACATTAAAATCCTTCCTCTCCTCTGTGAGACAACATCAAGTTCTTCTCTCAACAACTGCCCTCCACCTTTTTCCCATCACTCTTATTCCAGCGAGTAAGACGTGAGCAATGTCAAATCCACTGAGAAATGCTTACCATTTGCAATGTAATGAAGAGTAAGACAATGAGTGGGAGAAGGCAACATAAGAACCAGTGTGATGGTGAAAACACAAGGCTTCGGGCAATGTTGGGAGCGCTCAACATAATCAAAAGTGACAGCACAACACTGGCATTATGGATATTTGATCATGGCCAGAGATGCAATATGCACACGCCCACAGGAATGCACACGTGTGCTCAGAAATAAATTCAAATGTGCAAATACAAGCAATTGCTATGTGCATACACACACACATTCTGCAATACACTTCAAAAAGTGTTGATTTACCATAAATTCTATTTCTGGCGCTCTGAATTTACAACACCACCCACCTAAAAAAAAAAAAAAGTGAAGATGGGGGGGAACTCCAGGCGCATTTTGATACACATTTTTACATCATGTCAGCAGTATTCCATCGCCCTCTAATCAAAACATGTCAAATGTAACTTTTCTTCATGCTCTGTTGCTGTGTGAGAAGCCTGTAGTTGTATTCTTCCTCCTGGAAAATAGCAACAAAAAATCCCATGGCATTTTCTCCTGCATGCCATCAAGCATTTGTTGCTCCAAAAATAAGGCCTAGGCGTAGAGAATTTAACGGCGGTAAAGCACATTTTCTCCCATCTCTACTACCAGGAAGAGAACCTGGAAACTATATTCAATATGGTTGCTTGTGCCAGCGTCAAATCAAAGCGGGGAGGTAATGCCGGCAATACATCATTATTACAGAATTCCTGGTGAAAAAAAGTTCAAATAATGAAACTTCCTTTTTGCACTTTGCACTGAAACACCTTATTATAAATCACACCTAACTCATCACAAGATCACTCATTTCTCTCCCTACTATAATTCTCTGCTTCTCTCTGGAGAGTGAAGAAAGAGCAATATATATGAAATCCAATAGATGCCAAAGGTGTTGTTTTGACAGTCTGAGGGGGTGGGAGAGAATGGGGTTTGGGGAGGTGGGGAGGGCTGGGTTACTCCTGACATGGGATGATAAATGTATGGCAGAGGTGGAAATGGGTTCCACCTGATTTGATATGGAACGCTCTGCCTGTCCCTCTTAATCTCACAGACTTGGTAACATATTCATTGGCACTGTCAGACACATTGCTTTATGGGCTAAAGGTGGGGAGTATTGCCACATGCTCTTATCTGTATACACCCATGCACATGTCACAGTCTGTCTCCCTGTCCCTCCTCTTCAGCCACTTCGCTGGTTCCCGAGGCCTCTGTCATTTTCCATCCTTCCACCAGATTTCCTCGAACTTTCCCTCCTTTCCACATCACCTGACTGCCCTACCCATTTACACACCTGTTCACACTTCTCTCATCAGCCCTGCAGATACTTGACCTTCTCTGCTCACCTGTTTCCGCTCACCCTGGACTACTTAACTAGCCCTTTTCCACTCACTCTTTGCCAGATTGTCCTATGTTGCTTAGTTGTTTCATGCCAGTGCCTCTCTGGCTTTGACCCTTGCCTGCCTCTTGGTCCTTAAACATTATTTTCTAATAAATCATCAGTCGTTTGCATTTGGGTTCTATCCCCTGTATTCCTGCTACCCTGCTTGCACCAGTCGTGACAGTGCAACTTTTGGCATTTTCACACAGCACACACAGCAGGGGAGAGTGGGTTGATTTGAGCCTGTGGGGAAGTTGAGCCACCCCTTGTTTCTCGGCAACCCTAGACAAAATTGGCTAAACTGGCACATTTACAGAAATGTTTATTTAGTCTCTGTAAACTTATAAATAATAATAAATAAATTGGTAATAAATTGGTTATATGAATACACATTTGTGAAGACTTAATAATTTTACTCACTCTGTGATGGAGAGAGGCCCATGGAATAAGTGATAAGCACATTTAAGATCAAAAAACCTTTTTTTGGCGTTCAAAGTGATTTTTTTTATGTTGAAGGAGTCCTGATTCTTGTGTCTGAACAATTACAGACAGGTTTGAAAAAATCTTATGCATGTGTTAGTGCTTTAGGAAGTTACAATATGAGGCTATACTGTTAGCATGACATTACTCTTAAACTGCTGCAATGATGCAATTCTTTTTAAAATGGCAGGGATGGGGTAATTTGAGCCAAAAGACCTGGGGGAAGTTGAGCCAGATATCTTACTTTACATTGCATTTTTATGCATCACCGAAAACATGTGACATTATGCATTTTATGTTTCTATAAATGGAATGGACAGACAGGATTCAACTCCTATTGTGGGTTTGGACAGAGGAGTGGGAGAGGTACAGAATGGGAAGTGCATCCCACAGGTGGCACGAGACATGATGATAAACAGGATGGCTTTAAAGCAATACATTGATATGAAAAAACAGGGAGACATAGCTGCAATGTTTCCCTACTAAATGCACTTAAATGTTGGGAGCTGGTATTTGAGTTTGCATGATAAAATGCAATTGATGTCCCCGACCCCCATGTGACTCAACTTACCCCTCATATGGAGAGGAAATATGGAAAGCCATATTTTGAAAACAGTTTATTTTAGATCTAAATTGATTATTCCCTGGGATGCACCACATCCTAAAATATATGTTCATACTTACTGTCAAGTCCTCACTTTAAAGACACCTCAAGTAAAAACTGGCTCAACTCAGCCCGCTCTCTCCCACACGCATCGTGTGTCCAGCCCACAGTGAGTGAGTGAATATTGGCATATGGATATGCCAATATTCACTCTCATACTTACTTACTTACTTACTCTCATAGCACCACCTACTGGCAACAGGAAGTAAGCTCTGTGTGAAAATCATCGTTTGATTTAAATTAAATTCTTACAGTGTGGTCCACACTTGATGGACTGGTAAATAACAAATAATTAGCGGGTGTACTCCAGCGTCACACAGGGGACACAGGAAGTAATGTTTAACATAGGTGTCCAAAGTGCATGATAATTCAAAGCCACGTCGATGACCTCCGGCAACTGCGCCGCGGCTGTAACAAGTCCTGACGCACCTTACGAGCTAATTGAACCATATAGCTAGCTGCAAGCATAAACAAATTCTCATCAGAAAATCTATGTCTTTCCATCTGTCTCTGTCTGTATTTTTCTGACACATGTACAAATTCCCTGCCTCTGCATGTAGAGCTAGGTAAGCTGCTCGTGGTGATATAGAGAGGCTGCAGAGGCCCCAGCTGACCTGGGCTTTGCTGTGCTATGAATCTTTTATCACATCAGCTCTGCAACTATTGCTTTCCACTCTGCGCCCCTCCGCCATGTGCTTCGTCTTCATCCTCACACTGCAGAAATTACCATATAAAAAACGTACAACATTAGAGAACATTTTAACATTATTAAATCATTACCATATTAATTGTGAGGCATTTGTGTTATTTGTCACCATTGCCAAGAAGAACATTACCCTCTTACCAGCCATTAAGTGTTCACCTTGCCTCTATTGTGCCCACATTGTGATAGGATCTTAATGTGCTAATTCGGTTTTAGTTTTGCCGAGTAGCTGTTGTTAGCAGGAAGAGGAGGAGTTAGGTGACTTTTCAACTTCCGTTCTGGCTGATCCGATCCATTTTGCGTGTATTTACACCTTGCAGTACCATGCAAGTTTTTCCATACAAACAGGATATTCAGATACAGATCACATGTTAATGCCAGGTGTAAATGAGGTCAAATGGAAGATAGAATTGCTATTTCTTTTTTCCTGAACTTAACGCTGCATGTCAAGTTACATTTTAATAAACAATACACAAAGTATTTCACATCACGTTTTCATGCTTTCCATGTTTATGTGGAGGAGATGAATGAAAAATAAGTAAAGCTGGGGATACACAGTACAATCAGTTTAACACTTGATGTGCATCCCATAAATTTGTGATGCAGCTGTGTGTCATAAGCATTTGATACGTTCGAAATTATCTTTAAAAAAATTGGAATATGATGATTTGGTTTGAGATTGGCCCCTCTGGTTGGGGCATAAGGCAAATTAAAAGTGGCATTGACCTGAAGAGAAGAGGATGTGGTGGATTTTCTTCCATGTGCATTGGTAAATTCTCTGTAAAAATAAGAGGAGAGGGTTCAAAATCCCCCTCTTCTTTTGGTTTTCTCTCTGTTAGCAGGGCTGGATGGACGATGAGTTACTGAGAGAGAGAGAGCTAGAGAAAATGACACACAGGATAAAGAGTCAGTCCAAGCACACACAACTGTGTAAACACTGCATCTCACAAGCTGTATTCAAATTCAAATGCCGCTCTTCTTATCCTCCAGTCATTCTTGACACCACTGTCACTCTATCCTGTGGCAGTCCGGAGAAGGTGTGGTGTTCAATTATCCCTCTCTTTACAGGACGAGTGCGGTGACCTTGGCCACCCTAGCTTAACTTTAAATGAATAACAGAGGGGACTTTTATGTGAAATGTGAAAGACTATGGCACATGACAGGCAATTACTCTTGGTGATGTCACTCTGTCAAGGGGTCACTCCCGCTACCATTGTTGTTGGGAGCTGCTCCTCCCGCTCGCCGGACTTTTGATAGACATTTCTTTAGAGTTTAGGCCGAGCGTTGCTGGCATTTTGTGGCTGCGCCTGGACAGAAACTCAATATGGGCCAGTACTTGTATGAATGAACATGGAGAATGAGATGGAGGGAAGGGGAAAGAATGCAATGGAGGGCAAGAGAGTGAGACAACAGCTTTAGAAGTGACACGGGGGAGAGACAGATTCAAATAAAAATGACTCCCAAAGACTTTAGGAATAGACTTTGTTGTGGGGCTGGAGTGAAATCCAGCCATGGTTTATTCATGGCAATGTCTTTTTAATTTCTATTTACATGCATAACATATTATTCCACACTTAGCCCCGTCCAAGTCCTCCGAGACAACGCAGACTGAGTGACAGTGGAACACCATGGCTGATTTCAAAAGCGCTGCATCTTTTAGGGGGAGAAAGAAAGCCCTGCTGTTTTATAAATACAAACACAAGCAGGCATCTTAAGAACGTGCACAGCGGCATTCTTTTTTTGAATTTTTGTCAATGTAACCGCATCCCATTTCCCCATTGGGCATCGGACTGCTGCTCATCTCTTCCATAGAATAGAGAGAATTTGCAAAAAACGGGGAGGAGCTCTTGTCCCCTGGGCCCCAATTAAAACTTCCTTTGGCAAAGTAGCAGCTTTTTATCCCTCGCTTTGCCAATGTTTTTTTCGCCACATCTCTTAACAAACTGCAGGAAAGAAGCAGTGAAAGCAGGCTATTAGAAACTAAGAGCCAAGTGAGGGAGGAAGGAGGGGATGAGATAGGCTAGAAGACGGAAAGAGCAAGAAGGCTATTAGTCACGCATTAGTCAGAAATTATGGAATAATTTCAAATGTTAAAACTCCATATCTGGTATTCAGAGTCATTATTATACAGTTTGCTTGAACCTTAGGGAAAGAGCAGACTGCTTATGTAGGACAAGAATGACAACCAGTGAATGGTAGGGGAGTTTATAATGCCAAGAAACCAAGAAGCGGCTGAGAGAGGTCCTTTAAGTTGAGCAATGATGGAGTGTTTTGAGTGTACAGTGGCTGTGTGACACAGAAGTGATTTCTGAACAAACACATTGACATTTTGTCACATTTCACACACTGTACAGACTTTCATCCAGTTGTGAGCTTACTGTCGATCCTGACAGATAGAATATGCCCAGATGTTTGAATTCAGAGCATGACGCTCCAGCTCAGGCTGGAACTGAAATTGTAGCCGATTGATTTAGTGCGGGTACATACGCAGCAACAGCCTATATTTGGGCATTCACATTGATGCTTGCGAATCTTGCAGAGTTACACTTCAAGTACAGTCAACTTAAAAATCCCTACATATTCCTGCTGCTTTGATGAAAGGCAGTTAGTCATACTTGTGGGGTTGTGATGGCTGGCTAGATGTCTGTGCTTTCTTTTCGCTATCTCTGTAAGCCAACGGCTCAGCTTGTTGTTCCTCAAAATACAAAGTTTCCATCTGGACCAGACCATCAGATTCAATTATTGAGCACAAAGCCTACAGCAGCACAAAACCCACAGCATTCAATAACAGATGGAAATAAATAATATGATTTCATAAAAAAAGAAAGCTGAGCTCTAAGATAGTGGAATTGGCTCATGTGGTATTTTGATTAAAAAATATCAACTGATTGCTTTCTATCCATCTACCCTTCAATTCTATTTCATCTTTGTGTGATTTGCAGAAGTCTTAAGACCTGAAAGAATAAAGACAGGCTTTTACTCACGGCTAAAGCCAAATATAATTTTGTTCCTGTGAACTTTTTAGAATTGGGCATAGCTTTAATCATGAAAATAACAAATTGGGTTGAAAAGTTGTCACCAGCCATGTTATTAAACTGATAATTGACAATAGTTTTCATTGTGAATTCGTCTAGAAATAAAACAAAAAGTGATATTATTAAACACACCAAATTTTAAGAGTGGCTTCACAAACAGAGTGAAATTGTTGTCAAGCCAAAGCTTTGTACATTTGTAAAAATGCTGCAAAATGTTTGAACAAAATACTGTAATCCAGTGAAATCTGAAAGACACGGTGGTAACCTTTCACACAGGATAACACCAATATTGAGGTTAAAACTACATGTAGTGTACTTAAGGCATCTAGCTTTTACCTCTGACCATCACTTTTATCACACATTTGGAAACACGTTCATTCCACTCATCAATGAAGACTCTACAAATACGACTGGGCAAGGACTCCTCTCATATAATCTTGGCTTTGACACCAGGAAATCAAACCCAGAAGTCCTAGAGTCAGAATCAAATTCACAGTGAACATCAGCACAGAAATGCCTGCCTTCATCTGAACTTTACCGTGTCGCCAGCACGTCCAAGTGCTCTACTGTAGCTCTGTAAAGAATGTAAACACACCATCAGTTTGAGAGACATATTAACGACATTGATCCACAGCTATTTCACTTTAGCGCAGATAAGAGAGCCACCATTGCTCCACATAAATGAAATCAGGGAACATATCTCACACTGTTACATGACGCATTATGAAATATAGAGGCAACCATGCAAGCTGGGGTAGGTACTGTGTTGCCAATGAAATGTATGTGTGTGTGGGTGGGGTGGGGGGGGGGGGGGGGGGGGTGACAGCAGGGATCAGATAGCAGTGAATGTATCCCAGACTGGATTTAGAGTCTGCCTGATATAAGGGTGGAAGGGGGAGATTGTCTCAGATATTTATTGACTGCAGCGATTGTGGGAGCAGTAGTAACGCTGCAAGCAGCAAAAGGAAACTTTTGTGTTTCTGCAATTCCAAACTTGTATTGGCTTGGACGTCTTTCACACAGCTTGATGAATCTAGAACAACCCTCATGTGATGCCCTGCAACAAGATACTCTCAGCAGTGTTGAATTTCCTCGCAAAACATGTAGACTAATCATATTGCAAGCTTGAATTGTACATTCTCCTCGAAAGTCCATCCCTAAAAGCCACCTTTACACCTGCTCAGCAAATAATTTTGGTTGTCAGAGCCACACTCAATCAAGTCAACATACACACTATGCCAACCCTTTGTGAAGGTTTTGGCAAACGGGCATTTGAGGACGTAAGGCCTCTGAATCCTGTCACTTAAGATTAATCCGTGCCACTCTAGCGTCACTGGTGCAGGGGCAGGAGGATAGACTGCATGCCTCAGGGTGAGAGGCAGGTAAAGAAAATGGAGAATTTTGGTCTTTGCAGGGGGAGTTAGGAATGCTTTAAAAGGTAGGGAAGAAGAAAAGGTTGCGTGAGAATAAAGACAAAGTACACTGGTTGTACAGTTTTTCTGCATGACTGAGTGTTCTGCATGTGAACACATGCACAACCCTTTGGGTAACAACACAGTTTGTCACCAAGAGTTTATGTCCTAACAAGTCTTTGTCTGTATTCAGATTGAGGCAAAGGCCTCAAATGGACAAGCAGCCTAGAGAGAGTCTGATTAGCTACAAGAGGCCAAGCCCTCGGCAGACCTTTCCCAAGACCTTATCCTGTCTTCCTCCCCTCGCTGCTAGAAACAGCTGTAGTGAAAGCCGTAGGTGTCTGGCCCTGAATGTAAAATAGTCATCTAGCAGTAAACACTGTGTGACTACAGAGCTTTACTTAGCAAGGACATCGCATCATGTTTTTCCATATACATGTATGCATACAGCCCCACAGGCATGCATTTCCTGATTTGCCCTCCCTCTTCAGTTGATTTCTACATCCTGCCATTTGAAGATTGCCTCCGAGTCTTAGATGGCCTATTACCGTCAAGGTGCTCAGATAAACACATTTGAGGAAACACAAACAGAACAGTGCTCTAGTCCATTTGAAGGAAGGAAGTTCATCAGTTCCTCAACCTCTCATCACCCTCTGATTTCCTCCCCTGCCACTCCTATTACCTCCACCAACAGGAAACTTATACATCTTGACAGTGGTGGGTGTTTGCCTGTGTGCCAGACAGTAAATGCTCGGAATAGGAATAGGTTGATACAGTGTTTCTATATGGGCTCTGTCGCAGACAACAAAGCAGCAAAGGTTGGAGGTCCACTATGTAGATTCAGCTGTCAATTACGCCGGCCTCCTATTCACCCACTCCTCTCCCTGTCTCTGTCAGCTGCACTTGTTGAATTTGGTTGTATTACTTGTTCCCTCCCAGCACCTCGTTCTCTCGGTCCCCCTGATTGCAATCGAAGTTCCAGCCTTCCGGCATTAAGTATGCAAGCCCTGCTGCATGCGGCGCATTCGCTACCAGCAATCAGTAAATGCCACCGTCTCTTGCCTTTTTCCTACAGAGAAAAAAACTAACACATTCAAACGGACAGAAAACCGAACACTGATGGGGGGAAAAATAGAAAACAATGAATGTCGACGAACGCAGACATGGAGGCATGCAATTACACACACACACACACACAACCTGTCATTGTGCATCTCAGGTGCTTGAAATGATGAAAACCTCCAGTTACCTCATTATCTCAAAACACAGCCTTGAATCTGCACCTTAGGATAATCACATTTAAACTTAAGGCCTTTATGAAACACATATACTCGTACAGTTACAGGTGGTCTGCATTCATGAATGTCTGATTCTGCCAAACCTGGCGTACACACTTTATAAGTACAGAAAAGAAAGAAGTTACAGAAAGCCAGAGGTGCGTTTCTCGGCGGGTTCACAAGGTTGCTGTCAAGGTTGGAATCATCATTCAACCAAGTGAGAGATCCTGGTGAATTGTGGAGATTAAAGACTTTTTTTTTAGAGGTGCATGTTGTCTGTCATTTAATAAAAACATCGGCGCCTGCACTTTTATCTTCTGAACAGGCAGACGTCACTACAGATCACTGCAACAGGGAGAAGCCGCGGAGCACCTACAAATGCCTCAATCTCACACACGGGTGAGTACAACACACCTACACCTGTGGCAGCTACAGTTGAGCCTGCATTTAAATAACTTTGCTTTTAAGTTGCACAGTTGAGTAGATTGGTGTACCTTGCTTTCTAAGAGAGACACACGCAAAGAATGAATCACTTAAAGAACACAAGTACAGAAGATGAAAAAAGCAGTGACTTAATTCCTTGATTGACAGCTTAATACCTTGGATGGTGGATCCTCTATGTTTTAGAAATGCTGCAAAAGAAAATGCTGTTGATAGATAAAATTTAGGCAAAGTAGGACATTTTGGAAAATAAGTACAATTTCTTTCTGCCAAGGAGGAGGAGGAGGAGGAGAAGAACAAGGAGAAGAAGGAGAAGAAGGAGGAGGAGGAGAAGAAGAAGAAGGGAGGACTATTATCACTGTCATGTCTGTGTAGTAAATAAAACTCAACTGCTAGCAGCCAGTTACATTAACTTAGCATAAAGACTGGAAAGTGGGAGAAATAGTTAACCTGGTGCTGTCAAAGATAATGAAATCCACCTACCTGCACCTTAAAGCGTCGCTAATTAACATGGTGATGTTATGTCATTACACGCTGGCAGCAGCGCCACATTTACCCCACAGACACAAGAGTGGTAGCAATTTTCTCATCTAACTCTCGTCAAGAGAGGAATTAAGCTCCTCTCTGAAAATGTCCCAAATCTTTTCCTTTAAAACAATAACAGCTTAATACATGCCGCTGATGCTCTGCAATAATAGCATCCCACTGTATTGCTTTGGGCCCTTTTGAATGTCCATCTGATGATATGGGCCAACAACCTCTCATCCATCCATTAATGGAAAGGCTTTCGTACTATATTCGAGTATACTTCTCCACAGCAGTGTGGCATGCACATATGCCAAGGCCCAGTATAAATACCACTTTGATCTGCCCACAATAGAAGAGTAGCTTAGGAATAATGGTGAGATCACCTCTCCAACCCCCTCTCATCCACTCCCTGGAATATCACTCTGGCAATAGTCAATGAGGAAAGCTTTGTACCAAGAGTCAATGGTGGAAAAGGGCAGCACTGAAAAGAAAGCATTATTGAGTCAATGATTTAACCATTAGTGTGAGATTAGTATTACTTGAATTATGTGGTTCAATAAGTCTAAACAAGGACTATCCCAGCGACACGCTCTTGTGAACCAAGGTTGTAAGTCGGCGGGTGGAGCGTTTGTTGTACCCTGCAAAAGAATAGCTAATGCCTTTGTTTTGATTAGCGGTTTGACCCCAGAGATGGACTTGGCTCGCTCATTGTCAGTGGGAGACTGGAGGGTAGCGCTGGCATTCAGACCGGATTCCTTGGCAGCCGTTTCACTCAGCAGGGATCAACTGTCTGCCAGAGAAGATTACACCTGGGATACTGACGCCGTCCCCGGAGAGTGTTTTGACAGCTGACCCCGAAAAAGCGGTCTCTCATGGAAACACCAGTGCGCCACAAAGGAGCACAGTTTATACATGTTTTATGTTTAACATAGGTTGAAGTGCGAGGATTGCATTTAGATGCATTCAGGAGTTAGGCCCGGAGCCCAGCCTTGAATGTTTACTGCTCATTGACATTCAAGCCTGGAGGTGCTTCAAAGAGTTTGTGGCAATAGACAAACTTTTTAAAATACATTCTCATCAGCATGCTACATCAGCATTCATTTACATTTCTTATGTATGATTCATAATACCACAATGTACAGTCTGTTATGAATTTACATCATAAAGCCCAACCAGTGCAAAAAAAGGGGCTGTACATCCCTGTCAAACAATCTTCCTGGCGATACAATTTACTTTAGTTTACCAATTGAACAACTCCGGTTTCAACTAATACATATTTTAAGGCCTATATACTGTATGCATGGATGTGAGTGCACACTTCTTTCAAGAGGTCGCTAATTTAATAGCTCATGTGGTGTGTGTGTTTGTGTGGCCAAATGGAACTTTTTTTGCACACTGCCGGTTTCCAAAGCTGATCAGATACGTGCTGGAGTGGAGGAAATTTGCTCAGGCGG
Organism: Micropterus dolomieu; assembly: GCF_021292245.1. NCBI lineage: Eukaryota > Metazoa > Chordata > Actinopteri > Centrarchiformes > Centrarchidae > Micropterus > Micropterus dolomieu. The sequence continues at coordinate 20,232,375 of NC_060158.1, read as the reverse complement.
CACACCTCCTGCTAATGTCAGGGCGCGACAGAGCTAAAGTTAGACAGGAAGAAAGCGATACGACAAGAGATTAGAAACAAAAGGAATGCACACACCTGTCTATAGTAATGTCATGACCCTAACTGCTAATGAATAGAGATCTCATACACAGCCAATTAGTAGAGGTGCTTGTTAAACCGGCCACTTAGCGCATGCTGTGTCAGGATACATTGGCCTTTCATGGCTACTTTGGGCTATTGATATGGCTGCTGACAAGTGCATTAAGAGAGGAAAAATGCCTTAGGCCTGACAGAACACCCTTCTCTGCTGTGTTATTCTGCTCTGGATAACTATGTCATTTTCAGTGAGCAAAAAAATGAAAGTCAGTCCGCTCATCTGCTGTTTCCTTTATGCTTCAGTTTCAGTCTTTTATCAGCTTCGAGAGAAAGGGAAAGAACAAAGAAGAGGGGAGTGGAGATGGTGGGGAAATGGAACAGTGAGACGTGGATGGGTGTAGAGGGCGAAGCTGTGAGGTACTGCAGAGCAGCAAATCCACAGGAAAAGGGATAGATGGAAAGAATCAGCTGAAGTCTAAGATGAGAGCTGGGCTGATAAGCAAACAGGTGAATAAAGATGGGGAGAAGAGAAGAGAAGAGAAGGAAAGAGAGGATACGTCCATACTAGAGATAAGCCAGAGGGGATGAATAGTGTAGACAAATTAGCACAGAGAAGCAGAGTCAGGCGGTGGGGGACTTGGCACAGTAGAGGGAGAATGGAGGCAGCGTCGTGGTGAGATGCCTCATGGGAGGATGACACATATCTTATCCCCCAGAGAGTGAAGGCAAGGGGCCAGACAACCCTGCTGATTGACTGGCAGTGTCTCGGCCTGTCATTCACCATCCACTCACACTCATCAACACTGGCTGGGCTCCCCCTCGACGAAGCCAAGGGCAGAAAGCAGCACTGCACAATGAGATTCACCCACATAAAGCTGTTGTATGCCAAAGGACTGCGCCGTCATACAAGGGGCTTTTAAAAACGTGTGATTTCCCCCGTCCTCAGCTCTTTTTTCAATAAACATCCATGTTGTTCTGGCAAGACATCTGAGAGCTGTGTCGACCATTTCTGATATAAACAAACAACATTGTGTTTGCCGTCATCTTAGGGAAAGCGTTTGAAAGGAATAGGCCGCAAACTGTTTTTCAACTTGAAATCAGCTTCTATTGGTCCAATCAGAACCACCCTTTCCTTGTTGCAGTCTCCCCTCACTGAGTTTAGTGAGGCTGAGTTACAGTGAAGTTAACCAACCTCCATTTTCCACCCTATTTCCTTGTTCCACAAACAGTAAATATGTGGCTATTAATTAACACACGGCCTCTGCTGCTGAATGCAAACATCCTGAATACAGTGGCAGTATGACTCACCAGATTGGCGCTGTCCAAGGTGCTGCCAGAGAGAATACATCACAACTCCACACTGCAGCCCACCAGCAGCTTCCAGGGACCAGTGTATTAGTACTGCTCTCCAGTGGTCATTACATGTATTACTGCATTGTTCATATAGGTCTCTGTCACCATCTAGTGGGTTGGGGAGACATTACACTTTTTTCTGTTCTTGACTGTGGAAACAGGGGGGTGATGTGTTCCTAAATTCTTCTAATAGCTTCTTCTGCGATGAAAAAAATCCAAGAAGTGACAGTTTTGTTTTATCAGATGATGTTAAATACTTGGAATGCCTTGTAATATGGGCCATTAATCACTGGATTGCAATGGAACAATGGACATTATTTACATGAAATTAGAAAATAGGCATTTGATGATTCAAGACCTGATCATCAACTGAAGAAATAGAAAGTGGTAGACCATTTCAGGCTGTTACTCCACTGAAATGTTGTGGGAGTTGAGCAAACTAATCCTGAGAAAGGCCACTTTTTCACCACACAGAAAAATACAAAGAAAAGCATGCGAGTATGTAGTATCAGTAGTGGAGAACAACCTCTCTGCTTAAACATTTGTACCAGGGGAAGCCATATTTGCATGCTGTACAGGCGCAGCTCTTTCAAACAGACTGTGTTATTTTCTTCACCGGACCAGAGTCGGCTCTGTTTTGTTAAAGGTGTGAGTGGGTCAGCTGGTCTCCCACTCCTCTAACGTCGGTGCAGCGTATCCACAAAATACCTCACTGTATTAAATCTAAAATGCACCAAAACGCATGCCTTTTTTGAAGATGATCTACAAGACAACTCTAGATTGTGCATGCTTCCTGCTTTTTCATTAGGTCAACATTACTTAATTAACAACATAGCATTTTTTGGCATTTGTGAATCAGTTCAGAATTGCAGAGGGCACAAATTATGATTCTTATAAGAAAAAAATGCGTGCTGAAAATTTTTTGTTGAAACGTGAAATAATCAAACTACTGAAACATTTTAATTTGTAGTTGAAGTGGCACTCAACATATAAATAGCCTACTTGTACTAAATGCTGCCAATAATTAAAGTTTCAGTTCAGGTTTAAGCACCGAGTGAAGTTGAAGCTCAAGCACTGAAAGTAGTTGAAGTGTAGGTTATGAATACTGAAAGAGGAAGGTGTTGACCGCCGTGTACAAACAGTGGTATTTGTGGGGGTTTAAAGAACAGAAGTTTTTTGTTGTAGTTCAAAGAGTGTAAAGGTTTGGCTACGGAGCAGACTAATTATTTCACATGTTCCAGTATGTGAGATCCTTAATTATTTTTTTTTAAACAGCTACGAAAGTTTGGTGCAGGGTTATAGCCTCCAGAGGGATCTTAAAAATAAAAGCAAAAGAAACTTCACAATGTGGATTTTTCTTATTTTAGTTATTTGATGAATGGGAAAGCAAATAACTGCCAGGAACCAAATAATGATGGGGAATCCTTCATTATTGTCAATGATATTAGTATTTGTTGGCCAAAAAATGTTTATAATTTATATAGTCAGCAGTAAGCCTACAAAATAGCCAGCATGTGTTAGTCTTTTTAATTGCTGAATATAAAGTCACTCCTGGTTGCTAAAGACCCCAAATTCCCGGACTTCAGTGACCTCAATTGACACCACATCCTTGGTTGTGGGCAAAAATCACGCCTCACTTGTTCTGTTGTCACATTTGTGATTTTTACATCCCTATTCATTCATCCTTCAAGCAACACATTCTAATGTGACAAACATGCATTATACAAATGTGCCTTAATGCTGAGTGGAAATTGATAATTTCTTTGAGTGTGCATAGTCTTAAAAGATGCAAAATCCCACTGTGAAAATGAAATGGTTTTGCTCTGAAGCACCAGAGAATGATATGCACCCGTGTTTGCCTGTGGGGAGTTACTGTGCGGAAATACTCGGTATGCATTAGACAGAGACAATTGATCAAAACAGACTAATTAATGTATGTGTTTTACATATATTCATTTCCGTATCAAATATTAATGAAAATAAACGTATTTGTTTTTCAAATGAGCACAAGGCTATCAAATATTTCAGACACACCTCATTAAAGATACAGAGCCAAGAGCGAACATGCATTTTTAAAGGGCCATGATTCACAATGGGGTATCACAGATTTGGCTGCTTAGTAGTGTGCCCTAGATCAGCTATGCAGAGGGCTGAGTGTCGCCTGAGAGGTCTTCTACAAGGTCTTTTCGTAGAAGAATCTAAACCTCTTGGCCTTTTCTACTACAATCTTTATAGCAACCATAAAAGTAGTCCTTGGGCTGTTGATGTTCAGATAAAAACGATTCCCATAGCTTTAACAGAGTTAAGAGAGGCTTTGGCCCAATGCATTTGCGTGGTAAGTTTAGACTATATCCCCAGCACAACCACAATTAAAATAAATCTTGCCTTTAGTGAATGATCTCCAGGCAGATAGTCTGTATTTCTTATGCTTGTTTGCTCACGTTTGCATCAGGAGGAGGCATTACTGCAAGTGTTGTAATGATCTAAAAGATGCTGTCAGACTGTGGATCTATTCTCAGTTGACAGTTTAAGCCCAGCTGTAGCAAAATCTAATACATTTACATTTAGCTGACGCTTTTATCCAAAGCGACTTACAATTGCTATACATGTCAGAGGTCGTAAGCCTCTGGAGCAACTAGGGGTTAAGTGTCTTATGTCACAGTGGGGAGTTGAACCTGAGTCTCTCACAACAAAGGAATGTGTATTATCCACTGCCCCATCACCACCCCCATACATTCCATTGTTGAAAAGTGTTAATAATATTTTGTGTAACCAAATTTACATCAATATTGGCTGACAGCATGTTGAAACACCTGTCACTATAACTCAATACAATTCAACAGCACCACAGCCTATAGCCTAAAAAAATGCCCAATAGTCACTGGTTCCATCTTCAAAAATAAGAATGTTTTCTTAGTCTCCTGTGATAGTGAACTGAATATTTTTGGGTTGTGGACTTTGAGTAGCATACAACAAGACATTCAAATACATCAACTTGTGCTCTGGAGAATTGCAAATGCAATTGTTCTCAATATTACAACATAATAGAGACAATTATAAAATATCTGAAATTTTGAAGATCAAACAATTAATAGATTAATAGAAAAAATAAATGCCAAGCTGAAGGATAATGAAGATTATGAAGTGAACATCATAACCTAGAAGTGAAAGCTCGTCTGTTGTATTCATAGACTGTATGTAAGAAGTGGATGTAGTCATTGTGGCGTCACCCGTTGGTTTGTGGATTGCCGTTTTGAAGCCTCAAGTTTGGCCGGCAGCAGCACCGGACGTGACCATATTTGGACGAGATGGAGCTCACTTTAACTGTCATTTTAACAGGGCTGACAACTTTGTCTAGCGAACAACAGTATTAAAACTAAATGTACTCACCAGAGAAAGTGAACAGCCAACTCCTAATACGCTTTTTCAACGCCGCTGGTTAAATTTACACAGTGCCGTGGATAAGTCACTCTAGCCTGATTGACAGTTCGCAATGGTAACGACTTGTCAATAGTAGATATTTACTCTAAATGGGACCATAATTTACTAAATGAACATCATGTTGTATTAAAGAAGACATGAAACTAGGGATTGAGACCATAAACTGATCAGGAAAATGTTTACTGAGCTAATAAATCAGCTGAGAAGTAGTGTCATTTTACCATTGATTGTAATGGAACCAGACTTCTTTTTGCAACCAGAAGAGTCGCACCCTGCTGGCCGTTCAATAGAATGCAGGTTTAAGGGAAGTCTCAGACTGGAAGCTTCCCACTTGGTTGTATTAAGCCCCTTTTCCACTGCATAGTATCAGCTGGACTCGCCTGGACTCGCCTTTGTTTGGTTTTCCATTGTGGAAAAGTTGTACCTGTACCTGCTTCCAGGTACTTTTTTTCGTATCACCTCTGTCACGGTTCCAAGCGAGCTAAGGCGATACTGAAATGTGATGTGAAAACACGGCAGACTACTGATTGGTTAGAGAGAATAGCCACTATTCGGGGCATCATCATTGCTGTGCCAGACAGAGGCCAGCAACAGAAAGTTTTATATTTTGCAGTTTTCGTATGTAATTTTAGAACTAAATCCACTTCTGAGAAGTTTTGAGGTGAGAAATCAGCTGTGTAGATTTCGAATATTGACAGTTTTCCGAAAAGTGTTGGCAGAACAAAAATGTGCTTGAAAGTTTTCGGAGTTGAGGAGCTCCGCAAGTGGCAGCGGGGGAAGACTGCGCCAACCCACAGGAGGAGGCCGGCCAGCCGCCCGCTCACAGAGACCTCTGCTCCCACCTTCACACAGACCACTGCAGCAACAACGGCAGAGGAAAACACAGCTGGAAGGTTTTCATACCGCTCATCTGTGTTTACATTCTGAGTAATGTTGAAACGTTTTAACGTTTTAATTTGGGGTTTTACGATTTGGAGCTCCTGCAGATTCATAAAATACTAGTTTTTTTATAACACTGACAGAACTCCATAGATATCCGAGACTTTTCCTTAACTTTTGGATAAAAGAACACACAGCAAGTACAGGCAACTAATTAATACCAACTGAAGAGTAAAACTGATAGAAAATGCGACAGGCCTAACATATACCTCAAACTAGGGGTGACCCCAAAGAGTCACATATTCCATTATTTGATAGGAGGAGCCTGATTGGACTCCCAATCTCACAGTGAATCGCAGAGGTTATAAAATGAGGAACATACCATTTTGGCTATATGGGGGTGCTCAACGTCTGATTTTATACCGGTTTTCTCCCTGTAAGTTAATATAGGCATATAAATATAGTATATAATATAGATAAATATCAACATATCAATATATAACTGCAAATAAACATATTAAGAGAGAGAGACCGAGCACCAGCAGCGCCAGGGATGTGCAGAGTTGTGCGTGAACTTTGCGTGACGTTCAAATCATTTATCACCATTGATGAACCACACAAAGAATAATATATCATTTTGGAACAGCAAGGAATCCTTGGCAATTCTGATTCGACCTCAAACCAACATGTTCTCATCTCAGGGGTTTAAATACTAGCACTTTAAGTAAGCCTGACAAAGCGTAGGTATTTAAAACATTGTCAGTCATCATCATCCATATGAAACACCTTTAGGATCACGGTATTGGTTAGCCACAAACTCATTAAAACAGTATGAAAGCTCAACAGACTAAATTTACAGTAAAAAATGACTGACAGACACCCAAGCCAAGCTAAAAGGACAAACATTCAAAAAACTGGTAGCCATCACACAAAAATAATTTTGCAATTAACGTTATCTTCACTCAAAAACCAAGTCCATGAGTTAATCTTTGAAGGTAAGTAAGCACGTGTCTCTTAGCGTCCTCCACTCTTGGCCTTTATGAGACTAAAAGTTAAGTCGAGAGTTGTTTGTCCTTCGCTCCTCATGTTGGACGACAGGTCTGACAGAGTTGTGTGTCTTCTTCCCGTCATCACAACTTCAGTTTCCTCTTTACAAAATCAAGTCTGTCTATTTTTTCTTTCAGATGACTTTATTTCCATGGTTGCTATAGCTGTCCTCCTAAGAGGGCAGTGCAGCTGCTTTGCCAAAATGTAAAGCATGCGTATTAGGGTGAAGATTTATCTATATTTATCTTATTTTCCTTTCACATAGCTTTATAGAGACATTTGTTACATACTGGCTGCCATCTGTAGGGGACACCAGGGATGGTTGTAACATTTTCGACATTTCTGCCTGTAGCTTGTTTAAGCCAGTGCTTTCAAAATGTGATTAGTTACTTGTTACTTGATACCTGTTAAATGGTCTAACTGTTATTTCTGCAACACAGAAGGAAATGTGTGGTTAAGTCTCAAACATAAGGAGTAAAATGTTACAATTCACCCCATATTCTGGGTTAGCTGTGACATACCATGTGGTGAAATGTAATATTGTGTAATAAGGAATATGAGAAAAAGCTCTTTATTTAACATTTTATTTTAACTTAATTGGTGTGTTTCTCTGTGTGTATGTGTAGGGGTGATCCAAGTATCTAAGTTACTGTCAGTCATAATAGTGATGTAGTAGTGAACATAATAATTAAATCCAACAAAATGTGCACTAACTGAATATTAGTATGTGTTTGTTTTGTTGTTTGCTTGTTTTTCTTACACCGTCACAGTGGTGACAGATATATGTCCCTCCTGGAGTGCAGGCCTCATGGGCCCGCAGAGAAGCCTACAGGTCTTACACATACTGGAATTAAAACGATACATATAAATACAACTTAACATTTATCTATAGAGTATAATATTTGCATTGTTGTTACAACTAACCCAAAGTCTGTAGCCATGAACTAGCTTACCTTACAGCTTACTGCTAAAACATTAGCACCAAGAAGTTGCATGGAAGTATTCTACATAGGCACGCAATAAACATGATTTAAGTTTAAGTTTAACTACAAAGCAGGCAATTCTATAACAAAAATAAATCATGTAAAAAAATATGTAAAAATATATTAAAAATATATCTATAATAAAATTGTCTTAACTCAAAGATATTTTTTTTCCTTCTAAAATTGGCTGCCACAGAGTGCTACTTTTCCCCATGTGGAATAAGGACTAAACTGAGCATGTGCAGAGTGAATCATGTGATTCGCAACTTGTTCCTGATTGGAGAAATTGGAAGTGTTACGAATGACCTGTGTTACAACCATCCCTGGTCTCCCCTAATCGGTTTTTGGAATCGGACTTGCCGGATAGGGGGGATGTAATCGATTTCGCTGTTCTAGCTGTTTTCTGTCCGCCATCTTGGTGAGGTCGCCTTAGCTCTAAGTTTCGTTCCTGTTGTCAGATTGAAGTAGAGAAGAAGATTTTGCTTTGGCGGAGGCGGTCTTTATCGGCTCTGCTAGCGACCCCTAGGAGCTACACAGACATCCAGGATATGTATGAATTCGTCTCGTCAAGACAAAGAGAAAGAGGTTCTCAAGGTGTGGTCTGGAAAGCATGGGAGTGTTTTTGGTCATATATATTGACTGTTTTTATGAATACTTAAATGTTTTGGAAGCTTTATGTTATTTGGAATGTGGTTGTATGGAGAGAAATAATGTTTTGAAGATAACTCCCAATAAAAGTGAACATATAAACAGTAAATATGGCCAAAACATGGAACTTCGCCTGGTATATTTTTGAAAGATTGTGTAATAACTGTTGTATATTAGTTTCTTTTCATCAACTTTACAGTTACAGTTGTATTCCAGGTGTATTAGAAGATATTCAGGTGCATTATAATCTACCTTATGATGGTTTTGATGGTTTATTGCATTAAAATATACCTTTATTTCCCAGGCGAGGATGAAAATATCACTTTTTTTCTGTATTTCATCTCCATGTCTGTAATGGTAAAATAAATATGTTAATGTACAATGAATTTATGTTCCTTAGCTTCTGACCTTTCAAAAGCATGCATCTAGGCCTAATGGTTGAGGAGTTATTACTGATTTATTTTGGGTATGTTATTTTAGGCGTTTTTCCTGAAAATAGGTGCCAGGGTCCATGTGGTTAAAAGCAGAAAGGCCACTTGAAAACTATTCCACGTTTTATCTTTTTCGATTGCCTTTAGATTGGACTGGGTGAATATGGAAAGGTAAAAACCACTGTTTTCCCTCAGCATCTATTCATTTGGTACACAAATGCATATAAAATTGTTCTCTACTATGAGTCCAGTGTGTTTTTTCAAGTTTTGAAAGACTATATCATCTCACCTCATATGCCTCACAGTGGTTTGGTCCGCTGCCTATACCTTTGACAGCCCCAAGAGACTTTATTTCTAAAAATCTCCCACAAACAGTGACATGGAATACCTGCCCTTGATCAAATTGTTTCAATAGACTTGACAGCCCCGTAGGTGATTATTAATGTCCACAACAAGTCAAAGAATCAAAATTACAATCACAATTATAATATCAAGAATTTGGCTAAGTCTATATAATAGTTCTGCAGTCCTAGTATAAAGTAGCCATACAGAAGCGAGTTTAGGCAGATGCTGGTATCTATTACTCTTTCTCCTGTAGAGGAGCACAACTCACTTGTTATTTTTCAATTAAAACAAAACATTGCTGCAAATTGTTGTGTTTATTTTACAATATACCCCAATGTAACAAATAGGCTATTATCTATATATGAATTAATATAATATTTATATATGATAATTATATAATAATTAATTATTATAATATTAATTCATCAATATTTTTTCTTAAGCCCAATTCAATCAGAATTTGATGAAGTGGTGGCCTATGTTCTAACATCTTAAGACAACAAAATTGGCCGTGGTGTTAAAACAGGTGTTTTAAGTTGTCTTAAGACGTCCAAATGTTTTATGTCATCTTAAGACAAAAATCTCCTCCTTTTTCTCTGCTAATCAGCCAAAAAAGGTGGTGTTTTTAATCAAATTCAAGGGCATAGAATTTAGCAGGGATGATATAAATATCTACAGCTTAATGCAACTTAATCTGGCTATTACATTTTTTTTTATTTTTTTGCCACTATCAAAGCACCTTAATCTGGCTGTGGGCCAGATATTATTGTTGGCAGCCAGTTTTGGCGGTGGTCCATAATCACAGAGAGAATGAGTGTGTTTCTCTTGTCATTGTTTGTATAAACTTTATCTAACGTGTGGTTTTTAATGGACTGTGGTGCAGAAACAGTGACAGTGTTTCACACTCTTGGCTTACATTTTCCATGTTATCTGTCAGTGGCCAAGTCGCAATAAGACATGGTTTTACTGAATAATTAAGTAAATATAATTTCTGAATATATCTGCCTAAAGAAACCTCATTTCTTGACTGGCTACTCTCTGCTGTCTCAGAAGAGACACCTTTTGTGCTGTTTCAGTCACCGTAGCTGTCCTACGCTCTTTGAAAGGTTAGGGGGCAGTGGTAGACTGGACAGATGGTTGCAATTCACAACCCTCACCACTAGATGCCACTAAATCTTACATATATACAAATATATATATATATATAACGCTTGCCAAGCAGCTAGTCCGATACGCCATCAAAAATACCGGTGGAAAAAATACTGAGCTGCTGCACACACCTCCTCTCCCTTCCAAACACTAGCTACCCTCCAGGCGGTCAATGGACATAACGTTGTTACTGAGATGTGTCGGTCTCTCTCTCACCTGGGTTGGGCGTCTCGACTGTTGGCGATGGTGGTCCGGCGTTGTGGTGTTCTGTTTGCGAGCACTGTTACGGCTGTCATGGCCTGTAGCTGAACAGTTTAGCTGGTGGTAACGCTTAGTGCATCGCAGTTAAACACACTGCTCCCTTGATTGTTTTAGAGCGAACCGTTTTGCTTGCTGGCTGTCTTGTTCTTGCATGTGGACTAATTATGTGTGTGCGCTGTGGAACCGTGGGGGTATGTATGCATGTCTCTCATACTGTAGCCCATTTAATTGATTATTTACCATGCGAAATATTAATGGTTCGAAATATTGGTCCGTCTGCCTCGTGTCTCGGCTTTGGGTCCCCCCGTGGGATCTGCCTGGTCGGCCCAGTTCCGGCTCTGTCTTGGCTTAAAGCGGGCATGCCGGTTTTAGTACTTCCTTCTTGTTTGGGTCTAGTTATAGAATATGTAGTTTATACGGTTGGCATTTTGTTTTGTGTGTGTGTGTAATTTTCAATCTTCTGTTTTCATTTTGGTTGGTTTGAATTATTTGATTTGCATGTTTTGATTCATTTGTAGTGTGTTTTGATTTATCCTTTTTGCCACTGTGTATTTTAAATAGTATATCGTATTTTAAATTACTAGACCCATACTTCTATTTTATTCAGTAAAGGAATGCCTTTTTAATTGGTATACTTAGTTAGTATTTGCTGATTCAGTTAAACTTACTTACCTTATTTCAGGTGAACCTGTGTGACCTATCTCTTAATATTATTTCCTGGGTTGAAATTCCCCAGGTGGCGTTGTTGGCAACCTATTTAAATACAGAATCACACCCTCGTCTTGCTACACAAATTAATAACTCACAACTCTGAAACTCCTAGGGTTGCCACCTTCAATACAGAAAAATAAGGGACGCCTGCCAGAGCGGGGGCCACACCCCTCGGGGGCCCGGCAACGACAGGCCCAAAGGTGTGCCAGTGGTGATATATCATAACTTAAAACATGTTTTCAGGAAAGTATTAAGATCGATACCAATGGACATTATAATAAGCTATCTCCTATTGAAATCAGTGTACAGATGCACTCAGTCTATCACAACGCAACAGACTAGTGGTCTTATTGTCAAAACTGAATACAGAGCTATGACAATAATAAACATAGGCCAACAATGTGTGACAGTGAGACCACAAGAAAATTGGATGTGAACTGTGAACTTTCTTAACTTAACATGTCCATAACTTATTAACTAATAGGCTAAAACATATGCTTTGATTTGATTGAAAAGACTTTTGCAAAGGATTTTCCATGAACATCATGAACATAGAAGTAGTAGGCCTTGTGTGCAGTATTGGAGCATGTCAGGCCTACTTCCTTTTGTAAATGTTTTCTTGTCAGAAGTACACTACTCGTGCAGCACTGAGTAGCTGTTTGTCTTTCACATTGTTACAGTAAAGCTATAAACAGAAAAAGCTCACTCCTAATGAGTTCCATAGAGCACCTGTTCTTGCTAAGAAATTGCTAATGAACGTGAGTACTTGTAAAGGGTGGTGTGAATACAGATTTTGGCTAAAATATTTGTCATTATTATTGGATATTAATACTATCCAAACAATGAAACATTTCTCAATTTATTTCAACACCATTTTTATGATTGGTAAATATATTTATGTATTTATGTTTTATTTATTTATTTATGTGACCTGCCCTTCTCTGCTTCTGATTGGCTAGTAGTCCTTAACCAGGAACTATGCATGTGCAACTCCCAACAAAAATCATGTAGAGGCAAGATGTATCACTCCATAGCTAAAAAAAAGCTTTCAACACAAAGGGCAAAAAGAGAAGCTGTATGACATGTGTAGTATGACAAAAATCTGGTGTTTTTTGAAAATGAAACCATGTAAACCTGTTCTGGTACAACCCCTAAATAAGATTCTGAACCTGAAAATGAGCATAATATGACCTCTTTAATTCAAAAAAATCTCTCACTAGGAGATATTTTTATTGTCCCCACCACCAGTGACATGGAATAACCTTTAAAATCAAAGTAATTTGAATATTATTTTACACAGTTAAGATTTGTTGGTTATGGTGCTCAATGGCATCCATAATGTGTCAATGAATGTGTATGTATGTATGAAATGAACCGAACTGCAAGTATTTTCTCCAATAACTGAGATAGGGATGATTCTAAGCCAGGACAAGGTTATTCCCAGCCCAGTAGTTTAACTTTTGATAATCTGAGGTGAAAATACAAGGCTTCTTAACCAGTATGAGGTAGAGCAGGCCACTGTCTTGTTTTGTGCTTTCAGACCGTTGCACAGGTTTGTGGCTTTGATCATTTCCTTACCCAGCAATGACAACATACTGAGTCATTTATCCACTGGGCTACATCAATTACAACACCACTAAGATCCTGTTAGCTCTTAGAAACATCTATTGGTGGGGAGCACGACACACAGTGACAGTCTGCAGTATAGGCCTACTATGAACTGCATTTATTGTCTGTAAGATGGCAAATTTAAGGATATTTGCAATTAACCAGTCTGTTTCTTGCACAGGCACCACCTTATATTATTCAGTCTATCGCACGACAATGAATACAGCTTCCCAACTGGAACAATGGAGTTAGATTTAAATCAGTGTGGATTAAATTCATATTATTCAAAGCAGGCCATGAATTGGAAACACAAGCTTATTTGTTTGTGGTCCCGCTGCATTATTGTAGGCACTGACAATAACTAATATAACAATCCCAATGCTGTCTTACTCTAAATGGGTGGATTAGTGACTTAATAAATGAACTGAATCTCCAATGTCCTTGATATTAGTTTCTACTTTATGCTGCTTATGGTACCTTATTGACACATTTCAGTATGCACTGTCAACATTTCCTGACTTACTTCAATACATCAGCCATGACAGGATTTGGCCAGCAGAGGGGGCACTTTCAATTTATTTCAGGTATTGGCTCGAGTCGTGATTACCAGTTCTGGTTGTGAGTCATTTCTCAGTACCAGGGTGTCCTGTGCCTTCCACGTGGTGCTGAGTCACTCCCTACTGGGGAAAGGAGGTGTAGGACAGTCTTTGACTGACATGCCTAATGAGCACACACACTGTCTGATGGCATTTTGTTGTAAAGTCTGGTAATACAAACTTCTGCTCTTAACTGACTTTACTGAATTAGGAATCTTGATTTAAAAAACAGGATGACCCAACAAAAACATTTATAACAACCTTTATATCCAGGAATATATAACCAGCGATGTTTTTGCCTTAAGTGTCAACGCCAATTCCACCAGCCACTTTAGAAATGCAATCCATAAAACTAACTTATCCAAGATACAAACTTTCAAAGCAAGTGAGGAGGCAATAAAGAGACATGTATTATTTTTATTTCAATTTATTTATCTTTAAAGAACCAATACGAATTGGGGATGTTTTCAAAATGGGTACAATGATAAAAAACTGACCATTTTCATTCTTCTCCACATTGTCTTTCAGAATCGATCTTAGGCTCTGTGTATACAAGTTTAAATATGCATATTTGGGGAAGTCCTATAGTAGCCCCATTTAGGAGAATGAATCAAAGCAGGAGAAGTACCTGTTTTAGGAGTTACGTTTTTTTTTCCTGTTTATTTGAGTGTCTGAAATGCGTGCGTGTGTGTGTGTGTGTGTGTGTGTGTGTGTGTGTGTGTGTGTGTGTAGGATGCTCGGCAGGGTTTGGTGGGCTTATCTGAGGTGGACTGATATTGCACTCCAACATGATAAAAAAAAAAAGAAGACATGGCTCTCAAAGGATAAAAAAAAAAAACCAACAATCTATTGGATAACAAAGTGTCCTTGACCCTGCCAAACTCATAACTGCCACACATATCATAACTTGTGAATAAATATTGCAGACATATTCAAACTCAGTGAACCCCTAAACTGAAAGTAACTTTAAGCAAGTGAAGGGTAAAACATTACTGCATTTTCAGGTGAGTTTGAGTTCTTTTGTGCAAAAAAGAAAAAAAAAAAAATTAAATAAAAACACCCCAATACCGAAATGGACAGTCACAATGTGTGTTCATAGTTTAAAAAGTTTTTTTTTTTTTAAAAAGGTACATTATTCTGGCCTAATCATAATATCAACAATTAGTGGAAATAAAAATCTGAATATCATTTAACATTACATCTTCTCATCACCATTGTTTGTGTAAAAATAAAAATTCACAAAATGAAAAATGCTATCCCATGATTACAACTGAAAAGAAAAAAAAAAGAAAAAAGAAAGGAAACAGGATGGACTCAAGTTGAAAGAATTCTGGCCCGTGGCTGAACAGTATAACCGGGAGGCGGGCCTCTCTGTGTGCTTTGACCTTCCATTCATTGGTTCGGCTGGTGGATCCCAGATCTGGATTCATTCATTCATTCATTCGATCACTCGCTTGCTTGCTGATCAATTAACCATGACTCAGTGTTAACAAATCATCACAATAATTACTGATAGCACTCTTTTTTTGTTGTTTTTTTATATCTCCCGTTGGAAGATTCCCCACAAGATGCGCATAAGAAAGATGCACTAACAGGCAGCCTTACTGCACACAGCAGTTGTGGCCGTTGGTATCCTTGAACCGCAGACGCATTTTGGGTCTGTATTTCTCGAGGTAAAGAAGCTGTTTGGAGTTGAAGGCTCCACGTCTCTTCCTACGAAAAGCAGAGGGGGAAAAACAAGGAGGAAGAAAATTATATTCATGAAGGAGAGCAAAGAGCACACTATAGTGAACACTATGGTCATCAAAGTAATGATCAAACTAAAAGTTCAACATTTTAGGAAATACACTCATTTGCTTTCTGGCAGTTGGGTGAGAAGATCAATACCACCCTTGAATCAGTCTTTTAAATATGGGGCAACAGTTATCAGTCGGTTAGCTTATCTTAAAACAAAAAACTGGCAGCAGAGGGAAATAGCTAGCCTGGCTCTGTCCAAAGGCAACACAATACACCTGCCAGCACCTCTGAAGTGCAACAGTTAACATGTTATATATTGTTTGATTAATCTGTACAAAAAGCATGGGGAGCAGTAACTTCCCTGTCTCTCAGCCAGCCAGGAGGCGAATAACTATGTATTTTCCAAAATGTTGAACTATTCCTAAACACTGGACATCTTGCAGGGTACAGCTTTGTTTCTAGTGGCAGTACCAGATTAAGACCAATTCCCAATGTTTTGAAGATTATAGACAAGACATATGTCAAAATTCACAAGTTATCATCAACAAACCAAAGAAACAAGAAGGCATGACTAATTTACCATCTGTTTCTGTTTAAATAAAAAACACCATTCAGTGATGAAGACTCAATCTGTAAGAAAACAGTAAAGCACAAAATTAGGGAGGGTACTTACTGCCTTATGAACTGCACAGCATCCTCATACTTCATTCCACTCTCAATGAGGGCTAAGGCCACCAAGACTGGAGCTCTGTGAAGTAAAGAAATCCAGTGGACCAGTTCGAGGAGAGAGTGAGAGAATAAAAGAAGGAGAGAAGGAGAACAGAAGATTAAATGCCATGGTTCACATGGTTCCATAGTAATATGGTGGAGTGTAAGGGAGGGGATTTAAACCTGGGAAACAGGCCTGGGAAATCGACAGGGGGGCACAAGTTCACTGTTGCCCTGCTGGGGCACTGTGCTCACACCCTGAACCTCAAATACACACACAAGACTGTGATAAGTTACAGAAAGACAACCATCTCCTTTCTCACCAGATGAGAAAAATAAATAAATATAAAAACTTTCTAGACCACTTGACGGGTCAAATCCCAGTGCTGACAGAGCATTTCCTTGAGTGGCTTCTCACTCACACAAAATTCACAAGGGATAGTATGTGAGAAAGGAAGGAGAAAATGAGAAGAAGAAAAACAGTGTGATAGTGTGGAAGGAGGGCTGAGAATATTGTTCAAGAAAGCACAAACAACAATAAGGCATATTATGGTCCTATATTGTAGAAAGAGATTTAAATGTCTTTGTGGATTACAAAGTATGTCTAGGTGCTATATAAATACTATGAAAGAATCAAAATGCTTAATCCACTCAGAAATGCACACAGCCTGGATAACTGTGCCTTTAAACAATGTCCTCTGTCTGGTCTGCCTCAACTCTGTGATTTATGGAGTTTCCAAATGGACAGATATGGGTTACTTTAGCAACAAGTAAAGCTAACTACTGCTAATTGCAGCTACCATTATTAGCCGTCTCTGCCTGGACTGGGAGCTCAGACTGGCTCTCCCGAGACAGCTCCGAGTTCCCAATCCGGAGGGAGTCAGCTAATAGCACGGCAAGCTGCACAGTTAACTGAGCTAAATAGCTAACGGCAGCTACAGTTAGCAACAGTTTGCATCTAAAATAACCAGAAAATATTTTCCAGTTTTACCAAAATCAGCTGAAAGAGATTTGAGCTAAAACGAGTGTTCCAGGGTTTCTGCAGGTTCCATCTAGTCAAATTTAAGACTAAGACCTTTTAAAGACCATTATGAATGAAATTAAAGACATATATCACTTTAAAAAAAAAAAAGAAACAGAGGAAATGCTGTCACAAAATTATTTGCAGAGTATTCAAATTAGGGTTGGGGGATGTCTACAAAATCGGCGTAACATTATGTCTTGAATGAAACACTGGGATGGACGATGACATTGATAGGCTATGTAACTAACAAGCTGGCATGTGGTGCACCTGCTGAGGGGAAAATGGATCACCGGTGGAAAAATCCAGAAGAGAAAAAAAAAAGAAGTTGTGTGTCTTTTCAGCGATTTTATGAAACATAACCTACTGCTGATGGAGAAACTCAGGAGAGCAGGCAGGAGAGAGAGACAGGGAAAGCCAGTGTGTTTGCAGTGAGAGACCAGAGGTAAAGGTGTGTGTGTGAGGGCAGGGAGAGGAGAAGTCGAGGCAGGTGCAAAGCAGGTACATTTACAGATAATAAAAATAATGTTCTGGGGATTAAAATATGCTTTCACAGGGAAGTATAATGTAAAAAATTAAGATGGTATTTTTGTGTTGGGGGGTCTGGTGGTCATCTCCCAATAAAAAGTTTATGTTTTTCAATAAAGAAATATGCCACATAATTCCACATAATTTTGTTGGAAAATCTAGAGCAGACTTTGAATAAACTCCACCCCCAAAAGCTAAACTTGCTAAAGAAGTCTACTGGGTTTGAAGTATAATTATTAGATCTGGGAAAAGTCATTTGGTTAATTTGATGCTCTCCACAATGATTTTCACATTCATGGCGCAGCACCAAGCCGTTTTGAGCCTCACCACCTTATAATGGCAGGAAAACACTGTTAATATGACCTCAGAAATATTACAGATATGACTGTTCATGTTTGCCTTTTGTGTCATAATTCCTGCTCTACATTTGTAGAAATTAACATAGGCTAAATACTGGGCAACATGAGAACCTCCTCCCTTCTGTATAATTACAAGCATTTCATTTGTACATTAAAATCCAAAAGAATCCTCTCCTCATTAACTTAAAAAGGACTAACGTTAGTTTGCATCTCTAATTTGCTTTAGTCACCACCGTTCTTTTTTAATGTAATTTTACTATCAAGATGTACAGTATGTATACTGTAACCTGACAACTTAATGCTGATCTTATCCTCGGCTAACTCTCACCATCACTTTCTGCCGCTCTCTCCCTCACATTAACTCGTCCTTTGAAGAATGAGAGGGAGATACCCCTGTGTTGAGTGTTACCGTAGCTTACTGAAAATCATTAACGATCGCGTGAAATTTTAATAGCGGCGCTCATTCACTAAGCAGCGACAGTAGGCTTCAAATACATTGCTAGAAACTGCTCTTAACCAAGCCCTACATTCTATTTCTTTCAGGCAAGAGTCGGTAAGGTTGCACTTCCACACAGCTGAAGAATAAATCCGTTTTATATCTGTGGTACAATCCAAAAGAGATTCGCAGCAATAACACGAAAGCTGCATGTTGATCTTTGTAGTCATAATACAGCGAATTATATTTGGATAGATTTGGACAAGCGAAAGACCACTACAACACCACGGGAGGAAAAAAAAACATTCTGCTGCGGGAGCATTTCAATGAGCTATAGAGGTAGCGTTACATGCATGTTGGAAAATTAAGTCCTGTTTAAAATTATTTGAGACCTAGAACACAATACTTCAGCAAGTTTAAGACTATTTAAGGCTTAAATTTTGATTTTGAAATTTTAGACTTGGAGACTTTTAAAGACCCCACGGAAACCCTGTGTTCAGACAGAGAGTCAATAGAGGAGCTGCAGCAATATGAGAAAAAGAATGTGTTATAAAGACACCCAAAACTAAACCATGAATCTGAAAATGAGCATAATATGGGACCTTGTGTTGAATGTTAGCTGGCAAAAAGCAGATCAGACCGTGAAGCTACGGTAAAATCCAGATGACTGCAGTAAACACAGCAAAGGGAAGATGAAGAGATTCAGAAAATGCCAATCAAGTACAGTCAAGCCAGTACAACCTCTGGAATGCCACAGCAATGCAGAATGCTTGAAGCCATTGAGAACCAATTGGCTTATTGTGCGTTTGTGGTCAGGAAAGACATTTTCACACTAGCTCGCCCATGTCATGTGCTTCTGCTTCTTTGTTTTCACACTCGTGTTGTTATTCAGCTGAACTTGTCTGTAATTTACTGTCACATTGGTCTGTGAAATATGACTGTGCATATCAGCGCATCGCCTGTGCAGCCTCATGACCAACACATTTCACATGCAAATTTAATTGCCTTTCCTGTTCAACTCTGCGGAGGCTACAGCAACAGACTGCTGTCACTAATGACAGGTGGACAGCCATTTAAGGTGCTGAATTAATCGCCAGATTAAGGCGACATAGAAGAACAGGGACAGAGCACCACATTCAGTTTCACACCCAGACAAGCTAGGCTGTGGGGATGAGGTGGGGGGTGTTTGAGAGGAAGGCAAGAAAAACAAGACTTATTTAGACACTTGCAACATTTAATTAACCAATGCTTCATCTCTATGGAGTCACTTTGATGCAGGGGAGATTAAATGGACCCTGGTCTAAGCACACAGGCAGCGACATCACACTAAACAGATAATACAAACAGGAAGGGGAAACAGAAAATGGAGATTAAGTCAAAAGAGGGTATTACACCAGGAAACACTGGCGACTGTCTAATGCTAAGAAGCTGATAATTTATGTTGCTGCATTCAAATTGGTGTTTCTAAACTCAAAGTATAACATAAATGAAATATGGCTACATTGTACATAGCATATTTAATTAGTCTGATTTAAAAAAAAAAAGAAATCAACTTAACACGTAGCAGTGAGGGTTTTAGACCAGAGGCCGTTCAAAAAGTTCACCACAGAACAATCCAGAGCTGCCTCTTGAGTTTTTGGCACATCTTTAGACAAAAGCAATCCAGCTAGCCACTCACCGACCAAGCCCTGCAACACAGTGCACAGCGACGCAGCAGCCAGGCTCCTCTCGAAACTTGTTGTTGAGCAGCTTGAGCCAGTCGTCCACAATCTGGGTGGGAGGCGGGGCGCCATCATCGAAGGGCCAGTCCTAGAGGAGACAAAAGAATAACAGAGTATGTGTGGGAGTTGGAAAGGATAAACATACAATAAGAAAGGCTGTGTGTGTCAACTCTTACCAAGACCTGTATTCCCTCCTTCTCTACGGGAGCCTTATCATAGGTGGCATCACAAACTCTCACCAGTGTGTTCACATCAAACTTTTTCAGCTCCTGGCAGACATCAAAAGAGAGGATTTTAGACACAAGACTTGCAAGCAGTCGCAAACAGAGATCAACACTGACCCATTCAGGCATACCTCTGTGAACTTGTTGAGCGTGGCATTGGTGGGGTTGTGGGTGATGAGGAACCTCATGCACTCGTAGGCAATCTCGACTGCAGCGGGGCGGTTCATGTTGGCGAGACGGCTTAAAAAACAATTACAATACAATACTCTTACAAAACAAAAGCGACTTTTGGCTCAGAAGTCAGCAAAAGACTGCTAGGAGATTTATGTGTTCAGGAAAGGGTAGAATAAATAAAAATGACAACACGTGGAGAAGGATGGGTCAGGAGGATAACAGGTGTGCAACTATGGGATGATGTACACAGAGAAGGGTAACAAAAAGGATAAACTAGTCCACAGTACTCCGGGATGTAAAAAAATGAATTAATACAAAACCAAAAAAATTAAAAAATGTAGAAGAATAAAAAGAAAAAGAAAAGATGGAGAGACTATCCAGGAGTCATCCAATCAGTTTACCCCATTCAGGAGAGCTGTTTGTGAATGGCTGTTCAAGGAGAAAGTGGAAAGCAAAGGTTTTCGTATTGGTTGGGACAGGGCAGGGCAGTCGGGCCAAGGACTACGCAATATCCCAGAGGGCCTTTGGAAGAGTCAGCAGTTCCTACTGTGCTGGCAGTCAGGGGGGTTTCTGGGTAGCGTAGTCCCTCGGGGGGCGGCCGATTCACTTCTCCACAGAGGTGAGGTGCTGTGCCTGGCAAAATTCTCCGCTCACACACGCCATATAGGTACGGCTCAAGTCAACACAGAAACCCTGCCAAGAGAGGAGAAAGACGAGAGTGAGGTTACGTGATAATGATTTTGATGCTGTCTCTCACACACACCCACACACAAACAGACCTACGCCTGAATGACGATGTTTTTATATTGAAATTGCAATTATAAAGAGTGCAATTTCCAAATTGTAAGCGCCATTATTTTAATTAAATAATAACCTGTGTCTTAACAAGCCAAAGCAGGCAAGGTTCAGCCATTGATCTTACTGGCTTTATATGACAGCGGTCGCTGATAAATGTAATCAGCAGTAGTTCATTTACATTAATTCTGTGCGTTGGAAAATAAAGGAAAGAAATCTTGGTTGTTGCCTGGTTAATATGCCCTCTTACTTCCAGTGTCCACCTGCGATCAGTTTTTGTAGAGGCGCAGTACAATGGGCAACTGGATTATTTCATATGATTCTATTAATGTAAAAACAAGGCACATTTGCAACAATGCTAAGCACAATTACATCCTGTTTAGAGATATTTCTCTGTGACCAGGGCCAGCTCAGTTTCATCCCCCATGAACACACTCTATGGTGTTCCCCAGGGTTCAACTCTGGGTCCCATTTCATTCTCCATCCCTCTCTTGGTGACATTGTCTGCAAATATAATGTTTAGTTTAGGGCTGAACGATTTGGGAAAATAATCGTATAATATTTTTTTTAACCAACATTGCGATTTAATAAAATTAATTTTTAAAAATACATTTTTAAGCTCTTTACCTTCTGTATTATTCAAAACAGACAAGCAATAAATCAGTGTATGATTTGTTAGTATGACCAACAGATAGATTAAACATACACTGTTCTTTCTTGTAGGACAGGCCTGTGTTATGATCAAATTAGGTGATGCTTTAATTGCATGAATTATTATTATGAGCAGTGGTGAAGAAGAATTATCAAGTTACTATAATATGAGAAAGATAATTTGAGAGTCAAGTCAGGGCATTAAATAATATGATATAACATCATCAGGTAGGACTACCATAAGACCACAATAAAAACTAAGTTTACCAGTGTGAACTGTATTATACAGTAAGCGCGCAATACGAAACAGTAAGCACTCAATACGAAACCCACAGTTCAACCACCAATTAAGGTCCTTATCTCAGTTCAAATCTAGGAGTCCATCTCTAATCAAAAACCTTTAAAAAATACTCAGTTTGAGGTTCAAAAGATGGCCAACAAAAATAAAACCAAGTGACGCCTCTCGTGTTTAATAGACAAGCTTAGTAATTCTCCGACAACACCGGAGCCCCCCCTCTGTACCCATACTCTGACTAATGACAAAGTTTAATCTAATCTAAAGCACTTTGTTACATGTATTGACAAGTGCTACACAAATAAACCTATTACAAACTAATACAAGCCAAGAGTTCAAAGTATAGACAATAATGGCAAAAGGTTACATTGCAATCAGTCAAAGATTTAACGCAATCCTTTTGGCAACCTGTCTTCTTGATTAACTGAAACATAATCCGCAGCATGCTCGGTGCTGTAGTCATAATGCGAGAAGACAGTTAAATGTTATTAGACCTCTGTACTTGGGAAATTTAATCTTTCTGCATGTGCAACATTAAAGTGTCTAGAAACTCAAAGAGGGTACCCTTCATGGCCGTATCTACCTTCCAGCGTTAGTTATGAGTCTGCTGTGAACCGACTACACCTTTGGATTACATCACCATCTGTCACCAAAATGGAAACTAATAATATGCACAGTATGGAGGGCGGAACAGGTAATGTCTGGTCTGTAACTAAGCATGCCAAGTCCTTGACACTCTGAGCCAAGCCGCCACAAACTGGCTGGAACCGTCTCAGAGCAACCCAGGAGCGAGGTGTGTGTGGGGGGGTGGGGGGGGGGGGCGCGAGAGTAGAGGAAAAGTGGATGACGAGAGCTGGCTATCACTACGACGACTGCGTACACAAAATAGTGGGAGGGAAAGGGAGAGAAAGGGCTTGAACTTCAGCACCGTGTCAGAGGCAATAGTCACAAGGTGAGGATTGCCGGGTGGGCAAAGCTTCAAACAGATCCAACGTTTCAGTCCCACGCTCCCTCATTTCACCTTCTTGAGACCGACTCTGTACACTTTTTCTCCATTCCCATTTCATTTAGTCACAATTTACTGAGGATTGTTAATTTAATTCTTAAGATGGTATATAACATTTTTATATTGTCTCTCAACCCGACCTGCTTGATTTCTTGTACAGCTAAAAAAAAAAGAAAAAAAAAAAGAGACATAATCTTTTGCAAGCCAAGGCCACACCATCTCTTATTCTCTTGCTTCCACCCACTACCCCACTGTCACTTATCCTCTTAGTTAACTGCCAACCACAGAGCCACTGACAAAAAAAAGGGATGCATCAGCCCGACCCCCTCTATTAATTTATTTCCTCCCCTCAATCTTCTATACATGGCAGCAGCCACAAGGGCACTCAAAAGAGCCTTGATTATTATTATTTTTTTCTTTCTAGTGTGAGGGCTGAGATCCTCTGTGACGCCTTTAATTATCACCTCTGATCAGTACTGAACACAATGTGCCATGCTGTATGCAGACAGCTGAAGCTCAGAAACGGTTAACCAGACTTTAAAGGCCTGTTTGCTTCTAATCCTTCAGAAATGAAAAGAGTGGACAAGGGGGCGAGAGGGCTGGCTTCACCTGTGGAACCTGACTGTGGAAAGGAGGGCAGACTGTTATGGGAGAGTGAAACAGGGAGGACGCACTGAGGAACAAAAGGAACCAGCAGACACGCCAAGGACACCACAATGACAGCTTATGCTAAAAAGATGAAAAGGAACTTGATTGTGGATGGTAGCCCAGATGCACAAAGTGACTTCATACAGTCTGCGTTTTAAATGCTGCCAATAGTAGGTTTACCAAGAGGCAAAAAACGGCAGACCAAAACACCATTTCAAAGTTAATTCTGGTACACACATACTGTGTCTAGGCTAGACGGGAAGCATGAGCAGTCTTTAATAAACATTACTATTGCGCTGCATTGCGCTGTGTACGAGACAAACTACAAAGCTAACTACCGGTATATTGGTTGCCATTCTCACATTAACTGTTGAGTGAGCTTTTCAATAGAGAAGTGAGTAAACTGTGGTAACATCAGGCAGGCGACTTGAGAACGCATGCAAATCACCCTGAAATTTGCAAACCGGCTCTGCAGTTAACACACTGCGCAGATGCAGGAAGAATAAAACAAATACATACACACACACACACACACACCAAATTTGTTTGTAGAAGCAAAAGCATGTTTAACCACACAGGAAGCAAGAAGCAGTGAATACAAAAGCCTTGAAAACTGTAGACCGAGAACAAGTCAGCAGCCTTCAGCTCGGTCAAACATGAATGGGACATATGGCCCTACTTTTTTGTTTTAACTTAAACAATGTATGCCAGATCATCCTTACATCATTTACGGCTGCAACTAATGATTACTTTCATTGCAGAATAATCTGCCTATTTTATAGATTAATCAGTTGGTCCTAAAGTTGACATTTTTCAGTCCATAACCCAAAGAGAGTCCATTTAATATTACAGAAGACTCAGAAACCCACCAAACATTCACATTTGAGAAGCTGAAGCCCCAAAATGTTTGGCTTTTTTGATTTGCTTAAACGATTATCAAGACTGTTATTATTCAACTAAGTATTTCAGCTCTACAGTCACCGTATTGATTATTTTGGAACAGCTGCACAACACAGAATGTCACAACATTCTGCATTTTAACTCCAGTCCCCTCCCTCTCTCAGTCCTGCGCTTGGGTCTACTAGCCCGGCAGTAACAAAGTTAAAAACAGTTTTGGTAATAATAATTTGCTTTTAGTTAGCATACGCTGTTAGAATAAAGAAACAAGAGTGCTCCCTCTCACGCACACACAGACAGTGACTTACACACTCATGCCGGTCATTATCTCTCCCCCATCTGATTCTCCCTCACTCATGTCACTGCCAGAACTTCTTGTGCATTCATCCTTCTTCTGCTGTTCTGCTTCTATCAAATACATATCTGTAGCTCGTGAAATGACAGCCTGCTATCAACAGACCTCTAAACAATCAGCGTTACTGTTACGCGGACCTCAAGACTGATGTTGCCCAAGACATAAAATAAGGATTCCAAGTCTCTTCCTCTCAGTGAGGAATACAGCTTATTCATTTTACAATGGTATCTTATCGGCTGATACCCAAAGCCCAGGTATTGTATCAGGACTGAAAAAGTCAGATCGGTGCATGCCTAGGTGGGATCAATTACCCAGCTGTGGCAGCTACATCTAAACTAAACACATGTCAAAGAAACATTGATGTACTCCTGTTCAAGTATATTTGTGTTACATCTGGCCTTTTGTGCATGTGTCTCTATGTACACGTATGTATACTGAACTGGGAGAAAGGTCACGGAGTAAAGGCAGCGGCCCAAAGAAATTTCCCTTGGTGCCCTGTTCAACATCACGTTTTGTACTGTTAAAGTAGCGCTGCAAGAGCAGGGGAAGGAGAGAGACTGACAGAGTTGACAAGAACAACTTCCCAAATCAGCTGGCCATTCCCAGATATGTCCTACATGAGGAAGAACAGAAGGAGAGAGTCAGTAAGATGGGAAGTGTGAGACAGCGGGGAGATAGCAGTACTAGCTGATAAGGACCACGATATCTCAGAACGGAAAAGGACACGCAAACCTAAACAGGTATTTAAGTCGCAGAAGAATGGGAATTAGGACATGGGTATCCCGCAAAGGCTAACTTGTCTTTTTAGGATTCATCAGTCTGTCTAAGTCTAAGAGATGAGGCAGCTATTAATTATCATGTTTATACAGTGGCAGACTATATGGTTTAATAAGTTCACAACATCAACAACAGACTGGAACACCGCCAGCGGAAGGTGTTAAGTTACCACAGCTGAAGTGCACGGAGACAGTAAACTGCTACAGTGGGAGTGCTAATTGAAAGCCTTTCCCATTGTTAAGGATGTTAGTGCCTTGGGACTCCATAATGGCACAGCTATGGCCATGGGCAGCTCTTGTTTACACCTGATAGCCGTCAGAGAGCCAATCTTCATCACTCTTGCAACACCACTACCATATACATACACTGTGTGCATAGTGTAGATAGTTACAAGCTGGCTGGGGCAATACATTTGCCACAAAGGCGACGGGGATTTTCTAAAATTAGGAAGACAAATACATGACACCTAATGTCTGGACATGGACGATACCGATTGTTGGGCATGGTGGCAAAACATCAAACTTTGATGCAAAATGTGGAATGTCTGAATCCATTTTCCTTCCCCCCCTGTGAAAGATGTTAGTATTACACGCAACCCTGTCTGGTGAGCTGAGGCTGTGCCCGAGTCTCGCTGATGTTTTGTCTGGAGCCAGACTGGGCAAGACTGTACTGCCTTGAAGCAGCTGGAGGACTCCTTTGCTGTGCGGGAGGCGAGCCAAGGAGCAGGGGGAGCGCCTGTCATCCATGGCAGGATGTACAGTGGGGGGAGGGGGAGTGAGAGCAGCATGGATGCAACAAGAA
This sequence comes from Micropterus dolomieu, assembly GCF_021292245.1. Taxonomy (NCBI): domain Eukaryota; kingdom Metazoa; phylum Chordata; class Actinopteri; order Centrarchiformes; family Centrarchidae; genus Micropterus; species Micropterus dolomieu. The sequence continues at coordinate 20,205,695 of NC_060158.1, read as the reverse complement.
ACTCCGACACCCTTGCCCCACATCGCCACCTGCTTGCTTCTCCTTTCTGTGTCTTATTCAGACTACACACATTCGTAAACACAAATACATGCATGCATAAACACAAGGTGACAGGGAAGTATTATATACGCCTTTCAACTATCTGATATTGCTAGCATTGACCCCCAAATCTCACAGGAGAATCGGGGGAAACCCACTGACAGTCGCAAACAAACATACAGAAACGATGACTCAGTGGGAAATGCGGCCAAGTGTCACAGAGGCATGTCTTCATTCCTGTGGCCAAATACCAGATAAGTGATATGCCTGGAAATGTCAAGGAGGACGGAGAGAAAGGAATAGTAACACGAAGAAAGCCGGTAAGATGTGAAGAAAAATCATCAAGAGGACATAACAATGGATATGCAAAATTAAACAAGTGAGACAGACAGCCAAAAAAAAAATAAAAGTCAAGCCAAGACTTTGCAGCGACTATGGCTGAGATAAAACAAGAGTATCACACCTGCCCAATGGCCCAGCTGGTTCCTTGCAGTGACGTCAATGCTGTTGATAGGCCGGGTGGGAGGATCTCACCTCAAATCGGAGCCGTCCTCAACCTAACTGTGTGCTCGCATCGGCCGCTATTCATTCATGTTAACTCAGTGCTGGGACACGAGCAGAAAAAGCAACAGCTGGTTGGGAGATCTCAGTGACAGTGAAAACTTGAGTGGAGGCCAACTCTATACAAGACGGTCCTACTGACACACATATGGCCACTTTTAGGGCGGTTTTTTTTTTCTCGCACACTGCCCCCAACTGGAGACTAGACCCATAGAGCATTTTCGCAGGTACATTTGGTGTGAAACTTGGTGTCAAACTTGGGTGTGGGCCAGTCAAGCAGTTTCTGGTCCATCTCAAAACACTGGTATGGGGGTCACCCACAGCGAGCTTCGCTGGAGTCCATTTTCAAACGTGAAGGAAAACCGCTGCACACACTGAAAGCTAACTATGATTAATTTAAAGTGTCACACCGCAGTCATGTGTCTCACAGTACGGACACAGCATTAAACTGTGCTGTGTTAATACTGTGGTGGTATTAGGAAACCCCTTTGATCACAACAGTGAGATTACTTTGACAGTCTGACACCATGCGGTAAGACCACAGGACAAAACATATGTTGGGTGAAAACCTGCAAGGTTCAGAACAACAAGAAATTAGTCTAGCGCGAAGGTGCAGCTGCATTATGGAAGGCCACACAGGCGTGACTGGTTTACATCTCTTTTTGCATGCCAGCTGGACCTAAGCAACAATATTTAAATGAAACGTTTTCAGGTTCAGGTCAGCTCAAGTATTTGGGTCTGAGAAGTCTGAATGTGCACTTAATGTAACATTCGATGCCCTTAGCAGGTCACAAGATAAGATAATTAACGTCATGCTCGCTAAAGACGAAAACACACAAAGAAAAACAGACAGGCAAGCAAGAAACCAAACACAAACACACAAAACTACCATAAGCGACAATAGTTAAGCTTCTAATCCTTCTTTTGAGCCTCACCAGTTTATCTAATGTAACAAGCAAGGCACTAAAATCCCCAGGCATGCCGGGACAAGACAGCATTGAGAGATGGAGGCTTATATGCAAAGCTGAACTCCGACAGATCCTAAACTGTTGCTGAGCCTCCCATGAGCTGCACACTCCTGGAGTTTGCAAACAGGAGCCTCCGCCTGAAAATGATACTTCAAGTCAGTAGATTATGTGTGGCCCTGTGCTTTGTTGATGGAGTTCTTATAACATCCCTGCCTATGGGTTTCTCAGAATGTGGTCGTGGATCAGGGAAGACCTGGTATACTTCAACTGAACACTTTTCTGAGAACAGCACATGCCATGAGGTTATCCCGGGGTTGGCGTCAGGGTCTGAAATTAACTTTTTTTTACTGCCTGCCACGTTTCCCCCCCCTCAGAACTTTTAGCTACCACTTGTGAAATGAACACGCTAACTGACTGAATAACATTCGGGTTATTTTGGCATTAATGTGAATAATTGTTGTCATTCAATATATTAACACAGAAACCATTACATGTGTGCACAAAGGACTATCAGTACATGACAATCACTACACCTTACTTAACAATCACTCACTCACAACCAGCTATTTCAAAAGGTGCTGCAGACAAGAAACACAAAGCACACAAGAACTTCAAGTTCACCACAGTATATTGTGCAGTCAGTGGTCAATACAAAACCAACCCCTAACCCCAATCAATAAGTTCTTATTTCAGTTCAAATCTCCACAAGAGTCTGTATCTCAACAAAAAAACTCCTCTTCTGGAACCCAGCTAGCAAAAACAGCATAGCAAAAAAAAAAATAATAATAATAATAATAATAATCTGTGAATACCAGCAAAAGTAATAAGATACCTGCCATTTTGAACCGATCACCTAATCAGAGCTTTATAATTGGGACATGAGTCAACTGGTCAGGTCTGTGTTGACCTGTGTCACGGTGGAACCATTTGCAGACAGTCTGACTCAGGCTTGTGGCCGTCTCGATTTGAAATATAATAAACCTGTGTTTTTCACCAGGCTATTACGACAGACCCATAGCATATACAAGCTCGGGTAGGACTTTGAAAGGGATTCAGAAGAAAACCACAGTGCAGGACGACTCCTTAGTGTAGGACAGGCAAGTGCTCTCAGTCCAAAATTCAAATGTGGTAATATAGCCACAAACATTTAACAGTGTGCTTGGGAAATACCTTTAAAAAAAGATTTGTCAGATTACGACAATTCATAACACAAATATCTTGAATTGTTGAAAACCACAATGGCAACAGTGAAAGAAAAACAAAAAGAATACATAGACACATCCATACATAAACGCATCTCATTATAAAGACTTCCCTTTTGCACTTGCTTGTAAAGGAAAAAAAATCCCTCCTGTTATAGCCTGTATGTGGGTGGATTGTTTGATCAAGCCTGGAAATAGGTTGGGGGCAGATAATGACCCTCCGCAAATGCAACACTCCAACCCAACAGATGCACAAACATCCTCAGGGCTGCCTACAACTTGCGAGTCCTCCAGCCACAGAAGACCTCTTTGAAGGGTCTGTAGATTCACCACATCATCTCACCTAGGCCTTGCTCACACGCTTTTGATCTGTTCAAAACAATAGTGAAAGTCTGTACCGGCGTGCAATAAAAAGGAGAGAAACACCAAACAGTAACTGTAACTGTACTGGCTTAGCATGAGTGCAGCCACTGTCAACCGGAATGCTATATTGGGGTGTGGATGGGTCTTTAAATAAGAACGCTGCTGTAGGGCTAAACTGAAGGCGTATTTTCTACGTTTTTTCGTTTTGAAAGTATTTTGTTTTGGACAAAACTCGAAAGAAAGCAATGGATAAAGTCAACTTGTTAAAATTAAGGTTAAAAGTATATGAACGGCTATAAATAAAAACACCCTCAAGAGAATAGCTTTGACTCTGAGGTAACGACGCAGAGCTTTTAAGCTGACCAGCTTAAAATATTAATATGCGTTTAGGTTTACTGGCAGTTTAAAAGCGGTTTCCCTAAAAGCGACTCATGACTCTGTTGGTCTGCATGAATAAAATGACAGTACGCTTGCTTCCATCTGAAATATCAAAATGACAGACATTGCAGTGTTTCCCCTATATTCAAAACCCCCTACTAAATACACAAACCTATGGAAAACACTGGGATTTTGAGCTATTCCAATGTGCATGTTCAAAGAAATCTAGGGGAAACACTGCAATTTTAAAAACCATTTCTTGGAATATGGTACAATTTCAGACACCCAAATTCGTTTGCAACATGTGACATATGTTGTATTGGTGTTTTATATGCTGATATAAAGCAGGGTGCGCTTTGTTAGCACACAAAAAATAAACCTGCTTCACCTCTGCTGCTACAACTCTATCCAAGGGTGAACACTGCAGTGTTGTTCCCTTCTCTAGAAACCATTTGGTTAAACATAGATACTGTAGTGCAGACGCCGCTTAGCAGAAAGCACAGTTAGCAGACTTCGGCCAAGAAAGTATCTGCCCAATTTACGGAATGTACTTTCAATTTGTTACAGCTTATTCAATTTCAAACAGAGAAAATGACACCTGCCAGTTAGAAACAACAAACCTGCATCTATTCATCACATTTTTGGGGATATCCTGCTGCCTGATTAAGATCAACATGTGTGTTAAACCAGTCAATTTTCAGTTCCTCCTAATCAATTTCACACTGTTGGTATTCGAAGGCTCACATTTTTGCCACATATCTTCTATATCTTAAAACATGCCATCTGCATGGTATGCAGTTTTGTTCTGTGGTTTGTCAGAACTGTGACAGCAAAACCTACATGATAGAGGCTGTGAAACGCTGCTGTGTTGTGCGTGTCTTGTTCTTGAATTAGATACACTTCTCATTTACTGTGTTCTTTGTCGACAGTAGCTCAGTATGTTCTGTTGTTGTACATGGGTGAGCACTACTTTAACAGTGTGTTATATGTGCTGTTATTGGCTTTTAGTGCTGTACAAAGCTCATATTTATTGTGTCTAACAATTTGTAGTCCATCGTTTCTTAATAAATTCAGAAAAAAAACAACTTATTTCACTGAAAATGTCAGGAGTTTAGAAGGATGAAAGAGATTAGGAGGCAGCTGTTTTACTGCCCATCTAAATGTTGTTGACATTTTAGTAAATGGACATCCTCATTATGTTCCCTAGTCAGCACAACAGGTTACCTCTCTCTGCTCCCGGAGGACAGGAGCTAATCTTCCTGCAGAGTACTTGTTGTTCTGGCTTCTTGCGTCCCCCTACGCACGCGCTCGCACATGGCAAAGCCCACTTATCACACCGCTTTGCAGCCTCTGAGTGAGCACAGATAAATAGTGTGACGATCAAAGGCCTCTGATAGCGCTTGGGAGGTGGAGGGGGAAGGCAAGGACTGATCCGTCTCTGGAAAGGACTGAAAGAGACCAGGGCTCAGTACCTTAGAAATTGGAACGTAAAGAGGAAAACATACCCAAACAAAGGCCTGTTCTGTCCTCGCTGTGGCCTAGTTGCACTTTTAATTACATTTACACCAAATTAAACACCAGCGCCTGAACAATTACATTTGAAAGAGAAACAAAGTCAAACATAACGCTGACATTTGACTATGATTTGAATAAGGATTAAGAGTGAGAACACAAAGGAGAACTGATTCTCTGCTGACAAGGGAGGTGAGACGGGCTCAACAAAAACACAAACAAGTGTTCCTGCCAAAAACACGCTTCAATTAAAGCCAGACAAAATCAAATATTAACTATATACACATTTTTTTTCCCCACACACATACACTTTTTTCTGCAATTATCTCACCATATATTATAATCAGGTCAAGGACATTTGTTAAATCTAATGCTGAGCTTCCGGAAAACTTGACCAGTTGCTGTACGTTCACCTCGCAATAGTAGAACATACCATTACTTGTCAGGAGTATTAATAGCAGCCTAGAAATTGTAGACGCTACTGACACTAAGCCAACAACTGAAGGAAGGCACTGCGATATGGAGGAAGCTACTTATTCCATGCTATATATAGAACTGATATAGCATGAACCTTTGTGTACATTCGCGATTAATTTTATTTTATTTTTTAAAGAAACTTCATTGGGACAGCCCTAGTCAAGGCCCAAATTAAACATTAACCTGCTCCTCCGCAGTCATTAGGAGATTTTTATAACGCTTCAATGGATCACTGAATGACTGCTAGAACTCATCCATTCAGAATTGCCGAGGTTATGATGTCGCAATGAAGTCACAGTTTAAGGTACAGCATCTGACGGGAGGAAGATACCGCTTGTAAAGTTTTCACCAGCCTACAAGTGTTGACCGTGAAATTACCATCTGCACTTTTACCAGTGTGTTTTAATGTGCTAGTAACTGTCTATATATTTGTGAGCTGGTTTTCTGATAATTACACCTGGCAGAAGCTGACATTAAACGGAGGCCTACCTCGGGGTCAGGATTAGATGCTGCAATTCCACCTGACCAGGGACTCCAATTTATTTTTCCCCGCCAAACCCAAAATTCACCTCTCATGTCACAATCCTCAAATCAGCTCCATGATGGCATCTCCCAGCCAAGACGGACACACACCAGGCATGGCAGTGAGCCACACTTCTACGTGTTTGTATTAATTAAGCATGAAGTACTAAAACTGCCTTTTAACAAGGAATTTGCCGCCAACAAAACTATCTGCACAGATTAGTCAATCAGAATACATGGTGTGGATTCAACATCCCAATTACTTTCATTCTGGCAAAAAAAAAAAACAAAAAAAAAAAAACTGACAGCCGCTTTCTGAGGGGGTAAACTACTTTTATAAACAAAACATTATTGTGTGCATCTGTGTCTGGATTGTGGGTTCATGTATTATTCAGATGTTAGAAATGTGTAATAGAGCTAATTTAGGACACGTTTACTATGACTGAAATCAGCCTGGTATAAAATCCAACGCAGTCTAAAAAAAGTTTCGGTACAGGAGGCCGACACTCAACAATCGGACTCAGACAGGGAAATGTCTGCTAACATTTTTGTCGAGAGGTGCAGAGCCCCACTGCGACATCAATTCTCCTGACATTTGGAAACTAAGTTGGCCTTCTGACAGCAGCATCAGGGGATGCCTGTCGCCATACCAACAATTATCTCAGCAGTAGCAACAAGTGCTCCCGTAGGGAATATTTGTGTCCCTTGTGAAGAGATCAGAGAAGAGCAACGGTGCTCTCTCTAAACATTCACAGAGCAAAGCAGAAGAAGCAATAGGTGGTGTAGGACTTGAAGAGAATCAGAGTTCAAAGTAGACGCGACTCATATACACAGAGCCAGCAACTTTTTAACCAATGAATCCCAACTTTATTACCAGAGGCATAAAATATACCCTATGATCTTATATCAGCTATCAGATAACAAGGTATGGTAGCACATCCATCCTTTAGATTATGGCCACCTTGAACACATTAGTGAACACGTTGTTGTGAGAGGTAGTCACACATTTCATGTGTTTAATAGGATAATTAAAGAAAAAGAAAGAATAAGCTGAGCTCCAGTGAGAAACAAAACAGTGCCTAGGCAAAGGCAAAACACAGCGCGCTTGTTTACATGCAACCACCTAGCATTTTCTAGGCTGTTTCAAAACTAGAACACTTTCTGGATCAGTAATGGTGAGCAGCTACATATGCCTACAAACAACAGCTCTAATAACAATAACACCCGTTACTATAGCATGTTTTGGCAAAGGACAGTGTTTCCCCAGCTAACTGCAGCTCTGGCCGCTGTAGCAGGACAAGGCAGTTGTAAACACAAATAACAAAAGGAAGATCCTATTCCTACCTGTTGCTATAGTTTCAGTAGGCAGCCGTGCAGCAGCATCTACAAGAGGTGTCAATCTGTCAGACACTGGCAGCGCTGTGGAGCCTGTGCCTTTGCTTTATCCCGGCGCTGTGGCAACAACAGTAAACGAACACCGTGCCGACCATGGCTCCATTCATTAACCAACACGAGGCACAAGAAACATACAAGGTGCCCATGGCTACTAATGCATAAATATATATAGCCTTTCAAGTAATGGCTTGAAATGAGAAGAAAGAAGTGTGAGCACCCAATCCTAGCTTTCTACTTTCGGCTGATTTCAACACAACAAAACTGTTCTGGAGCCAGGGATCCTAGCAAGCTAACGCACAGTAAAACCAAAGCTTGTGTTCTATCCTCTCCACAGTCAGACACCCAGTGGCACAACTAGATTTTAAATTGGCCAAATCTGTTAAGCCAGTCACTGTGGAACAGACCTCTTCAACCCTACCTTTCAACACTCACAGCCACCCTGTTGCTGGATGGGCTGAATGCCAGCAGGCTACAGCATAGGTGTTCTTCTCCCCCAGTAACATCCTTTGTAAGTTGGCGTCGTGTTACTGTACACTGGACTCGCCTTTCACAGTTACGGTAACCAAGGCTGAGAACTTCCCTCCTTGTCACATCAACTTTTTTTTAAATGCTGCCTGTAGACTAATGAACCACCCTTTGTTGGTGTAAAAATATCATGTAGGCATCCGTGTAGATTTAGGCCTACCACCACAAACGTCTACATTAACATACACCAAATTAATGTGCAAACAGAAAACACAGACGTCTAAAATACAATGATGTTACTTAACAGTGGAACTTTCAGTTCCAAGTTCCTTCAAAGACAAAAGATTCAGCAAAATTAAGGCAATTTTACACTTACATTTATTCATTTAGCTGTCGCTTTTATCCAAAGCAACTTACAATTGCTATATATGTCAGAGGTCGCACACCTCTGGAGCAACTAGGGGTTAAGTGTCTTGCTCAGGGACACACTGGTGGTATGTGTCTTTTCCACTGCTCCATCACCACTAGTAGTAGTAGTAGTAGAAGAAGAAGAAGAACAACAACAACAACTCAGAGACTGGATCCACAGGTACTGAAAGTCTGAGTTGACTTGAACAAGGGCTTCCCACTGAATAGGCCTGCTTTTAGCTGCAGGCAGTGCTCTAAGTGGAGAGGAGCTATGCTATTTCTAGATTAGGCTGTGCATCATGTGTCAATTAGCTATAATATAAAGCAGGTCACCAGTATGAGTGACCTACTTCCACTATAAAATGTGAATAGAGCATAAACTCACAGTGCTACTCTGTAAGAGAAACCCTAGTCTTTTTATGAAACATGTGTTATCGTTGCCGGCATTATCCAAAGTGGCAGAATGATGTGATCTGCATAAAAACTGCAAGAATTGTAACAAGAATCCCTTCTGTTACTTCCACTATACATCCCCATGCCCTCTGTTTGTTATGATAACTGATTGCATTAAAGCAGCACATCTTCTGTTCTCTCTGCCAGCATGTTAGGTCACCTTGCAGTGACTCATAAGCAGGAATGTATAATTAGCTTACCTGTTACACCAGTTACTCATTGACTCATCCACCCAAGTTGGTAGGAGTGTTAGTAGCTATTCATTTTGTATTAGCTGCCTGCTTGAATGTATTACCAGAGGGGAGAATGAAACCACTGGAAGGTCATAAATTGAAAACTGAGAGGCATGGGAATGTGCTGCGGCCTTTAGTGTCACAGCTGCTCTAGTCAACTTCCTCCCCAAGTGCATTTCCTCATTTCACTTCAACCCACATGGCTAAATGGTTGGGTGCATTCCGTTTTAGGAAACCAAACCAAGCTAAATTATAGACCCTGAATTGACTGAGTCAAACCGGCTAGTTACCAATAATGACAGTAACGTTAGTTTCACAATAAACACGGGCACGCAAGACACCATAACAGTAAGCAATAATTGTGTTGTCGACAACTATATTCTGTTATTAAAGTGTCTGCTTGGCATATGGCTTAATAAATAAATGGGTCAACCATGCTCTGGGTCAAGATTCACAAAGGGCGGAAGGGAGCTAGCTCAGACGCCATCTACCTCTAGCCAAGCTTCTCACGACTACCAACGCCTGCCGAGACCACAGTTAACCACACAGCTTCAAATGCTGGAAATCACAACCACTGGTTATATTTTCAACACCTAAAGAGTGGCGCTCTCGTGAATGCCATCCAAGACAACAGTCAACGTTACGCTAGATGTTGTCCAGGGGAAATGCTAACTTGCTTTTACTGTTACACCAAGACCTCCTTACAGCTATGGGTAATGTTACGTTAGCTCTTCTTTCATAAAATTGCGGACAACATTCAGTTTGGGCAATAACATGGCGTTATACGACGCATAATGTGCTGTGCTTCAAATTAAAAATAAAGGCCACTGGCCGCAAACTGATACTGGCTGTCATAATGTTAGTGAGAGATTTTCTTATTATTATTATTCGAGGAAAAACCCTTAGCCGTAACAGCAAGCTAATGTAGCTACATTAGCTAGCAGGCTAGCTCAGCCCGTGACGTTTAGCAACCAGTCCAGATATACGATAAGAGCCCCTATGTTAGAGTCAACGTTAACTAACTTCAGGGTGGATAGCGCCGATTGGCAAAACAATAAGGGTTGATATCAATACACGTTAACACAGTTTTCAACAGTGTACGTAGCCTTCTAAGTGTTTGTTCTGCGAGCTAACGTTAACGTGGCTATACACTAGTTCGTCTACTCAGACAACCACACCGTAACTTACTTTTAGCTCCCTTGTGTTGTGCTAATCAGCTAACAATGTGTAAGTTAACCCAACTTTAAACCAGGCTCTTGCGGATCTGTGGTGTTGCAATTGTGTGCGATCAAATTAGAGACAAGTTCCAAGAGGCCAGTTTTAGTGAGTTAGATTATTAGCTACTTACAAAGAGCAGGCTGAACATTGAAATCCCGTGACTACCCCGGAGAAAGTGGAGGGAGTGTAAAAACCGCTGCTAGGTCTCCTTTTTGTTCCTCTTCAATGTGGCAGCTTGAATTCTCATCGGAGGTCGGGAACTGCTGGGGAGGAGCCTCCTCCGTTTGTCGATACCTTCAGGGACTGTCGGGAATATGGACTGCAACGCAACCCAAATTAATGACAAGTCAACATAATGACTAAAAACAGAGAAAGCTGTAATTTTCTATGGCACGCGAGTGCTTTATAATTTTGAGAACGCACACAAAGTTAGAAGTAGACTAGTGAGCACACGCAATCCATATCTATTAAAAGAAACAAATGAATACATTCTCTCAGCGTTTTCAACTACGCTGATGCGCGTTTGTCTTTATTATTTGGCAGCCTTAGTTACGAGCTATTTTACAAAGTCATATTTTTACTTACCATAGACTCACGCAAAGCATGGTTCAAACTTAACAAATCTCTGCCTTTTATCACTACTTTCAGAATTTCAGGACGAACCAAACAATGAATTGGTTTATCAAGAAAAATTATCAGCCGATCATTCCATAATGAAAATAATCGTTGGTTGCCGCAATCCTATAGGCCTACAAAAAAGTTTCTAATTAGCGCCACCTCAACCAGCTACAACAGCAGAATCCTGCTGTTATGTTATTTCATGTGTAATAATAATCTTATGATATTATATATAATAGTAACAGTCACAGAGGCCAATTCTCTGCATTTAGTGGGCTAGTTTTTTTTTAATGCATTAAGTAGGCTACATTGTCCTGATAATACTCTCATACCTTTACTTAAGTCAAAATTGCAATGTATGACTTCTATTCGAGCATTTTCACGGTGTGATAAGTGATTTTACTTAAGTTGGGGATCTGAACACTTCCACCACCACTGGCAATAGGTACATCAAACCAGCAGCGGTTATTTCCCTCTGCAAGAGCACGCCATTCGTATTCTCAAGGACTGACATTAGATGTGCGAGTTCACCGGGATCCCCGAACGCGGCATGGAGGGTCTGGCGTCAGTGCGACGTAAGAAGAATCCGGGTGCACGATGACAGCTCGCCATGGTGACGACAGTTCCAGAAAATAACCGCACAATTTTATCCCTGCCCTCACGGGATGTTTTGCAACATACATTTTATTTCATGTCTCTGTCCAATCACATTTCAAGTAGCTCGAAATAGCCACTTGAGTTATGCATATTATAGGCCATGGAAAAGTCCGTAGGGCCTAAATCAAACGTTCATATATTTATTATAATAATGAGAGAGCATTAATCCCTATCCAGTACGATGAAGTTAGATATCTAGGTTAGATATCACAGGGCAAACTAAGACAAAGACTGATATTGTTTATAACCTATATTTTCGTTTTAAGTTGACTCTTTTTGTGTTATTTGCACTGAATGGTCATTCCAACTAACTGACTAACACCATTCGTCATCTAAGTGATCTGAATTAACCAGCAAAACCCTATCAATCCAGCTCTGAGCTACTGGCAGATCAGACAAGGATCTTTCAAATGTAGAGCCCTGAATACTGTTTTTATTATAATTGTGTATCTCCCTCTAGTGTTCATTCCTTCACCTGCAACAAATTTTGAGAACAAATGTACCTTGCAGATTATCTTTAACCACAAAAATGAAAATCACTTACTACTCAGGGGCAGCTAATCACACAGATTTTGGAGATGTGACAGTGACGCCTATGGGCTCCAGTGATTTTTACCTTTTCTTTATAATGTCCTTGTGCAGATACAGTAGACAGAAATGGAATCCTGACACCAACATACAAGAAAGTTTTTATTGATGTGGTATCAATACAATCAAGTACTGTAGATTTTGTATAAGCAGACAAACATTTTCGATCAAAAGGAGTGCATTTTATACCCAAAATCTATTGCATAGAGTGCACGCAATAGCCCTGTATGACAAAAAAATCCTATAGGTTGATACATTGAACATTACACAAATAGAAAATAAAAGTCCAAAAATAATCCTTCACACGCTAGAATGCTAACTACATGGTGTAAATGCTCGTAACTCATCAATGCCGTTAAATACCATTTATACGTTCTAGGCTTCGGTGGTCGGTTTTGGCATTCCTATTAAATTATCATAAATGTATAAATACATCTTCATTAATTTCATGTGCAAATGGGAATGGCCGTTTGTATTTATTGACACCAAAACAAACAAATATCCCTTAAGAACCGAAGCAAGGCTTTTTAAAAATATCTTTTTTTGTTGTTTGTTTGTTTTTTAAAGAAAAACAGAAAACACAATTTGTGATTGAGATGGTACATGGATCTCACTGACACTTCTTTTGATTTTTCACACAGGGCAAACTCATCAAACAAGTGACATTGTCTATGAAAACATAAGGACAGAGAGTAACAGCCACATCTAACTCACATCACCGTTTCGTATGTCCAAAAAACAGAAGGTGACAAAAGAAAAGGCAACATACAGTACATAACGAGCCTTGGTCGGTCTTGCAGACTCGCGTAACAATAATGATACATAGTAGTTGCAGGCGTGTTCATGTTATGAGACAGAAAGGGCAAGAGCACAAGTGCACTGTTTGCATTACATAGGTGTAAAATACTGATTAGACCTTACCCTAGCACTGCTTTTCCACAGCAACTTGAAGAGTTACCATTTATGTATAATGTAGTGGCACAGCATGGTCAATGATTTATACAAACTATTGAAAATCAGTCAAACAGTATACATTCATTCTGATTGCAAAGCTCAATATTTGGCACAATCCTCCTGCACCTTGACATTCCTTAATCAAGGTGTAAGGTAGTCCTAAATTCAGTGTAATGATAGCATTTGGGCGGCATAAGTTAGATTGGAATCCTGACTGAGTTGAGGCGTTTTAAGGCACAGAGTCGGTAAGCACACACTTTTCCTAAATTTAAACCTATTTATGTCCTCTCTTCTGTAACTGCAACCATTGATAAAAGACCTTGTACACTTCACCAGAATGTCTTTTTTTTGTTCATGACTTGGTACAACACAAATATGTTTGCGCACCATTGTGCCACTTATTGGACCGATATGCAAAATGCTCATATCAAAATGAGTATTCATTTTGTTCAGTGTTAAATGTATGTCTAGTTCTCATTATGTCGATTAAATTTCAGGTTTCTGTCTCCCATAATTTATTCATTACATTCATCGTTTACCCATTTTATAACTTGTTCCCTTACTCTTTTTTTTTTAAACCCAGGGGAGGTCTAACCATTTTGAAGTATTTTCTTTTTGTGGAACATTGACAGGACTGTAAGCTTTTCCTAAGGTTTTGTAACTTCAGCAAGTTTGTTATTATCTTGGCTGAGGTGTTTAAGACCTGAACACATGCACACACACACACACACACACACACACACACACACACATGTTGACACAATGACAGACATAAGGAGTGCATCCTTATGTCTACTAACTATATTGCCAAACGTTTTAGGACACCCCTCCGAAGCATTGAATTCAGGTGTTCCAATCACTTCCATGGTCACGGGTGTATAAAATCAAGCACCTAAGCATGCAGACTGTTTTAACAAACATTTGTAAAAGAATGGGTCGCTCTCAGGGGCTCAATGAATTCAAGCGTGGTACCGTGATAGGTACCCACCTGTGCAATAAGTCCATTCGTGAAATTTCCTCACATGAATTAGAGCGGAGACTGCGAACCAGGCCTTCTTGTCCAACATCTGTGATTGACCTCACAAATGCGCTTCTAGAAGAATCAATCAAAAATTCCCATGAACACACTCCTAAACCTTGTGGACAGCCTTCCCAGAAGAGTTGAAGCTGCTATAGCTGCAAAGGGTGGGCCAACTCCACATTAAACCCTACTGATTAAGAATGGGATGTCATAACCCTTCATGTGCATGTAAAGGCAGGCGACCCAAAACATTTGGTAATATAGTTTAGAACATACAAGCTCATGCATACACACATAATGTATCTGATTATTATGCCTCATCCAACACAAATTAGTACATACACAGCTCTGACCACTGGCCCACTATCACTATCCACTATCTAAGAAATCTAGTAGGAGTTTGTTAAATATTACATAACCTGCATTTCAGTTGGTCCCTTCACTTATTCGTGGACTAAATGCAGATCAATTCTCAATGCCAGCTGTATGCTTTGACATGATTCAGTTCCAAAACATCTTGTCCTTGTAGCCACGGATTTTCCCCAAAGCAAAACAATAATTCAGCTATTTGTGACACACTGGTTTGGGAATTAATAGAACGTCTTTTCATTCAGACCTACAAAGGATTCAAAATTGCTCAGCGACAATTCACATAGAAGCATTTCTTATTTGTCATCCAATTGCCTCCCTATTTTCTTAAACAGGAACAAGTTTACAGCACCTTCACAGATTTTGCAACATGTGGTCAGAATTGGGCTTTAATAGACTGGCAGTACAGATTGCTCACTTGGAATATTAATGTGATCCTGATTTATTAATAGATCGTATACCATTTGAAAGCAGTGATGTCATGGTCACAGCATCTGAAGAGGATGCCTGTGATATAGGCATGAGATGTGCAGTGCAAATGGGAAAAGTCAGATCAATACAAGAAAATGGGCCATCAATCCAGCTATAGTTTCCTTAATGTCCATTTCGCAGTTGCTCTCAGTATCTATTCTACGGAATGTAAACATTGACTGTATGCATACATATCGTTCTCAATTAATATAGTCCTGAAAGTTAAAAAGGCATTGTTCATGCATGATGGTGTTGATCCTCTTTAAAAGGGCAGTTCAATTTTTTTAATTCTAATACTGCGAGGTCCTATTTATCCTTGGATTGCATTTCTGGACATTTCAATAAATTATAAGAAAAACAAAGATCCATCATTTTAAATGGTCAGCTACTAAATTCAGAAAGAAGCAGAGAAATACGCACCCAATAGATGCCTATGCCAACTAACTTTCAAAAGATATATCTCACTCTAAAAACAAACAAAAAAATCCCATTAATAATTCAAACATAGCAATTGTTTAGAGTACCCAAAAGGTAAAACAAAACAAATGTGAAAAGTTATGGTATTACAGCACCAAATGCCTTGTCTTGCTATAGTTTGTCTACATTATCTATTTTGTGTTGTTGCTCTTGTATGTCAGTATTGCCATTCACGGTTTAAATAAGAAGGGGGACGTGACTGCAGCCAGAGGTACCAATCACCCCCCAGGGTCTGGTGATGTTGTCCTTTTGATGTCAGAGCATGAGGGCAGGATGTGCAGTCACACGGGAAGGTCTGTTACTAGCACATTTCAAAGTAAGGCACTTAATAGACTGAATCCAATAAACAATAAACAATGATGACAAGGACCAAATAATAACAATAAAATTATGACAATATAATAATTAAAATAATATAAGCTTAAAAACACCAATATAAAATACAACCCAGACATTGAAACAAAAAACACAGTATGAAATTCCTTCCTCTGCCTTTTTAAAACTTTCAAATTTCATTCACAAAGTTTGTTTTTTTCTTTCACTGATGTTGTTGAGGGTGAGACAGATAAAGATGACGGCAATACTACTGAGAATCCTATGGGTTTTGTGTTTCTATTATGGCTGCAGGTATTTTAGATTTAGGGCTGTTCTGAGGTGCCAATACAGAAACATGTTTGAATGAAAGGACAGGACAGGTTATGTGGGACAAAGCAGGAATCCTGAGAAGGAGGAGTGGATGTACTCGGTAGAATATAGGCCATTTGCCTGATCCGAGGGCATCTGGACCCATACCTGGTCACCCTCCTTTAGCTCTAGGACAGCACTACCGGACGCCTGGTCCATGTAGCCTTTCTTGTATTCATCATAGGTGTAAGTGGCTGGTACATTGTTCTTGTACAGTGCCACCCAGAGGCTAGTTCCCTTTACATGCATGTGGTATGCAAAGTAGTAGACACCAGATAAAGGAGCAGTGAACATGCCAGTAGCAGAGCTGTAGGCATTTTGCCCGTTGTACAGGGTCCTGTCAAATTTGATTGGCATGGCAGAGGGAGGGAAAGGTGTGGTGAGGATGGCCGTGAAGGCTGGTGCCACAGAGGCAGAGATTGGAACTTGACTGTATGCAGGCCCCTTCCTGTCCCCTGGTACTTCATCTCCTTCCAACTGTGAATCTGTTGGCCCTGCAACAACTGTTTGGCCATTTCCCGGAGGACCAGGGGGCCCTGGAGGCCCTGGAGGGCCAGAGTTACCATTAAGCCCAGCAGGACCCGGTTTCCCTGGAGGACCTTGGGGACCAATGGCTCCCTTCTCTCCCACCTTACCCAGTCCTTGAGGCCCTGGAAGTCCGGGTTCACCCTTTGGGCCAGGGGCACCTTGTGGCCCCATGGGACCCATAGGCCCCTGAAGACCAGGAATGCCTGACTGGCCCCTTGGGCCAGGAGTCCCTATGAACCCTGTCTCACCTTTAGGCCCTTGAACACCTGTCAGCCCTGGATTCCCCGGAAGACCAATATGCCCTGCCTCACCTTTGGGTCCAGGTTTTCCAATCGGACCATTAGGCCCAGGGATGCCTTTTTCCCCAGGGATGCCAGGTTTTCCAAAGGGTCCACTAGGGCCTTGGTCACCTCTGAGGCCAGGCAGTCCTGGAGGGCCCTGGGGTCCCAGCTCTCCCTTCTGTCCAGGCATTCCATGTTTTCCTGGGAGTCCCATTGGGCCTTGAAGTCCTGGTGGTCCTGGTTGTCCATCAAGGCCTGGTTCCCCAATTAGGCCCACCATTCCTTGTTCTCCTTTGTCCCCTGGGAGCCCAGGCAACCCACTATGACCCTTTTCTCCTTTTGGCCCACTTAGACCAGGTTTTCCATAGCCAGGAGTCCCAGGAAATCCAGGAGAACCCCTGGGCCCTGCCTCACCTTTTGGACCTAGCGGACCTGGTGCTCCCGGCAGTCCATCTAGCCCAGGCTTCCCTAATCCAACTGGCCCTGGCAGACCTTGTAGACCTGGTGCCCCAGCCTCTCCTGGTTCTCCTCGATCCCCTGGGAGTCCATGATCACCTTTAAGACCTGGCAGCCCAGGCAAACCTTTTAGTCCTGGCTTGCCTATACCTGGAAGACCAGGTGGTCCTGCATTGCCTTTCAACCCAGGAGAACCCCTTAGACCTGGAGGCCCTGGATTCCCATTTCCATTCTCACCCTTAAGCCCACGCTCACCTGGTTGGCCAGTTACACCCTTTAGTCCTGGTTCTCCCCGAGCCCCAGGGGGACCTCTGATACCTGGAAGCCCAGGTTTCCCATTCAGAGACAGGCCAGCTGGGCCAGGGAGGCCTGGCTGCCCTGGAAGACCTCTGGGACCTGGTTCACCACGTGGGCCAACCTCGCCATTAAGCCCCTGCATCCCCTTTGGCCCAATCTTTCCTGGGAGACCTGGAAGTCCAGGTTTACCAATTCCTGGAAAACCAGAAGGCCCCTGAGGGCCTGGCTGGCCATTGAGACCTGGCTTGCCCAGCCCAGGTTTTCCTGGAGGTCCTGCTGGACCAGGGGGGCCTCTTGGTCCAGGTTTCCCTTGGGGGCCTGGTTCCCCCTTCACTTCCATCATGGGTGGCATATCTAAAAAAACAGAAGATGATAATGTCATTAGTATAATAATGAATTTAAGAACAAATAAAGAAGTAGAAAACAGATCAAAAGACTGTAACCAAAAATGCCCTATAACAAAGATGACGATGCACCAATGGAATGAAATGGTATACACTTTCTTTCTGCTAGGTGGGCATGCCTCTTCCCAGTTAAATAATAATAACAATAATAGTATTATTAAAGCTGAGGTAAGCAATTCATTTCAGATGCAATTTAAAAAAATAATTGATAAAATTCTAAGGGTTTTGTTTCAACGTTGGAGGGGACACATACTATGTGGAAGGTCTGGGTACCCAAGATAATTTTGAGTGTTAAACACTTCAAACACAAAATTCAGTTGGCAGGCGACAATTAAAAATGTAAAAAAATATAATGGAATATGCAGTATGGCTCTCAGGTGTTGCTTTCAATTACGTATTCAAATGTAGATCAACCTTTCTCACTGACTATCATCCCCAGTGAGTCAACCCACGTGTAACCATGATTTAGTCTAAGTCCTCCTTGTTTGTGTCTTGTTTGGGAAAGTAACCTCTTGAAATGTGCATAGGGTGCCTATTCACATCCTTATTAAATTAATGGACTTAAATCACGCCTGTGTTTGTTTGAAACTTTCTGCACATATTCACAATCTATCCCACATATCTGTGTTCTCTGACAATT
Source organism: Micropterus dolomieu (assembly GCF_021292245.1). Taxonomy (NCBI): domain Eukaryota; kingdom Metazoa; phylum Chordata; class Actinopteri; order Centrarchiformes; family Centrarchidae; genus Micropterus; species Micropterus dolomieu. The sequence continues at coordinate 20,187,056 of NC_060158.1, read as the reverse complement.
TGTGAATTAAGTTGTAATATTTTGCGAAAAAAAAACATCAACATACTATTATGAGAACAATGTCTTTATTTAATAAAAATGAAGTCATAATATTATTTTAAAATCTACCTGCCTACTCTGCTGTGCGTTAGCCTATTGCTCTGCTGATATGGATATGGATTTTGATAAAAAAAAAAAAACAGTCGGTTCATTATTTGAAAATGATCACCTTGCCAGTTAGTCCCTTGAGTGCCGTGGCCATGAAGAAAGTAAAAAAAAGTCCCATAGCCACAATGGTAGGCTATATAACTATACTACATATAACTATATATTTTGCCCTTGTCTCAGTAACGTAATATATAGGCTACGTAATAATAATAATAATAAAGGCTACGTTCAGACTGCAGGCCTTAGTGCTCAATTCCGATTTTTTTCCCAGATCCTATTTTTTTTGTTTGACAATTCACATTATACTTTAAATGTGGCCTATATCAGACTGCAGTGTGAACTGTCCACAGCCTGTAAGTGACCCGCATGCGCAGAAGAATAACACGATGTCACGCAGCACGCTGTTGCAGGCTACAGAAGTAAACAAGGAGCAACAGAGGTTATCTCCAGTTAGCTCGCGGGAGACTCCCGTTTTTCATTGTCCTCTCACGGTTCACATTTCTCCCGAATTATGACACGTGTTCACAACTTTCTGTTCTTTTCTTTACGGTTTCAGGCGCTGTAAGCATCTGCCCCACAACTCACTCCCTCTCTCCCTCTCTCTCCCCACTCTGTCCGCTCGGACAAATAGCATGCACGTAACTATGAAGAGAGCCCCGGTCCGGTGAATTTTAGGTATAAGAAAAGGAATTTGTGAGCAGAAGATAGCGAGGTAGAAAAGGAAGAGAGCCACGTGTATAATTATGGCTTTTTGTGGAGCAAGTGCGGCTCCGTCTGCAGCAGAACAGCTGCTCTACATTTGCATCAAATGCGACCTGAGTGTCCAGACTGAGGTCGCATTTAAAAAGATCCGATCTGTATCGGATTTGGACCACATATGGAAGTGGCCCAATTCCAAACTGGAAAAGATCAGATTCCATTCTTCTTGGTACACTTGCACAAAGTCAGGGATTTTGTAGGCATATTGTCAGGAGCATGATTAAACAATTATACCAAACAGGTGCTAATGATCACAAATTCAATATGTAGGTTGTAACACAATAATTAACTGAAACAGAAACAACTGTGTAGGAGGAATACAACTGGGTGAGGAACAGCCAAACCCAGCTAACAAGGTGAGGTTGCTAACGATGGTATACTGTCAAATGTCATACACCATGGCAAGACTGATCACAGCAACAAGACACAAGGTAGTTATACTGCATCAGCAAGGTCAATCCCAGGCAGAAATGTCTAGGCAGACAAGGATTTCCAGATGTGCTGTCCAAGCTCTTTTGAAGAAGCACAAAGACATTGGAAAAGTTGAGGACAGTAGACGCAGTGGTCAGCCAAAAAAACTTATGAAAGCATATGAAAGCATATGAAAGACACATCATGCTTAGTTCCCTTCACAATCATGAAGATGTCAAGCAGTGCTCATAACTGGCAGAAAACAGTGGGATCCTGGTACACCCATCTACTGTCCGGAGATGTCTAATCAGACAGTCTTCACGGAAGACTTGTAGCCAAACAGCCTCCGACATGGTAACAAGGCCACGCAACTCAACTATGCATAGAAACACATGAACTGGGGTGCAGATAAATAGCTGCGCATTTCAAAATTGGAATATTATTAATATAGCAGAAGGCAGTTTGCTCACAGAAGGGCTGGAGAGTGGTACAAGAATGAGTGTCTGCAGACAACAGTGAAGTATGGTGTTGGTTGCTTGAAAGTTTGGGGCTGCATTTCTGCAAAGAGAGTTGGGGATTTGGTCATAATAAATGATCTTCTGCTCCTGAGAAGTAGGCTACAGACAGATACTGATTCATTATGAATACCTTCACGGAGGCATCTGATTGGCCCCAAATTTATTCTGCAGCATGACAACAACCCCAAACATACAGCGAAAGTCATTAAGAACTATCTTCAGTGGAAAGAAAAACGAAGAGTTCTGAAAATGATGGTATGGCCCCCACAGAGCCATGATCTCAAAATCACTGAATCTGTGTGGGATTACATGAAGTGGGAGAAGCTATTGCTGCTCCTTAAACCAACAGAAGAGCTGTGGGTAGTTCTCCAAAATGTTTGGGCCAACCTACCTGCCAAGTTCCTCCAAAAACTATGTGCCCCAAGAAGAACTTATGCTGCTTTGAAGGCAAAGGGTGGTCACACCAAATATTGATTTGATTTAGGTTTCTCTTCTGTTCACTCACTTTGTATTTTGTTTATTGATAAATATAATCAATTAAAATGTCTATTTTTGTGTATTGTCACAGCAGATAATTTGCCAAAATACAGAAAAAATCACATTTAGTTAAAAAAAAATATATAAACAAAATAATAAAAAAAATAAAATAATAATAGCTTTATTCATATAGCACTTATCAAGACAGACAGACACAAATTACTATCGAACAGAACGCCATGATTTCTTGAACCAGCCTTCACATGTTGAAGCAGATTGCCAGTAGAGGGCAGAATTTGATTGGAGATATGTTGAGGATCAATAATCAGGATTTCTGTTTTGTTGGAATTAAGTTGTAGAAAATTATTATTTTTTCTGTCAGTGAGGCAGTTCTGTAGTGAGCTCAGCATACCCAAAATCCACCTGGGGATGTCTGAGTCCATTGTAAAGGAAAAACAACAGTGGAAGGAAGAAGGAAGGAATGTGAGAAAAATAGGTGACATCTTAGTACCTAGAAATTAGTAGAAATTGCTTCACAGCACTCATAAAATACAGATAATAACCACATGGGTAATAAAATACAGTATGGTAAAATATGGACTGAAAGAACAAGGATCACAGTTGAATTATAGCAAATATGTTCCGCAGTACATAAGGAAAGATGAAACAAGGAAACCATGATAAAATTATAAAATGACAGGCAATAATAGTAAAATGATAGGCAGCTCAGATAAAATCGGGATATATTTTCCAGTAAAAATAAGCTTTTAAAAGAAGAGGCAGACCCCGCCAGCCTGATTTCCTCAAGCAAGTTGTTCCAGAGCCTCGGGGCCCTAACCGCAAATGCTCTGTCACCTTTCGTTCTTAGTCTGTATCCAGGAATAGGCAAGAGGCCCCTGCCAGAAGATATTAGATCACGAGAAGGCTCATAAGGAGTTAAAATATCAAAAATGTAATCAGGAGCCAGGCCATGAATAGCTTTAAAAACAGTAAAGTATAATCTTGCTAATTTCAGATTTATAAGAAATCAAATGAGTACAGATGCTGCAAAACTGTACATGCATGCAATGATACTGTCACAACCACTTCAGAGTCTGTATAAAAAAGCATTGAAAGTCATGGATGAAAAACCTAATTCTCATCATTATTGTAATATAGTCAAACAGCATAACCTGTTTGACTTTTGAAAACTTCCTGTTTATGTCCAATGTTGGGTTAGTATATAAGATCATTCATGACTTAGCACCGAAACCTCTCAAACAGTAACAATAAGCAGACCGGGCTCAAGGTTATCAAGAGCTTCCTCTAGAGGGACTGTTGTGTTGAGTTTCAGTCTACAACATTTGGACAAAACTGCTTTTCAGTAAAGGCAGCTGGGATGTGGAATTCCTTACCACTGAGTGTCAGAGAATGCAGTACATTCAAAAATTTGAAAGGTATTGTGAAAATATGGTTGAAGGACAATCAGGTATGTAGTCATTGAGCTATGAGACACTGAATGCTGTCAGTATGTTTTTACTGTGTATGGTGTATGGTAATATTCTTGTAATGACAGTTTGTTTATTTTTGTATGTGGATTGTTGATGTTGTGTTTATTATGGTTTTGGGAGGTATGGTATATTTGATACTGTTTTTAGTTTGTTAGATTTGGCTTATTTGAATTGGTTGGCTTTTCTATATATTTATGAAATGTAAGGTTTGGTTTTGGGATTTTAGTATTTTTTTTTTCATTGTAATATTTTGCACACTATTGGCACCTGCCCAGGGACTGTAGATGGGAATTAGCTTTTAGCTAAATCTGGTACAGTACATATATTGTGCATTGTCCCTGTTAAATAAATAAAATAATGAATATAATCTTAAAACAAATCCTAAAACAAACAGGGAACCAGCGCAACCATGCTAAAACAGGGGTGATATAATGGTATTCCTTGTCCTAGTTAAGAGCCTAGCAGCTGTGTTCTGTACAGTCTGTTAACTATTCAGATATTCTGATAGTCAATGTGTAAGGAGATAAAAGCATGTATAACAGTTTCTGCATGAGTAGGATTTAAGATAGGCTTTATTTTTGTATGTCTAAAGTGGTAAAAGCTAGTGAAGCTTAGAAACATGTTTTGTTCAAAACACAAATTATTATTGAACAGAACGCCAACATTTCTTGAACCAGCCTTCACGTGTTGAAGCAGGTTGCCAGTAGAGGGCAGAATTTGACTGGAGATATGTGGAGGACCAATAATCAGGATATCTGTTTTGGTGGAATTAAGTTGTAGAAAATTATAATTTTTTCTGTCAGTGAGGCAGTCCTGTAGTGAGCTCAGTATACCCAAAATCTACCTGGGGATGTCCGAGTCCATTGTAAAGGAAAAACAACAGTGGAAGGAAAAGATGACATAATGAACTTAGTAGCTACATAGAAGAAATGTGTGAAATGACAACCTGGGATCATGTCAAATTAAAACCTGGAAATTAAAGACATCTTGAATTTGAAAACATAATGTCAGAAAGCAGCTAGTCTGTTGGAAAGAGTCCTCTGAATTCACTTTTATATCTTTTCGTGACCTGTTGACATTTCCCATTGTATTATCACTATTTTGGTCATTAATCAATTAGTTTTCTGCTTGTTCAGTGTCTTGCAGGGCTAAAGCCTATCCTAGCACAGACTGAGCGGCAGGCCGAGTACATTCTGGACAGGTCTCCAATCCATCCATATGTTCATATCCAATCCATATAAAACAGTGCTCCACTGTGTATGCTCCTGAGTTTTCTGTTTTCCAGCTGACTGGCGTATTGGCTTTGAGAGTGTCTGTAAAATGCATATTGTGTGATTGTGAGAGGACACAAGGTCGAAGAGGTGTGCCACATGTCATAAACTGTCTCATTATTATTTCCTGGCAGAGTGAAGCTGAACAAAGCCGGGCCACAAAGAGCAGAAAAACAAGCTCTTTCTGCAGAACACTCCAATCACCCCGAACCAATTTTACCTGGTGTGTTGGAACAACAACACACTGGCTTGTCTCAGCAACACCTTGCCTGTACAGTACATTACTCTTCTTGGTAGGTCAGGTGGCCAGAGGGCAGCTCCCCTTGTATTCTTTTTATAATAAACATACATGACTGGTATCCATATTTTAAAATGTATAGCGCCTGTTTGGATCTCTTTGTCAAGTAAAATGTATGTTTTGTGTATGTATGTATGTATCAAGGAACCAACCACTATGTTAACCAGCTATACCCTACTGAAAGCTAAGACAATCCAAGCCTGTTTATTTCTTTAGGAGTGTGAATATTTTCTATGGATATTTTTAAAATATCCATAGAAAGCATTATATGATCCATGGCTTCCCAAACACCTGTAGTATTGTACTATTTGGGATCACTGAAATGCCTTAGGTGTCTTATTCAAGAACAGCTCAACAGCAATAAATTTGGTAGGGGAAAAACCCAACTTAATTTTATCAAGCATGCAAAGAAATTTCTAGAGATTAGAGATAGAGATTTCTATTACACGGCAACTTTACAGCTAAAGCTTGAGGATGCAGCAACACTAGTAAAGTCCCAAAGGGTGAGGAACACCTGGTCAGACCATGGTTGTAACCAAACCCCCAGTTTCCCCATACATTTAAAGATGTATCAAAATTAATACCCAATCTGTGCAAAGTAAATCTCCATGATTTTGCTTACTGGATGAATTTTCAGGTTTAGATTTGACCTTTTTCTGTTTTTTTTGTACAATAGAGCTTTGTCTCTGTCAGTGAGGGTGCGACTCTGGGGTCAGACTAAATTATTACACCACTAGTGGCTCTTAGAATAGCAAGGTTGTTTCTTCAATTATCAAACATCCACAAAAAAACATGGTGTTCAGGCGTGTAATTATAGACCCAGTTTTGTTTGTTTAGCAGCCCTATTGCAGACCATCTTAATATATCACCCAGAGAAAACAAATAAAGTGCTTCACACTTATATAATATAATGGCTTCTTCATTACTTGCAGTGATGCTCTCCAGGATTCAAAGACTTGAGCTGAGCTTTGAAATACATGCTGGACAAAGTCAAGAAATATATTGAAATCTGCTCTTGTAGGAGGAAACCCAAAGAAAGGAGGTACCGAAACAAACTGGAGGACAGTCACAATGCTGAGGTACTGACTCCTGTCCAGCTAAGATTGATACATACTGTAAGCCACAGCTCATGAAGGCTTGTGTGAAGGAAAACGTTGAATGTGAAAGCTAGCACAGCTTGAAAACCTGTATACATGAATGGTGGCCTTTTTCTACATTAAATGTCGTTAAGCATTTAACAAATTTGTAGGTATAATTATATAGTATTTAATCTTTCTTTTTACCTGAACATCTATCATGACCACATTCTCTTCATTGTTCCAGACAAACAAGACTCCTCAAGTTATTACACGCAATATGCGATTGTGAGATTTTGTAGCCATGTTGTTTGATAGTAATAGTACAATACAATTTATTTATACCTTTCTATCTATTTTGTATAACCACAGGGACATTTTTCATCTACATTTCTAGAAAGTTGACTCTAGATTTTAATACTACACCTGATACAGTGTTATCTTGTGATCACTGTTGACAAGAAAATGATTAATTAATACTTGATCGATTCTTCCAAATGGTGATGCAATGTGGACATATGACCACTGAGTGGCAGTAGAGGCATTGCATTCATGCGAGCCAAAGGCGGTATTAGTCTCAGCCTCCAAATCGAAATCTTATTTCTGCCACACTTTGAAATCCCATTTATAGAAAGCATAATTTATTTTAGCAAAACCTTGATGTGTCTGTGAGGGTTTTAAAGGCACAATTTCAACACTTAATTTGGTCTGAATCCTGGAGTATTTTCTTGTCAAATATCATAATATGGTACTGAAAGGAAAATGTCCTTCTCATTTGCTTTGAAGAAGGGGCCTCTGATAATGCAAGGCACATTTCATATGATCCAGAACTTGTATTGGTAGTTAGAGTCAAATTTGATAATGATGACAGCATGCACATTTTTTCAGGGTGATTATCACCCCTTCCCTTTCCCAGTTCCCTTGCCTGCGCCTTTTATTTAATCTATTTTTATTTCCTTCACACTCTCTCCTTCACCCCACAGCTGAAGAATATGTGATAAACACTGGGGTAACAGCATCCAGATGTCAGGAGGAACAACTGGCTCAGTGAAGCTTAGCAAACAGTGGGTAATCAGGCCTCCATTGGGCCCCAATCGAGGACCTGCCAAATGCAGCTGGACCCACAGGGAAAGGAGACGCACACTAGAATGAGACCTTTAACTGCCCGAGGAGAACCAGTGGCTTTAGTCTGACCTGGTTACTGGGAGGGTCTTCATGTCAGTCACATCTTAAAATGCAATGTTGGAGACTTGCTATGTTCATTGGAAGTTATTTTTATGTGCATGTCTCTTTCTTTACTGTGTAGTTTTGGATATTGATGCATATGATCCAAATCAAGCTCACAGATAATTGGGAAAAGTACAAATTATCAGGGTAGGGCCAACAAAATACTGCAAAGGGAAAGAAAATAATTTTGAGTCAGCAACTTATACTGAATCAGTTCAAACTTACTGTTACCAGTGCTTCCATTGAATTATGTTCTCTCTTAAATGCCTTAGTAGCTGCTGCACTGGACTGTTGCTAAAGAGTGAGAAGACCTACACCTTATGCATGGCAGAGTGAGACACAATAGTAAAAGAGACATGCATATACTACACCCACAAGGATTACTCACCAACGTAATGTCCCTTGCCCTCTCTGAATGGGGGTCCAATAGGCCCTTTCATCATGGGTTGCATGTATTTCATGTGGGGTATTGGGGGATAGCCTCCAGCAAGAGCACGCGCCCCCAGCATCAGTAGCACGCAGACAGGAGCCAACAGCATTGTCACCAGCATCCCAGGATTCAGACGTCACACACAAAGAACTGGACATATAAACAGAAGAGGAGAAGGGGACAATATTTGTTAATATGCTAAAAAATTAGTTTTAGTTTGTTTCATTTTTGGATTGGGGTTCACAACAAGGCAAAACGAAATAGCAATGTAATAATTTTTAGCTGTCTGCTAAATCAACAACCAGCACAAGAGTATGATAGGATAAAGAAGAGGTAGCATCTACACCCACAGTGACGATGCCATACTAGTTTGCCCCTTGTAACTTTTGCCACAATGATTTACTGCATCTCGTCCTACTATACAAAACACCACACAAAAATTTGTGGCATTTACTGTTTATTGGCGGAAATGGGCGAATTAATCTACCATAAGAAAATCTCTTTTACTGCGAAGGAGATCTGTTTTTACATCATCTACAAGCACAGTATGTCCTGTCCAAGCCAAACACAGACATTTCAGCAAAAAGAAACCAAGAAAGCCAAGTAAACATGTTCCTTGCTTAGAAGCAGAAGACATTAATGTCCAGATATAAATGGGTTAAACGTTGGCTGACATCTACTCAAGCATACATGACTTTATGTGCAGTTATGCACTTATTTATTAAAGTCAGACACTATCTCCAGCACTGGTAAAGGATAAGTTACACTAGAATGGTCCCACTAATGTTATATGTCCAAACACAAGGTGTAAACATGTACAATAACCTGTATGTATAGTATATGGCTTATATACAGTGTGCATGTCAGTGCTCTGCTCTGGCCCAGTTAGTGTTTGGCCTAGATGGCTCTAAGAAACTGTGACAGGCAGACTGGTTGGAAGAAATGACCACATCCTCCTCTGCCCAATGTTTTCACAACCGTGGTCAGGTGCAAACAGGAAACCACCAGAAGATAGTTAGTGTGTTTGCGTATCATGAGTGGGCAACAGCACAGGCTTTCACTGGTGAAATGATGCGTGTAACTGACAAATTTCCACTCCGACTCTCCTCTGAGCTGTTTTTGTCAGCTCTCTTAGATGTCACCGATGACTTGTCAGGAGTTATTTTGTGATAATGTGGGGTGCAAAGTGTAATCTCAGGTTCAGCCTGCTTGTGCTTAATTGCCAAAAACTGTGACTCTTTATGACATTACACAATGAAATTGGGGTGAGACAAAATGGTGCATAGCTGTGAAAAACTGCAGACTACAATTGCAGGAATGTTCTTATTTAAAAGACAACAAAGTCACACCATTAGCAGGGACAGGTGACAAAAGAGAGATACACTTCATGACTAATGGCATGGCAAAGTTAATTTAATTGCTGATTATTAATATAAAGCATAAAGTACCACTCTCCAGCGTCTTGGACCCTGATTCAACAGTCTTTAGACATGCTGCAGTAGGTATCTAGCTCCTCATGTCATCAAGCCATGTCAAGACCTCAATCTGTTTGCAGGTCTGAAGACATAAAATTATCATTAGCATCTAAGGAGAGTTCGCTCTGAAAGTTTACAGTGAGGTACAGCAGTTACACAATCACGAGTTGACATTTTCAAATTTGAAAATTACATAAAATTACACACTGCTGTTAACTGGGAGCAGGGGATTGTGAGAAATCTGGGAGTTCACATTAGACTTCTACACACAAGTACTTAAAAAAAAGGTGTGTTCATTGCCACCATGTGTGCAGAGTTCAGGTCTGTTTTACAGCTTTGCTCTTTACCATCGTCTGTGATTGTTTAGCAACCACATAGCTAGGCAGTCAGAATTTTTTGTTTTACAGCAATTAACCAAAGTGTTTCTCTTGGTTTCTGAGCTAGATTTTAGTCATTGTGATTAGTCATAAGTGTGTGTGTGTGTGTGTGTGTGTGTGTGTGTGTCTGCGGTATCTGTTTATACTTGTTTATGGTGCCATGTGTAGTTGGAGTCTTTGCCAAGAAGAATCAAAGGTCATGTCACACATTTTCACACCAAGGCCTTAATCTATGAAATATGAAGACAGCAAAGACAAAGATGTTAAAAGAAATAAACAGGAGAAAGAGAGTAGTAGTCTCGGTAGGGTAGTGTTTGGTCACTGGCCGACTTGCTGGCTGGCTGGAAGGGAAGCTCGTCTGGTATGGAGGTCTGTGGTTTTGGTGCAGATGTAATTTAACAGGCGGCTCTGGATGCCCACCATTCTGCATGCGTCAAAGTCTCTGAAGAACCAGAGTGTTGCGCACAAACACAGAGGCTGCGCATGAACAGGGATCAGACACAGACCTCCACAATCTGTTTATCAAATGTTTTTGTTGAAAAGCTCAGCAGACGTTGTTAAAAAATCGCACGCAATCCTCTCTGGCTGGCCACCACGAGCCACTGCTGGACCAAGAGTTGTACATGCTCTCGAACACAAGAACACCCACGAAACAAAACACACACTCAGTATGCATGAGAACACAGTGGTTACGCAGGGTGTCTTGAAAATACTCAAACTCGTTAACTTCCCCCCATTTTCACATAAATATCGCTCCATTCAAAACAAACCATAACAAAACCCCAGTTTGAGAGGAGAGGAGCTAATGGTGAATCAAAGCCTCCCTCGGTCATTAAACATGAGCAGCATCCAAAGTTACAGCAAAAGAGCCTTGTCTGGCAGGCCGAGTGACACTTTATATAAAACAGATTGAGCAGGAAAAAAAAATCACAGCACACGTTACAGTCACAGATCCAAAAATACACAAATAGAGTAACAACAGAACAGAAAAATAATGAGAATATATATTTAATGAGGAAATGAGGGAGAGTCTGCCCCTTGGGTGTAAAAGGGCACCGCCAACTCCATCATGACATTCTCATAGTCGTTCATTGCTGTTCCAGTGCTATGTCTGAAAACCACATCCATGGACAGATTATGAGAAAATGGGGCCCTGGGCACAGGCATTTAAAAGGCCCCCACCTCTTCTTCATAGAAGCAAGGCACCCAGACTGAAAGAGAATCTCTCTGTAGTCGTTTTGCACCTCATTGTAATCATTTTGTTAGTCTTTGTAGTTGTTTTGCATATTTTTTTGGTCATTTTGCATCATCATGTCTTTTTGTGACTTGCTTGTGTCTCTTTTGTGTTTGTTATTGTAGTCTTTTTGTATATGTATATATATGTATATAGATATTTCTTCTTACCGGGCAGCTTTTATGTTGGCGAATTTCGCTTGGTTTCTTTGGCCTTAAGTAGCAAGTGAAATATTCTTGTTCTGATGGCAGATAATTTTGCTTATTTTAAGTAATATTTCCCCCATTTTAATGCTTTTTTCCCTTGTTTTTGAGAGCTAAATTTTTTGCATTGTTTAAATTGCTTTGCCAACGTCACTGTATTTACAATGTTGAATGAATGTTGTGCAGCTCTAATATAAGGGGGGGGGGGGGGGGGGGAAACAAAAAAA
>NC_060158.1:20162979-20175416 GCF_021292245.1 Micropterus dolomieu | reverse complement strand
GGGGGGGGGGGGGAATCCAAAAACAAATACTGGATTGTATTTTGTTCGCCAATACTCAATAATAAAACACTCCGGATCAGGAGTTCCAAACAAGGACAATCAGGACATCTCTGTGTCTGTCCAACAAGAATTGCTCTTCAAACAGAGGCTCTGTGCTGAAATGTATCCATGCCTATACGTCAAACACACATGAAAAGAGACAGACATCCCATTTTCCCACATACAGCACACCTCACAGATCTGTCTCCAAACCACCTGGTAATCGGAGCCACGAACACAAACCAAACCCGAAGCTTGCATGCGTTGTTGCAACATGTGTTGGATGCCATTTTAACATAGCCAAAATGGTAATCTGCAAAAGCCTTTGGGCCGCCAAAGCAGACTCAACCAGCCTCCAAACCGAAACTCAGCAGCATCTGAAGTGGCCTGCTCAGACAGGCAGAAGAGACACAGACAGCGCAGCTGAGCGCAAGCCAAGCACACACTTCCCTAACTGCTCCATCTACCCGCTAATGAAATCAACAGCGCTGGGGAGGTGAGGTTGGAGGTGCTCTGACTCCACTTCCCTTGAGCGGTACATGTGTGGATCCAGACTGCCAAACATTTCCTAAACTACGTGCCACAGAGAGATTATAGGTGCAACAAGTGTGGGGATTCTGTGTCATGGAGGGAAATGGAGGTGGTTGTTCTTGTGGTGAACATTTGAGCCGCTCCTTGAGTGGAGAGATCATCACCTGAACATCATGTACCGCATAATTCTAGCTTTTAAAGAAACACGGAATGGTTCAAGAACAACCAAGGTCCACGGTCGTTAGACAGTTTGGTTGCAACCACAGGTCTCGCAGAGAACTGCACTTAAAACCTGACCACATATTTTAGCTGATTCATCCAATTCTGAAAAACCTTAGCCACCACCATGACCATAGCCATTCCCAACTATTACCATGAACCCACATGGGTGGTCAGCTGTTATTCACCCACAGCCATATTCCTTTACCTCTCATTCCACAGGCAAATGTTAGAAACTTCCCCTTTACAGCAAGAATGAATTTCAAGCACTAGAGAGGAAGAACACTAAAAATAAATTAAATTTATACATCTGTGGTTTATTATTCAATCTGTAGTCTAGACATATGAGTATTAACGGATTTTACAGATTTGCAGTAAAAAGACATGCACCTGCAAACATTAAGCGAACTCTTAAAGCTTACACAAACAGGCCCAAACATTGCTAAGGTATCATTGCTTCCAGGCAACACAGAGCTCCATTGACCATTGATCTGTGTGTATGCCTTGTTCTAGAAGAGAATGAGGGAAAGACAGAGGAGGGAGAAAGTTATGCTGGTGAGCCACACAACTGTTACTGCGTCTGGTGTGTGTGTGTGTGTGTGTGTGTGTGTGTGTGTGTGTGTGTGTGTGAGGGGGAGAAGAAATTGAGTGTGTGGGATTATTTTTGAGAATCACCTTCTTTTGAATGAGGTAATCCCTCCTTCAGCCTTAGTGGCACCTGGGCCATTACGCCTTTCCGGTGTCAGTTCACGGCGTCATATTTGAGTAGCGGTCAGCTTTTTTGGCAGCTTTGAATGCACCCTGTATTACTCTACACTGTACAAATAAGAACTGGGGAAACAGTATGTCTGTTCACATAAGGTTTCCATGTGTGCGTATAAGAATGGCCACATAGCTAATGCATATATGAGACATTAAAGGAACAGTGTGTAGGATTTAGTGGCATCTAGCGGTGAGCTAGATACAGATTCGACCAACTGAATACCCCTCGCGTTATCCTCCCTTTCCAAGTCTGTCAAAGAACCTACGGTGGCTGCGAATCTCACGAAAAATGCGATCAGGCTCATTATGTTCGATGCCATGGCACCCGTATCGACAAGTGGCAAAGAGGCATGATGACAAACAATGGGGAATAACTTTTGAGGGAGGACAGTGATGCATTGGAAGGATGTCTTTGAGAAGACAAGTCGATGCGAGAGGGACTGGAGGGGTTGGGACATGGAGAGCAATTCCTATGCGGGATGTTTCGAAGGGAAGCCGGCTCCTTCTTGTGGGTTTGGTGGGCGGGGTTTAGCGGAGTGATACGAGCAGGAGAGAGAGACATGGAAGGTTGTGCATTGTATGTTCAATTGTTACCTACAGTTCGTGCTGCTTTAAACAATTGTCAAAATAGTTTCAGATTAATTTTCTGCTGATTGACTAATGTAATTTATACTACTGTAAGGTATAGGTTTGTATGTGGTGAGACAGTTAACTTGTAAAAAATGTTCAAATGTATCAAAGGACAGACAGAAAATGATGGAAAGAGAGTTTCCTCATCCAGCCTGACTTGCTCTCAGGAAGCCACTGACACTCAGACCTCATCCATCTTTCTCTCTCTGGGAGGCTATAATGATGATATACTATATGTCTGCACCACAGAGGTTACCAAGGGCACACTTTGACTTTACACACGCTTGCCTGCTCAAGCACAGATGCATGCACATACAATCACGTCCCCGTTTCTGAATGTGTCACGCCTGCCTATGTCTGTCATCTGTCTTGCTTGTTGTCCTCTTTTTCAACCTGAAGACTCCCTCACAACAGCATAGCTGATGGGTTTTCAGGTGAATCCATCTTAATATTTATGGGATGAAGCAAAATAGAAGAGACAGTCCAAAAATGTACCATGGGTGAACTAAAAACAGATTGAAAAGGGCCTCACTTTGCTTCGGGGGAGAATTCTTTTTTTATAAAAGACTGAGGAGGTGATGTAAAAGAGAAGAGCCTCATCAATTCAGGAAATCATACCTGTGGAACAGAGCTGTGTTTTCCTAACGTCCCTGAAGGTTGAAACGGGTGAGAAAAGGGCTGAGAGTTGGTCGGAGGTGGGGTGCCTTTATGCTGATGGATGGTTAAGAGAGAGTAAAAGGAAATGGAAGGTGTAGGTGGTGTAAAGAGTGGGGACTGAGACAGGTTGAGAAGAAAATGGGGAGTAGAAAGGAGTGGAGAGGTCAGACAGAGGGTTTTTCATTTTTTGATGACTTCTTTCTGAGGAACTATTTAACAACCCAGGGCACTTATTTAAGTGCAGAAGCAGACGTGCTAATCATAAAATTGGGGGATGAAAGTGTGTGTGTGTGTGTGTGTGTGTGTGTGTGTGTGTGTGTGTGTGTGTGTACCAGGACAAAGGGTAAAGCAGTCAAAGCGAGGCTAATTAGTCACAGAATTATTAACCTGTAGGACCTCACACATGTACATTTGCATATGAGTTTTAAAAGGGACCCTTACTTGCTCTTCCACCCCTAGCAGGAACATTTCCAGGTCAGTTAAAAGGTTTTAATTACAATATATTAGCCAGTCTGGCTCCCTGCTGCTTTACAGATTCATGCTCTATCACCTCATCTTTTTGTGAAGCATTAGAGATCAGCCTGTAGCCAAGGGAGATGGATTGAAAGTCTGCAAAACGCACAGACAAACCCCTGACCTGCAAAAAAGCCAGTTACAGTACGGGGGAGATGAAAATGAAAGAACGTGAGAGTCTGCAGGCAGACAGACACAGCTGTACCTTTCCGGCTGACCCGTCAGTGCACTAAACTCAATCCGAGCGACCGATTAGGTAATCGAAAGAAAAGAGTAAAAAAATAATCTCATTAAAGGCAATCTGCTTCCACCTTTCCACAGCAATACGTGTTCTGCTTTTCAATGCAGCAAGACAGGTCACTGAAAGCACACATCACCACTCTAAAAAGCTAACAATACTAGAATTGTATAGCTTAACACAAAGATAGAGATTGGAATATATAACCATAAAGGAAATAGTTTGTTATAATATAATCTCCTGTAAATCAGAACGATCACTCTGTCTTTTCCTTCCTTGTATTCTCTCTTCCGTAAGCCTCCCCCTCTCTGCACCGCTCATTGCTGGTGTGAATACTTTGATTGTGTGCTGCCAAGGCCTGACCAAGCAAGGCAGGTTTCTTGCCCCGCTGTTGAGACCACTGGTACTGACACACACTCAAGGCTCTGTTATTCTTAATTAGACTGATTTTATATAATTATAATTAACATAACAGTAAATGTCTGGGGAGAAGAACAGAAAAGAGAAAATGGGAGAAAGAAGGAGTGAGCGGGGACAGCAAAGGCAACAGGAAGTAAAATTGATGCATCACTTGTACATAGTACGTAGGTAGGGTGACCAGATGAGAATGTCTCTCCGCTGTGGCTTCCTGAAGCTACATTTACCCTGTCCTCGCGACTGTAACTTCCACTAACCACAAGAAAACAAAAAGGGCTCAAGTGTAACTTTGTGGCTATAACAACGCTGTTGACACAATGTACAGATAACCTGCAACCCCTGCTGGAGCAAGAGAACTACACAATGATCATCTTAGGTCTAATTTTCGGGACAAACCGGACAGGAGTCGGGACAACTGCTCGTAATTTGGGACTGTCCCGGATTTTTCGGGACGTCTGGTCACCCTATACGTAGGTAACAATAGAGCTGGTAGATTTTATCAGCTAGTTCGCTAGTGTGAACTAATGGCTAACCATCTCCAGCTGACACATTTTAAAAGAAGAACCCTGTATAGGGGTTATATGCACACAAAGGCTACATATATCATGGCTAAAACACAAAACCTAACATGTCCTAGGTAAAACACAACCCTTGATTATTCACATACTTGCCTCAGAAAAGTGTACTTGGACAGGCAATACAGTGGTTAGATTTATGTTTTAATGTTTGTATCTTCAAAAAGTATAGATGATGAGGAATCATAACATAACCGAAATGTAATGCAAGTTTAGCTGGGGTTGTCTGTGTATCCTTCCCCAAACCAAAGGCAGGACAATTCCCATACTTTAAACCATACATGTTATGCTTTAAACTTTGTCTCCTGCAGAGATATTCTACTCCCCAACTGGGATTCTTTGTAATCTGTAACCCCACAAAATATGTAACTAGTCTGTAGGTGGTAGGCTAGTTGGGCATACTCTATGTTACAGCACATAAACACACAGTTGAATCAGTTCCCTACACTTTGTCACACATTTATTAAACGTATTTTTGATTTATAAAGGCTAAGAAAAACACACCATATTCAGTTTTGGCATTTGGAGATATTCCAAATATAAGCTTGATGTGACTGGATATAGTTGCAAAGCTATGGTTGGACAATCACTGTTCAGGAGTTTAGAGAAGGGACATTTGTTCAGTAGCTGGATAAAATGTTGTTGTGCAGGATCAGGGATTGGATCCAGGACTTTGTAGGGCTCTAATGGACTGGGTTGGGCTTGGTCTGTGTTATGTCTTGTGTTTCTGTGCCATGTCTCCAAGTCTCCAAGTAGCTGTTACCTTCACTGGGTGGGTGGCTTTGCATCTGCCAGAATGGGGCCTCTGAAATGTGCAGGAGACATACAGGCCAGGGAACACACTGAAAACTGACAAAAGTGAGACAAAGAAGAGAGCTCAAAACAAGCCACCACGCAAATGAATCATAATTTTCCTTATAACTAGTTTCACAGTGAGCTTTTTCGCAATACAGCTTCATTATTTCCTGACTGGGTGTCAAAATATTCATGGTGGCAGTTCATCCAAAGGCAAAGCTGGTGGTGGCGAGGAATCAAGCCCATGTGGAGAGTGTGTGCATGGATCTATATACGATTAAGCGATCTGAAGGTGAGAAATGCTCTGGGGCACTGAAATAAGTCGACTAAACCCGGAACAATCGCACACCATCAATTGTTCCATTCTCTTTTGCCAGGACTGGAAAAAGTCCCGAGCTGCACACAGCTAGGGCTAACTTCCAGGAGGGAAAAGCCCAGAAAAGTCCTCTTGTAGTCTGTTTCTATGAAAGGATTCCACAGTTTGACACTCTATGAAAACACTAATCTATTACAGGACACATTGTCAAAGTTTACCACTGGTGGTGATGGAGGGAGATGGAAACTTGTGTCAAGAGCCCAAGAGAAGGGGAATAAAAAGAGGAAAGGGCCTTTTGACCGAAATTGAAGCAACAGAAGGGGAAGAGAACACAAGAAACCATGAAGGAGACAAGAAGTCATTACGACAGGCAAAAAAGAAAAAACAGAGAGATGGAGGAGAAGAATGAAAGGGAGCAGAAAGCAAAAGCTTTAGCTCTTGATCTCCCTGTTGACCCACTTCAGATGCGTGCCCCGCCAATCATCTCACACACTCCTTCCGCTGGCAGCCGAGAGAGCTTCACACATACATGCACGCGTCGCGCACACACAAACACACACATCAGTTGGCAGCAAAACAGAGAGGGAGGCCTATTTTTCTGTCCAAAATGGAGAGAAGGGGAGAAAGAAGCAGAGGTAGAAGGGAGATTATAATTTAATAAGGGGCAGGAAATCTTGGTCAAATCCCCCTGAAGATGCTGAAATGCCTCCGTGCTGGAGGCTACTGGACTACAGACTGACTGGGCTCCATCTGAATGGGCTTCTCTGGCACAGGCAGCAGGGCAGACAACCAAAAAAGCAGACAATAGACCATATTTCTGTGTAAAATATTGAACCAGCAATTTGTAAATACACAGTATCAGCTGTGTGATTTCTGCTGGATCCATATTGATGAATTTTGTGGTTAGCCTAAGTGATTAAGGCTCAATATACAATATATATAGGCTGCTGAATATACGATACCTACATTTCAGGATTTACGGTATACCAAAATGACAAAGTACTGTATTGAGCACTTTGAGCAATTTAAGCACTTTTTAAGCCCTTTTTGTTTATTTAAGAAAACAATCTGTTTGTCAAAAGCTGACTTAAATTAAGAAATATCTGTGTAAAGTAGATTTTAAGAAGACCTGAATAAGAATTTCATTCTAACTTTGAGAACTTGATTCTGAGACATTTGGGTCAGTACCAAAAACATATTAATACTTACATACATATACAGTATACATACATATACATACTTAGCCCTAATGTAAACCTTCCTAAACACAATTTCATCAGGGGAAATCTTTTGACAAACAGGAAGTGACATCTTTGAAAGTTTTTGTGGTAATATAAAACAATTAGCACAGTTAGCATAAGTAGCAATAGGCAGCATAACTAAAGAAAGCAAGAAACTTTTTGGCTTTACTAGTAAACGCTGGAAACTGCAGTGCAAGCACAGAGCTGTAGTGACCACTTGACACCAAGGATGCCACCTGTGGATTTTCACTTACATAGTGAGACTATGTAATGTTTTAAGTGTGCATTTACTACTTTGACTTTTGGGATAAAACCACATTTTTTATCCGTGGCATGCTAAGATTCAACCAGCAAACTCACTTTTAAACCTACGTAAACCAGAACAAATAAAATATGAAGTAAAAAACGAGGGAAATGACACAGGCTTCTCTTGACAGTCTACAATAAAAGGGGGTTGAGTAAATACATTGTGGGCGACCACCAGGAAATGAGCTAGGAAACTGTTGTTGCTCAAGGACTCAGACAGTGTGATGGCCAACAGGGGATGAGGAGGTGGCATGGGATGACATAAAGTAATATGCTGTGAGCTCTTGGACACCGTTGTAATTATGTTGCTGTCTTTCCAGTGGTCTCTGGTAGCAGGGGTTAGTGTAGTGTGTGAAGTGCGTTTGCAGCCCTTTAGTCATTATGTAACACCTAACATAGTTGAGGATATCAGTTCGCAGGCAGTCACTTGTTCCCCTCTTCTACCTCACACTATGTTTTAAATGGAAATTCATTGGATGGCTTGAATCCCAGTTGAGGACCATTAAATGTTCACTGGCCTCTGTTTGATTGATCACTCACTTAAAAAGCCGTTGACCCCAGCTGAGTTTTTCAGTCTCCAGACCTATCCAGCAGAAAAGAGCCCACAAACCACCTCATACACACACCGCACAGGCATGCATGCATGCATATTAACCAGACCACCAGCATACAGTGCATAGCCCCCTCTGACTCTGGTCCTTGCTGAAGCCCACCCCACCCATCAGGATCAATGCAAGTCTTTATTAGCTGCTGGCTAAGAGTGTTGGCTGAGTAAGAGGACCCTGCCAGTTCTGGCCTCACACCTCCCAAAATCCACCGCTGGCCTATATAAGCATGGCTCTGTGAGTGTGTGTTTCAGTGCACATGTGTGTGTGTGTGTGTGTGTGTGTGTGTGTGTGTGTGTGTGTGTGTGTGCAAAATTCATTATAGATGTAAAGATGGGGGGAAGCTGTAAGATTCAAAGGAACAAAAAAGGTGTAAAAAAGTGTAACACAGACTTGGTGTACAGGACAGGAAACAAAGTCTCCCTCGCATATAATGCAATCATTTTTCAAGACTTTCCGAACAGTTTGTAGTAGGGTTGTTGAAACAACAGTGCAGTGTCAGTGGAGCAAGCATGTGATAAGTGGGACTTTTACTGTGGCTACATCTGTGCAGTCATAATCAGTCTGCTTTTCTAGTATGAAACACATAAAAGAAGTTATTTGGCCGCAGACGTGCACCCATGGGGCCATGTAAAAGCTGTGAGAAAACCAAGTGATACGTCCCATTGGAGTAGTGTACAGTGGGCCCACGCCAAGCCTTACGAAGGCTATAAGAGCCACCAGAGAGCAGTACGGGTCACACCAGACAGTATTAGGAGCTCTTGGAAGTGTCAGATCACGCGGGGAGGATGACAAGTGGAGGGCTGGGATCATGCCCAGTCCTATTTCACACTACTGCACATTAGTGGATGTCTGATTTAGTTTGCGATTTCACACAGCGATACAGTCTCAAGTAAGTGTGTGCCTGCAAGTCATACACGCATACTGTACTGTACATAGAAGAACACATGCGTATTCATGCAGCAGTTGCATTATATACATATAAAGAGTATGGTATCAGTCAATATTGTAGTAGTGTAGCCATTCAGTGCCTCAACTGTATTGATCTTCTAACAAAAATCAATAAAATGAATCAGTCTTTTAATTTTTTAATAACGCCATGATTTTTTAAAAGCAGTATATTGGTGACATGCCACTCAGTAATGCTGTAATCAGGATTAGAAGCTCACCTTACTGGCACTGCATTTAATTAATTAAACCACAATTCACACCTCACTTTTAGGGGTGCTCCACCTATATATAAAACAAAAACACTGCTTTTAGGCTGTTTTGATGAACTTGAATATAAAGATTTCAGGAATTATTACATTATTGGACTCCCAGACTGCTTTAAAGCTAAGGAGACACAATATTGTTAAAAATGCAATTGTATACTCCACAGTGTGTGAAATTGCCCTTAATGATGGAAAACATGAAGGTCTCATCTATCAATACATATATTACACGCCCATGTTCATGGAACTTTTCATACTACTAGCATTCAGTGAATGGTGGCACAGTCCCAGGACCATTTCATCCTGCTGAAGATGTACATTATTTAAAATCAGGGTAATATTGTTTTATTTTTAAAAAGGACAAAAAAGCTGGGTACTGTAGTTTTTACCAAACATTACTCAACCATGAGTAAACTGCCCATTTGTTTTCACTTGCAGATCAATACACATTTGGTGCACTAGTGAGTACTTATGGTAGAACAATGAACAGTATGTAGTATGACTCAAAGGAACATGTCACCCAGTGCAACCGTGTGGCACATAGTTTTTGGGCAACAATGGAGCTCTGTGGCACAGAGGAATGAGCTGACGATGGTCTTTTCATGGGATTTCTTGATAAATACAATAAATAACAAATATAATGTTAAAAAAGGCCTCTGGCTCTCATTCAGTAATTAATTTCGTGACAATAAACTCCATACGGGGAAAACAATGCTATGCACAGTCAACATTAAAATATCTGAAATCATATTTGGATTATTTATAGTCATTAGCTGTGCTATTCCTGGTTTTAGACGGAAGACAAATTGGGCGTACTGATTGCTTATTTGCTTGTGATCCAAGACGGCTCTATAGATGTGTTTGTTCAATATCAAGGAAGGAAAGGAGACAGAGACATGTTAGTTTGCCAAAAGCACTGCGGCTTGTTTCAGTAATCACACTTTGTACACCAAAGAGGAGGAAACAAAAAGTGGTGAAATGAGATGCTGCAAGGTCTGCAGCACGGCCAACACAACAGAAAGACTATCGTCCAATTTAATGAACTCACTGTTTAAAATAGAGGCAGATACAGGGGTTAAGTCAATATTTCCTCCCTAAAAACCTACAACCCAGATGTGAAAGAGGACGGTCCCTTTTCTCTTTAGCTCCCTCTCTCTCTCTCTCTCTCTCTCTCTCTCTCTCTCTCTCTCTCTCTCTCCCCCTCGCTGACACTGTTTCTCCCTCTGACCTTCCCTCATGTCCTGTCAACACCCCTCCACTCTCTAGACACTAATCGTGATCGGGGTGACTCCCTGTTCAGTTCCCGATTGTGTGATTGATTTCATCAGGGCTCTTTTTTATATTAAAACCAGATCTCCTCTTTCCTTCTCTCTCTTATCTCCACATCCCAGTCATCAGGAGGTGATCAGAGACACGCAATGGAATGTTCCCGTTGCTACGAGACAAGATATAACGACGGAGATCAAAGGCAGCGGGAGTTGACATTGTCAGTCTGGGACAGTTTAGGGTGACTGAAAGCTGGCTGCATAACAATACTGCAAACTAATATAATTTGGATATGACTTTTAAAGTCCTTGGAAATGTCTGCATGCCTATATAAGAGAGACTGTATATCCTAAGTATATTGTAGTGAAAAGAAATTATACATCTGCTACTGCTGTAAACACAAAAAAAATCAGGAAAAGTTTATTGTTAATGGACTGTAAAAGTGTCTGGTCTGCTCTCTAGAATGTCGAGTTTGAGCACTGTTCATCGGGAAGGGGGGGGGGGTGCTTTTAATGACAACAAACATTCAGATAATTGTGTAGTGTTGAATGAACTCCATTTCCGTGTTCACCTGCCTCATGGAATTCCTGCAGGGCTGCCAAGAGCCAATAAAACAGCACATTCAACCTTCGCGAGTCCAGACGCAATAATAACCTTCTCATTATGCATTATGTAGCAAATGGTTGAAATTAAGTGGCAATAAAGAAACGCTGAAGAGGTATTTTCTCTGTTTTGAATGGTGGGAATCTGTGCTCAGCGCTTTTAATCAGATCAAATCAGTCTATCTAGAATGAAGGAGCACAGTTTGGGAGGCTATGATAAGACCGAGGGAGGCTACATCAGTCTGCATGCATCTAATGGTTCATTAAGGGCTGATTCTCGAGATCAGATACGTGTTTATCTCCAACCTGGCAGCCAGAAGAAGGGGACATTCTTGAGAGTCTGGAGTTAGTTTAGATTGATGGGCCCTCGCTTAGATAATCACCAGACCAAAGGAGGGCTGAAGCAGCTTCTTTGTCTCCACTTGGCAGCTGAAAGGGACGGGAGGATTGGTGGGAGGAATATGAGAGTTAGAGAGGAATAAAACTTACACCACAGACATGAGAATGAGACACATCTTTGGACACAGGAGGAGGTGGGGGAGGATGGAGCGATGCAGGGAGGCGGCAGAGGCCAGGCTCCCTAAACAGAGCCTATCCAGCGCAAATAAATCAAAACAGACACATAGACTGATGCTGTTCTCTGTACAGGGAGTACAGGGTGCAGGTGTTCTTCAAAAAATTTGTTTTGACCTTTGAAACATCTGGGTGATGCAGCTGTTGTTCTGTCTGTACTTTACAAGCTTTACTATCAATAATAGATCACATTACTGCTTGTATATGAAAGGGACCATTTGTAGTGATGAACCCACAAATAATTATTACCCAACTCTGGAGTTGGGTACCCTCAGTTCTACATAGTTTAATAGTTAATTTCTCTAAAAATGCTACCTGTGTGCTACCTGCCCATCACCAAAAAGCAGACAGACAAAGCTAGCAACTAGCAGATGAATATAGTGTAGGACTCAGCAACTAAACAGCCAGATGTTTCCCTAAGGAGTTGTTGGAGACCAAAGATAGAAATAAACTTTATTTATAGTATATTGTATATATTGGACCTAAATTCATCAGCTGGCCAGGGATGCAACTCCAGATGAATGCTAATTTTGCTCTGTATCTGCTGGATGTGCAAATACGCAAGTGTTTGCTCAGAATATAGGCATATTTAAAAGGTGATAATACACTGCTCAAAAACATAAAGGGAACACTTAAACAACACAATGTAACTCCAAGTCAATCACACTCCTGTGAAATCAAACTGTCCACTTAGGAAGCAACACTGATTGACAATCAATTTCACTTGCTGTTGTGAAAATGGAATAGA
This sequence comes from Micropterus dolomieu, assembly GCF_021292245.1. Lineage (NCBI taxonomy): Eukaryota > Metazoa > Chordata > Actinopteri > Centrarchiformes > Centrarchidae > Micropterus > Micropterus dolomieu. Next base: position 20,163,169 of record NC_060158.1, on the reverse strand, counting down.
CAACAGGTGGAAATTATAGGCAATTAGCAAGACACCCCCAATAAAGGAGTGGTTCTGCAGGTGGAGACCACAGACCACTTCTCAGTTCCTATGCTTCCTGGCTGATGTTTTGGTCACTTTTGAATGCTGGCGGTGCTTTCACTCTAGTGGTAGCATGAATCTACAACCCACACAAGTGGCTCAGGTAGTG
>NC_060158.1:20140731-20162879 GCF_021292245.1 Micropterus dolomieu | reverse complement strand
CAGAGAACACCAAGATTGGCAAATTCGCCACTGGCGCCCTGTGCTCTTCACAGATGAAAGCAGGTTCACACTGAGCACATGTGACAGACGTGACAGAGTCTGGAGACGCCGTGGAGAACGTTCTGCTGCCTGCAACATCCCCCAGCATGACCGGTTTGGCGGTGGGTCAGTAATGGTGTGGGGTGGCATTTCTTTGGGGGGCCACACAGCCCTCCATGTGCTCGCCAGAGGTAGCCTGACTGCCATTAGGTACCGAGATGAGATCCTCAGACCCCTTGTGAGACCATATGCTGGTGCGGTTGGCCCTGGGTTCCTCCTAATGCAAGACAATGCTAGACCTCATGTGGCTGGAGTGTGTCAGCAGTTCCTGCAAGAGGAAGGCATTGATGCTATGGACTGGCCCGCCTGTTCCCCAGACCTGAATCCAATTGAGAACCTGGGACATCATGTCTCGCTCCATCCACCAATGCCACGTTGCACCACAGACTGTCCAGGAGTTGGCGGATGCTTTAGTCCAGGTCTGGGAGGAGATCCCTCAGGAGACCATCCGCCACCTCATCAGGAGCCCAGGCATTGTAGGGAGGTCATACAGGCACGTGGAGGCCACACACACTACTGAGCCTCATTTTGACTTGTTTTAAGGACATTTTATCAAAATTGGATCGGCCTGTAGTGTGGTTTTCCACTTTGATTTTGAATGTGACTCCAAATCCAGACCTCCATAGGTTGATAAATTTGATTTCCATTGATAATTTTTGTGTGATTTTGTTGTCAGCACATTCAACTATGTAAAGAAAGGAGTATTTAATGAGATTATTTCATTCATTCAGATCTAGGATGTGTTATTTTAGTGTTCCCTTTATTTTTTTGAGCTGTGTATGTCAGTGTTGTGTTCACAGCTTGTTTCCGCTGCCCCCAAGTGGCCAAAAAAATATGTTCTTGCAGGTTAAGAAGTCCCAGAATGCTTGATTATTGTGCGTTCATTCTAGCACAAGAAACACATAAAGGGTCTGATGTGGAAGATTAATAAAGACAACATAGTGAAAGGTAAACCTTCATGAAGTCATATTCAGTTCTTCCAGTGAGCTAAAGCTCTCCAAGGTTGGGAGTCTCCGCTGTGTTATTACTCCAAACAAACCTAAATGACTGACCCGCCAAAATAAGGAATGACAGGGATGAAAAGGGGGTTTGAGGGAGAAGTGGGTGTTGAGCAGCCTCTTTCATTAAGTTTATTTACAAGTTGTCAGTTGGCAAATAAGTGCAAAGTAGAGTGAAGGGGCGCAAGGCCAAGTGTGGTCGGAATAACGCGGGTCGGGAATGGTGACTCAGATTAGGTTGACTATGTGGTCCTGCCCTGCCCAAGGAGATGCCTCCAATCTACGTGCAAGTATGAGTGAGATCATCTGTGAGAAAATGCATGATTTCCTCTGGGATACACCCTTGTTAATGATCTGCCAAATTGTACACACAGCAGACTTTATGTTCTGTTAAACACCTGACACTTTAACAGCTACAGAATATGACTCAGTCGGTCCTTCAATGATTTATCTGATGCTTTCTTGAGGGAGTCTTTTTATTGAAATAAAAGTTAGAACTGCAGCACTATACATGGCAGACAGGTTTAATAGTGTGCCATTTTACCTGTCAGAGCAAAAGATATCATCTGCAGACTGATTAAGGGACTTGAACGGCTTCCACTGCCTGAACCAAGCAAACTCCAGACTGACATCCAACAACTGACACACCAAATTAATGGCAAGAATGGGAGAGACAGTAGAGAGAAAGCCGGAAAGAGAGGTAGACTGAGAGAGGGAAAGCTGCTCAAGTTCCTCGTATGACACAGAGCAGTCCGCTGCGGGAAACCTCAGCTCCTTCATTCACTGTGGTCTGAGAACATAAAAAGCACCACATCTTTTGATCTCTAGACTTGAATATGTCTCTCAGCTTCATAAAAAATAACACAGCTTTGGAAACCATATTCCCCAATTATTCCCCCATTACACCCCCCGACCCCTTCCATTCCTCCCACATTAGCAACTCTGCCTTTGATATCAAAGTGGGATGAAGATTAAAGTCTGGGTGAGGGGAAGAATTGTGTGGTATGGGGCAGCTCGGCACTTTGCCACAGCCTTAGATGGGGCTTGATGTACCGAGTCATTCGCCCTCTGTCTGCCCACTGTTAGCTCTGTTCTAGTGACCGAAGATGGCTGGGAAATGAATAAGGGCTTTTGTTTGCTCTCATCCAAGCTGATTTACACTCCAGACATAATCACTAGAGCGAAATCCTCCATTATCCATTCACACCTCTTGCTCTAACATCTCAAGGAGGATTTAAAAGTCTGCGTCTGGGACGAATGTGACCCTATAGCACTGCAAAATGTATGTATGTATGTATGTCTAGTTTCCCTTTGAACCTCCAGGCTGCTGTCCATTTTTACATCTGCCCACCAGCTAAACACATGTCAGTCAAAACGCCACCAGACCATCACCACCTTCTCATTTCCAAATGAGCATGCACTGCAACCCCCAGTGACACAGGAAATGTCATCAATTATGAAGCAATTGGAAAGTTCAGAGGGTCAAATCCCATGCCAGTCACTTTCAAGGATTATGTAGTGTCAGTAGTTTTGTATGACTATAAAGGAGGCAGTGTTTAAGTTGTTTAATCTGCCCATACAAGTGAAGTGACAACGAATAAATCACCATCGTTCATCTTTATTTAGTCTCTTTAGGTAGCAAGATTGAAACATCATGTTTTTGTTTTTTGAATAAAGGAAGTATTTTTGTGAGTGAGTGATACGGCCTTTCTTAGTCATATGATTTGATGTCATCCATCATCAAAAAGTTATGTAGACAGCATTTCCATTTATGTTGTATTTTCGGGGCCTTACCCTATTTGGGGACAGAAATTTTAAAAGCGGGCTCATTAACTCACCACCACTCCTTAAATCAGACACCCAGGAGATGCACTAACATGCCCTAATGGTTGTACATTATGGTAGAAAAGGTGTTCCTTAACGTCAGGGATGGACAATGCAGAAGGGCTTCCAGAAAATCCATACAAATTGAGAAACTGCAATAAATATTCTGACTCTTTATTGTATCATACATAACTTCACAGGGGTTTCCAAAAGAAATGGAAATCCAAAATAGATGTAATAATTATACTGACTGTATTTTAATGATATTTGTATCACTGGCTTCAGAAAAATAAGGTAATTAAAGATTATCACTCAAACAAGTATATTTGCACTTTTATGTCATGTTCACATTAAAAAAAAGGGTGGATCTGACATCACTGGCTTCAATGAATTGACATGGGATCATAGATCCTCTTCAAAAAAATAACTTGAGAAATATGTCACCCCCACTGGCAGATATTGAGAAAAACTGAACAAAAAAAAGCATGCATATTTTGCACTGTACAAGACCCCGTCCCAAGCTTCACCACTACATCTCACTCCCCAGGTACGAAAGAGACTTCATCATTTGTGATAACTGTTGCCATCACTGACTTCAATGAACGAAGGAGGGAGCAACAGGGGGAGTGTATCAGTGGAAAGCCTAAACCAATCCTCTAATGCTACCAGGACCGTTTCCATACCACATTCTGGCTTCTAATCCTCACTGACCTCACAAAACCTTTGTAAGCATATCACAGTTGCTGGGTGAAAACAAAAACAAGAAAAAATGTGTTTGCAGCTTGAAACCCATGAAGCCATTTTCAAAGCTATTTAATTGGCTATAAAAAGGTTTCACGCACCCCGAGGACACATGTTGCTCAATCCACAAAAGTGCTTTGAACTCTTCAATTTAATTTAAAAAATGCAAATGTTCATTGGAACAGTGAACTTTTTGTCCGACAGTGACAATATTCTCACATCTAAACGACTTGTGACATGGTTACCACATACTTTAAGAATGCCTATATTAAGTAAAAGTTCAGCTTCAAAACAGCATGCATACACATGGGTCAGCCTGTGTCTATGAGAAACAGGGGCCGAGAAGGAAATGGGGTTCAGGCTGGAGACTCTGCTAGAGCAATTATCTTGTTCCCCAAACCTGCTGTTTAATGGAAATCCTAGGCGTTAGCCAAGCTACACGCCTGTCTTTAGGTATGAACCTTTGAACTGATCATGTCCCCTTCTCCCCCTCTCTCATTCCGCCAAATATTTTCATTGGACATCTGACTTCAGTGGCTTGCTATTAGTTCCACAGGTGTGGAGAGACAAACTCCATTAAAACGCCCCGGGACATTCCATCACTGCACTTGCCCTGGGCCCAATACATGTCATACTTTCTCTCCCTCTGTCTCACCATAAAATTAATAATTTTAATGTCTTTTCAATACCCGTCCATTCTGCGATTCCCCTGAATGTAATCAGTCACCAGATTTCAGAATTATATCACTTTAATAGTTACACATTTGGGGTTCTCTGTGTATAAACATGTGTCTGTGTGTGAGTGTGTTCATTGCTACAGTAGCTGGAAATATGTAACCAGTCTTCTCGAATGTGAGCTGTTGTTGTTTTAAGCCCCTTGGAGGTCTTTGCATCACTCCCACTCAAACTGGCACGGGATACAAACTGCAACCAGATGGAGGACTTCTGCCATTGTTTTCTAGTTGAGCAACACCATGCCAGTGGGCAACACGGTGGGGAGGGAGGTGGGTAATAGCATCAACCAAATCTGAAATCTCTACACTCATGGCCTGCAGTACGCAATGGAAATGAATTGTATGTCTAGTCTTTCTGTTGTCTCCCCTTTGCACTTTTCCCCTCTTCTCTCCCCTTACAAATGCAAACATCTTCCTCTCGTCTTCCCTCTCGAAGTGTGATAAGTGTGAGAATATGCTAGAAATCTGCTGAAAGAACATGTGTGAGTGAGGGTCATCACATAGAGATGATGATGGTCAGTGCAGAGCCAAAGGAATGGCTGCCTGCAGCCCACAAACAACCCAGAAATGACTCAAAGTCCCGCGTCTGTAAATTGCCCACAAAACCTCTCTTTCCTTTCAAATCACTCATCCATTGCTGAGAAAGCACAACCCCGGGCCCCGTCTGACGCGTCTCTTTAGCGCGACTGTGTGGTTTGGAAGCCAGCGTGTTTACTTAGGTTTGGTGAGGTAGGACTGAATACCCCAACACTTTTTTTGCAAAACAGAACGAGATGGGGACAAGAGACATCGACTCATGCTTAAATCATAAGTTTAAGAAAACGTGCGTTGGAGGTGGAGGCAGTGCGTGTTGTGGTAGGTGGTTATAAAACAGGAAAAGCTAATACAAGTTCTGTAAATCAGAGGTAATTGCTTTTGAACAGTCTATAAAATTTACTGAAGTCTGAGCTTAGAACGCTTGTGAGGATGGGTGTGCATACGTGAATGTAGGTGTGTGTGTGTGTGTGTGTGTGTGTGTGTGTGTTTGTGTGTGTGTTCATGAATATGCATCATGCAAATCTATGTGAGGGTAAATGAAAATGGAGGAGAAGAACAAAACTAGGTGGTGGGCCAAACTGTTGCAAAAGGTGGAAAAAGCTAGTTATGTGCAAAGCAGTTGTTTTCAGTACTGAATCACTAGAATATTAAAAAGCTTTGTTCACCGAATTATTCAGTTGGCTATGCTAACACTGGCCAGGATTGCTTGGTATGAAAGATCTGTGTTTAAATGGCTTTTCACAGCCCCTCAGTTGAGAACAGTGCAAATAGACATAATGCCGAAATAACAGTCGTCGGAATGCAACGCTGCACAAGCAGTTGTTGGCCTTGGATGGAGATTTAAGGTCGTGAGGTAGACAGATAAAAAAAAAACACCTTCCTGTTAGGTCTGGTCTGTCACGTTTTTGGAAGCGGTTGTTGTCCGAGAGTAATATCAGGGTCTCAGTGGGATGGTGTGTGTGTGTGTGTGTGTGTGTGTGTGGAGGGGGGTAACTGAGTCAAACAACAGTAGCATATAGGTGATGGGTGAGCACTAGAAAAAGGTAGCAAAGTGCTAACATCCTGTGAAATGTTTCCTTGAAACTGGATGCCAACTTGCGGTCACTATTTGGGAACTGTGGACAAAGTTGCATCGCTGCCTTCAAGCCTACAGGATCTCACCGGTGGGAAATATCACAAGTTTAGCTAAGGGAAGAACTAAACTGATTACTGATAAGACTGGCAGGAATATAAACCGTTCGCACCTCCCTGCTATCACTAAATCATTTTCTAAATCATTTTCCCAGACTGCAGAACTCGCCTCCCTCTCACAGAGAAAGAAGGGAAGGAGAGTGACATGAAAAATATTCAAAGCGCAGACTTTAAAACAAACACTGTCTTATTTACTTTCCTGTATTTTCTTTCTACTACCCCTTACCCTTAGCCTACCCATGCCATGACTCTCTCTACCTCTGTTTCCCCTGGACAACGTATTATAACGGCTGCCGTTTTTATTGGAATGACTTAAATGGCCCTTAAAATTATGTTTGAATCATGGGTGCTGGTGTCTGTCCTCTGAGTGTGTGTGTGTACAGTATGTGTTCCTGCTTGAGTGTGTGCTGGCTCCAGGCCCGTTTCCATCAGCAATGCCAAATTTCTTTCACCCATCCACCCAACCCCCCCTCCTAGCCCTCCACCCACACCCCCATTTCTTGAAGTTCACCACATCACCCCCCTTCTGCCTCTGCTTCTTTATGCACACCGTGGGGAAAAACACAATTGCCCTCTCACACTCATAAGGTAATAGCTACAATTTCCTTATCGCAAAAGTGCAGATGTGAAAACAAATAGAGTCTAGACTGATAGTGGAGACAAAACCCTTCCATCTGGGCTTAACAGTGGGTTTCCAAAAGCTTCATAAGTCAACAGAACAAAGATGTTTTTTGTTCTAAGACACTTTTTAGAAAATGTTCCAGTCCTGGCCAGTCCTAATTTCTATATCTGTAGATCAGATGATTTTCTCAGCTAACAAACGTTACCATCCGTTACTTTGTCTGCCTGTGTGTATCTCTGCATATGCACCCACCCACCATAGACACTTTGCGTTACTGTCTGAGCTCCCCTCTTGTTGCAGAAGAATGCACTGAAAGTGATTACAGACACATTCCAGACGCCCTCTACAGAGTCAATGAAGGGCTAGTGGAGAAACAGTGAGAGAGAGAATATGCAGGGACGACATAGGATGAAGTGCATATGAGGTTACAGATGAGGCATGACACTCAGTCCGCCATGGAGCTTAGAGGAGAGGAGAGAGGAGACATAAAGGTTAAGCTTCTGCACAGAGAACAGGGCTTATGTGTGTTTTGCAGACGATGGACAGAGACAACTGCGCTGTCATGCCATCTCTTGACAATAGACTGAAAAGACATGCAGGCAGCGTCTTAGCAAAATGCCAAAATTGCTAAAAGACACAACAGAATCAAAATGTCCCAGACTGAATTGAATCCAAAGACAGGCCGAGACTGTGACTATGCTGTTGTGTCTGGCAGGGCTGAGAAGTATTTGGGCAATTTTGGACTCTGGCAGCATTACAACTAATGCTTTTCTTATCCCCCTCCTCTCTGAATAATGGCACTGAGAGCAGTGTAATGGGTAGGGACGAAGGCAGGAGGAGTGTCACGTGGAGGAGGTTTGCAGATTTATTGATGCAGACTCCATGTGGTACATTCCTCAGTGTTGTTCTGTTATTGTTTTTTAAATTGTTCCTTTCTACATTTTCTACATTTACATTTCAATATTTACTTACACCTGTGATTAAAGTTATGGGAAGACTGTAATTATGGTTAAGATATGGTTAGGTTTAGGCAATTAAGACATTTGATTAAGGCTAGGGACGGTACAAAGGCAAATGTTTATTGCAGGTCTGTGACATGATGCAAATTCCGGTCTACATGGTAGTCCACCACCTTGACCTCCACGCATCACTCTCCATTTTGCTACATAAAGGGCACAGAACTTCTTGTTTTGGCACTGAATGTTAGCAAAGAATGTAAACTGCGAGGTGTGGAATTGTCCAGCATAGACATAATTCCTAGGAATAGCCTTTCTCTTTTTTTCTCAACATGATTGCTGTGTCCTACAAACAAAACAAATCTCAGTATGAAACCACGTCCATATTGAAAAGCATTCTGGAAAAGAAAATATGTTTCCAGCAGTTGCAGCTTTAGAGTTTCAAACTACTTCAAAGTGTCCAAGTCGGTGACAAAACCTAATGTAACCCCTTGTTGTTGCAAAATGTCAGTCTAAAGTGGCTTATCTAATGTGAGGTCTGGATCTAAAGTAAATACATTTAGATGCCAACATAACAATTGCCAGAAACACAAGTGAATGGTGAAAATCAAATGTCCTAAGGTCAGTGGTTTTTCTCCCGGACTATCAGGAGCAATTGGACCACAGGAGCGTCAAGTTGTACAACAGGAGCATTATGCGTCTGTGGTAGGAGCTCTGCATTAAGACTATCTGACTATCATCACTTTCTGCTCACTGGGAGATGCCTTTCGACAAGCAAAACTCCAGAGGAAACAGAAAGACATTTGTGATCAACAGAATTATGCAAAGGATCAGTAAGAGACACAAGAAGGAGAGAACTGTCAGCAAACCTGGTTTTCGGATCACATATATATACAGCCCACCAGGGAAAGGCCCTCAATTCATTAGGGCACTGTTTGTGTGTACTGTGCTGACTTGGAGGGGGTCTCTGTACATTCCCCACAAGTGTTGATGGGTTCTGGATTTGTCATTGTCTCCACCTAAGAGTGGATGGCTGTTTGCTATGCCTGGCTTGTCTCAGCCGGCCTTCCACAGTATCCCTCAAGACAAGATGCCCTGACTGATCCACTCCCAGAGAGGGATTAAGCACACAGATCCATGGTTCTCCTTATGTTTCTGTTATTTTAACCATCCACGCAATACAGGTGTCTGTTTTTATAATGCAAATGAAAGCCATTGTATAACCAAAGACAGACTTTGAAATTGAATTTCTGAATTTGAATTTGCCTTCCTGCTAGCTGGTTTCACAGAATAGTGCCCACCATAAGAAGGTCTAACTTTGGAGAGTCCGACTCTGTGTTTATCTATAGCATTTCATTCTAATATTGTAAAAATATACATTATTAAAGAGGTTCTCCTGTGATTCAGCAGTAAACTTCCATTGAATTTGGGGACCTACAAAACACCAATTGAAATCAATGCAGCAGAGACCAAGGCATTCTGACTTTTAGTTTCAATTCATGCTGGATCCTACGTTTCATCATTTCAATTTGAGGTGGGTTTTTTTAATCTACCTTTAGCTCTGTTTTAGTCTCCACTAATCTCTGGAAACAGTGCATATAGACACAGAATCTGTAGGCAAGGGACAAGATTTTGGTATCTGGTTTCCGTTTGTGGTCCTAGTACTATTAACCAATCACGTTTGAGTGAGCTTTGATTGCATCCATGCAGAGAGCAAAAGAGGCAGAACGCACTGGCTGAAATGCAGTCTCGCAACCTTTCGGCTGTCATCTGACGATGATTTAGCTTTTTATCAATCTCGAAGCCCTAGAAATTAGCCTTTTCCCCAAAACTCTGGCCATTGCCCCCACAGGCTAAATTGGTGATTGATGATAGCCAGTGGGTTCCGTGATGGCGTCTCCACCAACTCCTTCAGCTGCTTAGTGCTCCACTAAGTTTAAAAAGCAAGTTTAAAACACTGTCAGCTGTGGAATTATTTAAGCTTTTTTGCCATAATCTTTACCTGGAAATGACGATGATGGAAACAGTGAGAGTAAACTCAAAACAGTTGCTGGTCACAATGAGCTGAAAGACGCAAAAAATTTAAATAATTCTCTGTGGCTTTGTTACTAGGAGTGACAGCTTTCACATAACACATAGTCATTCACTTGTTTAAACACTGATAAGTGCTGATTTAAGAAAAACAAGATTTCTTGATGCTACTAAAGCCCTTTTGTAGATGGATATTTTTTGCAGTCTAGCCATGAACAAGCCTCTAACTTCACTGCCTCATCACTGTCTGCTCCCAACATAAGGTTTGAATCAACTGGCTGTCATATGGCAAGGACGCAACATTCAGGACACATCCTCTCACTGTAACGATCTGGCGGACATCTCTGAATCCTCGTCTTCCTCCTCCGCCTCCTTGTTATCCCGCCCTCTTTCTTCCAGACTACGAGGGATACAGAACATGCTGCGTCACTATGATGGAAGACAGTGACTGGAATAGAATGAATGGATCCCGTTATAGGACTGAATAAGAAATGACTCAGTTACTGAGTAAACTACAGAATATAAAGGCAGCACTGTTTTAAATGTATCTTTTAAATCTTCAAAACTACCCAGATTTCTGCTCTCCTCTAGAGATTAACAGCATAGAAAGTTTAGCTGATTGCAGGAGTTCTGGGGTATTACTGAGCTTGTTGCTCAACTTGAGGAATGGTCCGGGTGTTCCTGACAGGGTAAACAAACATTGGAGTAGTAAAGAGGTTGTGGCGAACTGAAGCAGAGTAATTCATGGAGGAATGATCTGTGTCTGGGAGCAAACAGACGGCCCCTGCATGTTTCTGTTGACACTGGTTCAAATCCTCGGCCAGATCAAAGACGCCACATGGTTGCTACAAACTGAGTGCTCCTCAGACCAAACTTATTTTTTCTGTTCTGCTTCTTCTACCTTCACATCTTTTCCTGCTCTTTCACCTCTCCTTGCCTCTTTACCGCAAATACCTCCCCTTCCACGTTCTCCTATTCCCATTTTCATCGTCATCGTCCTACTTCGATCTTTCTTTCTTTTTCAAATAGATCCATAGTCATCCCTCTTTCCTAAACCTTCCTGATGTTTCCCATATCCCTATCACACCTTCACCACATGTCAGGAAGACTTGGGTTTGTGTGGTTTCTGCCCAGCTTTGGGAGCAGTCCAGTGCAGGCTCCATTGGGCTGCTTGTCGGTTTAGCTTGCGGAGCGGACCGGGGCCCACTGTTAGGAAATGACCACTTCTCTGGTTCAAATTAGCAATGAGGCAACACAACAGGCCTTTTTGCTGGCGGCTCGCAGAGGAAAGACTGGGGAGAGAGAGAGAGTACGCAGCCATCTGCAAACCACATGAAAGTGAGTGGTAATTGATTCAAAGCCCTTCCTAATTAAGTGTTTTGTTGGTTGGCCAAAGAACATCCTCCAAGAAGTGGTTGTACTTCTGTAGTGTTCGCTGTCCAAACAATCGCAGACTTGCATGGTTAACGTCAGGTAGAAGATGTTTAATTCAATATCAGCTTATTCTGCAACCTATCATCTTTGGAACATGCAGATTTTAACTCCAGTCATGTAAATATTTGACCTTCTTCAGTGTTTAATAACTGTCACTCCTTTGTTGCTTTATGCAGCAGCCAACAGCAGCTTCCTAATCTCTCTAATCTTGTTCTCATACATGGGTGACAACACTGAACACATATGGGTGGATTAATATGAGCTGAATATTGTATTTGATATGCAGAAATGTACTTCATGCATCACTGTGCATGAATATGGTTGTTTTACAGCCTTGTGAAATTCCAGTTTTTTTAAAGATAATCTTTCCATACTGTCTTGCATGCTTACTTGTGTTACCTATACTTAAATTTACAATGACAGACAAAACCGAGCAAATATGGGATGGAGAGGCAAACAGTGAGGCTGTCATTGAATAAGCATTGTGTTTGTTTATGTTAGTCTTCACTGTACAGCATCGCAAATGTTTTCCATGAAACTTTAGCCCACATATATCCCTCCTAAATTGTTAGGCAAAGCCTAAACCCTTCCTGTCTTGTGAGCATGAAACAAAATAATTCTTCTTCAACAGCTTCTTTAAGCACTTAGGAATGCCGCCAAACTGCATTGCCTTTCCTGTCAAACTCTAGGAAGCATTACATATATTGTAGGGATAAACAGAAACAAGAGAACTGTAGTTAAGACCACGTACACATACACACACACACACGCACACACAATGTAGACTGCACTCAGTAGAGCACTGCTTACAAAGCGTTCACCTCAAACGAGCTGGAATGAGCACAAAGTCGCTTTTTCATTTTATCGTTTGACTACTTTACTGCTGATTACAGGAAATGATTAGGACAAAAGCCTTGAAGGCCTGGTTGTGTTGTGCGCTGCTTAATGCCTCTGAGCACTGCATTATGAAACACATGTTGCTCAATGGGCTCAAAGTCTGTACAGAAAGGATTAAGTCTCAAAGCCAAGGCCATTTAAACATAAAGTCTGAGAGAACCAGCACCCTGCATCGAATAATCATGGGATCCTGTAATGGCTCAGGCTAGTTTTGTGTGTTTTGTCTAATTCGTCTTTTAGATTTTTGGTATGAACCACAGGAGGTGTAAGTTGTGCTCTTGAGATGCATAATACAGTGTGACATGAACAAAATTCAAAAGAAACAACTCAAAAACCCCATGGTGTTCCACCAGTTTGTTTAAGGCTGGAAGAACGAGGGCTCACAGATGTTAGTGGCCATGTGGTGGGCACCTGTAGTCACCTGCTACTAAAAGACTGCAAAGTGATAAATGAAATGAGATCAGATGGTAGTGTTGAACCCGCAGAGAATTATCACCCAACTCTGTACCCTCAGCTCCACAGAGCTTTTAGCATCTTTCAGTTCACGGCTTTGGTTTAACACTCCTCTCATCAGTATCTTTTCCAGCTCCAGCAGGAAGCGTTACGTTAGACCAATATGTCGGCGAAAGTCAGCCGCCGTCTTCTCAAACGCACCTATTATTTCAATGTTACATTCACAGCTTGTTCTGCTGCCCCATGGTCAAAATCAATTAATGTTGCTTTAAATATGCAGTAAATTTTTGATGTTTAATTAAATAAATATTTGCAGATCTGCATGCGTTGAGCAATTTTAAATTTCTGTAACAATATAATTAGCATCAAAACTCAAACATGTTTAAAGAATTTTAGATGGATTTCTTTGGTAAGTCTGACATTTTGGAAAGTACGCTGATCTGCTTAGATGAGACAACTGACACCATTCTGCTAAATATGAAGCCACATATAGCAGCTGATTAGCTTAGCAAAGACTGGAGACAGGAGGAAACAGCTAGCCGAGCTCTGTCCAAAGGTAAAAAGCTCCTCTAAACCTTGCCAATGAACACGTTATATCTAGAGTTTTTTTCAGTGAGTACAAACTACATTGTGGTTTTATGGGACTTGCTGGACTACTTCTTATTTATTAATGAGATTTAGAGGTGCTATAGAGGTATAGATCTTCTGATCTAACTAGCGTCAAGACAGCGAATAAGCGTATTTCTCAAGATGTTGAACTATCCCGTTAACAGCAGGTTTTACTGTGAGGTAATTGGTGGAACAAAACTTGTTGATAGATGGTGGATATTGGTTGCTGTCTGCTACTGAATATTGGGGAAAAAACTCCACTGTGTGTGAGCGTACACTACAATACATATGTCACTTAGTAAGCATGCATTTCCTACTCCAGATATCCAGACTCCAAATCTGGCTCTGTGAAATAAAATGCTTTTTATTATCCTGCTCTGAGGGAACCATAACGCCACAATACCCCAGTTTCTTTTCTCTTTTTATGAACACCTACGCACACGTCTAAATCAAGCTCAGACTGAACAATAACAATGTCTGGAGCTTTTCAAATGGTCTCAGAAGAGCTGTTTCCAATCCCTTACTCAACATTGACCCATCAGAGAGATATGTCCATCGTGCATCTGAAGTGAAATAATAAAAATAAACAGTTGGCTTGGAAAGTATGTCTGTAACAAGATGAAAAGAGGGATAATGTGAGTTTTATACTGAAGAGTTGACCCCTGTTAAGAGTTGGCCCAGTGTCCTGCTTTTGGAAACCCCAAACCAAATTCTTGTCAGACGATGAACTGGGGGGGCAATGAATGAGGGGTAGCAGAGTCAAAAACCAAAGGCAAAGAAACCTTAGACTTTTTTCCCCCAAAAATGAGACTGGTGAGTGGAGAGTTCACGCACATCCTCAGTAGACACAAGGAAACTCATGCTTCCTTGTATCAAGTGTTGAACCAGGGAAAACTCAGCCTCAGCAGCAGAACACGAGATGTCACATCCTATTAACGAGGAACTGCATTGTTGCTGGATGAGCACAGAGGCTCTCATTCCTGTTTGTTCCTGTTGGATTCTCTTTGAAAACATGAGCTCCCATCCAAACATTGGAAAAATATAGATTTGACTCCAGGAAGCATTGCTCAATACATGTTTTGTCCGTGGCTTGGGTGCTGGGCCTTGTTCAGGCCTCACTGCTTAAAAGCAAAGTGTGACTTTGAAGAACAAGGTTGCTTTACCGCAGGGGGCTTTAGTTTGAGTCAAGTAAAGAGTTGGGGTTTGATTCAAGAGGATTTGTAGCACCAGTAAAAAAAAAAAAACATGGAAAGGGAAGAAGCTGGGGCAAATGGAACAAACTCAACAAAAAAAGAGGAAACAGTGGCAAAGCAATGATGAAAGCTCCCACTTCCCCCTGCTTCTGTCCCCTAAGCGTGCCTGTGATAAGTTCCCTCCGATAACTGAAGAGGGCATGTTGTCAAGCCCCTCTGAGCTCAGAGGCCCTGCTAAGACTGAGTCAGTGCTGACAGAGTCAATGGGAGGCGGAGTAAAAATAACAAGGGGCGTCTGCCAAGCCTCCCCACTGCTTGCTCTCCCTGTCTCTCCTTCTCTGTCCCCCTGATGCTGCCAGCCCAGTGGAAAAACTTCCTCCAGTCCAGACACAGTTATGAGAGAACGAAAGAGCAAGTGGGAGACGGATAAACACAAATAAAGGGAGACAGACAAATGAATTAGAGAGTGACAGAGAGAGAAAAAGAAATAAGTCAAGTTGCCAAAATTCGAATACACAAAAACAGAATTAGAGTAATAGAAAACTCCACTGTTCCTCGCTCTTCTTCCCTACTCTGCTCTGTTTTTTCAGGAGTCATACAGAGCTGGAAGCCAAAACAATGTCCTTCAATACAAGGGCCTGATTAATAACGTGCTGCTCTGTCCACTCTGGAGGGCCGTATGTTTGTGCAGATTCACTATCTGCCATATGCCTAACTGACTGCCACATATATCAGCTGCGTGTCGAGGCCAAGATGGCTACTGGTGATGTGCAAACAAGCTTAGAGAGTATAAACACAAGAGGCGGAAGGAAGTAAAGGGAGACGAGATGCAAATCTTTATGCATCTGTGCGCAAAAATATGTTTCTGTCTTTTACTGTCTTTTTATTCTCCGGGTTTTCGCTGAAAAACAAATCCAGCCTATTAATCTTGAATATTAGGGTCCAGGCTCTGATTAAGTCCAGGGCCTGTATTCTGTTTCCACCGCCCTTTGCTGCAATTCTTCATTCAGTATATCAGTGGCCCCAGTTAGCATGACTTATAATACATGCTGAAGAGTGTGTGCATGTAGAGTATGTATGTGTGTGTGTATGGCTGCAATTACAGACTTGGTCTTCCAGCTGAAAAGAGCACTTTAAGGAAACACACTCTTTGTTTATCTTTTTTGTAGCCTGTTTTCAAACTCTTATGCTAAGGGACCTAAGAGGCAAAAGGCATGGATGAGGGAAGTGTGTGTGTGTGTGTGTGTGTGTGTGTGCGCGCGCGCATGCGTGTGCATGTGTGCATGTGGGTATGTGTTCTGAAGGTGTTTGGGTTCCAGGAAAGTAAAGGAATAAGTGGGTGAGAATGAGTGGCATTCTGCTTCATTTCCTGCTAGCACAACATAAGACTGTAATAGTAACAGAAAGTAATGGAAGCACATGTTCACTCCAGTGCACACATACACAAACACACACCCACATGCAAATGCATATAAAGTACATGCAATATAGATTTAGATTTGTGAGATGTAATATGACTCAAAATGATTCAGAAAGACAGCAACAGGTTTTCTCTTCACTACAAGATGCCATGTGTTTGTTTATGTCTGTGTGCGCAACAGTGAACTGCCTGGTGTACTGCCCCCTTGTGGCCACAAGTTGTAGGCTATACTACAAGCCAAAGAGGGGTGAGAAACAGAAACGGCATCAAGGCAGAGACAGCGCCTATGACTTAACTTAAAATCCTTTACTTTTTATGCAAAGACAGTACAGTAAGGAGCCTGCACGATAAAAGGGGCCGCTTTAATGAGGATAAAATCTCACCAATAAGATTACATATCTAAAGAGAAGACCTTGTTCTTTCACCTTAACATCAGAACAGGAGTTATCATGAAAGATTTTCACAAAAGGAAAGAGCTAAAGTCCCAACTTCAACACGTTCTGGCCTATAAAGTAACTGCAGTGGGGCGTGAGAGTCTCTGCACTATATGAGCAGGCGGTTTGGCGACGGACAGCATGAGTGTGTTCATCTGTTTGAAATGCGAGGAATGTTAAATCAGTGTAGGTGTTTGTATTGCACAGCGCATAAAGTATGCTGCGTGTGTGCCGCTGTGCATTCGGCATGACTGGTGTTTGTGTACCGTTGGTCACGCTTCGTCACTTTGTATCAAAAGCCTGAACTGGCAGCTGGTTGAAGGCTGTCAGTTGTGGTTAAATAATGTCCCGCAAACACACAAACACACTTGAGCTGCTTGTAACCACCAGTGACAACGTAAGTGACCAGTTGCCACCCACCGGAGAACAGAGAATCCCAGTCAGTGGCATGGGGTTGCCATGCTGACAGCACAATGTTGCCACCGTGCATGTGCCAAGCATGGAAAGACATGCCAAGAACAAGGCCAGTGATGCCAGCGAAAGCAGAGCGGGCCATAAATCTCTTGACCTATAGGCACTTAGGTCGATAGAAACGAAGAGAGGGTGGGAAGGTGATTGGAAACCCCTAAATCTATATGAGTCCCTGAACTTTATGAGCAAATACTATTCTGAACAGTAAAGCAGACACTGCTGCGCTCCAGCAGTTTTGCAGACCCGAGACCTCCTGTTCTCCTACCTCACTGCCAGGGAGAGAGTTCACGCTTTACAATGTGTATCCATTGAAGATTGTGTAACACACTTTGATACTCAAACAGATTCAGTCACCTAGGAGCATGCATGTGTGGATGCACGTACACCAACACACACACACACACACACACACACACACAGGTACATATCCAGTTGGCTTTTCTCGCCATAAGCCAGTGAAATAGAGGGATGCTGCCAAATGTTTTTGGATTTCAGAACTTCAGCCCACTGTCTTTTCCAGACTCCCCCCGCTCCCTCTCTCTCTCTCTCTCTCTCTCTCTCTCTCTCTCTCTCTCTCTCTCTGTCTTTCTCCGTTCTTTGCACTGAAACACATGTGATCAAAAAAATGTATCGCCTCGAAAAATGTATCGCCTCGAAAAATGTATCGCCTCGGCAAAGAGTGCATTTTGGAATCTTGTCTTTATTTTTGCACATTTTCCTAACCTTCACTTATGTGTTGGTCTTTTCCCCTTTACATTTTCACACAACTCTTTCTTAGTTTGTCATGCAGGATACCTGACTCAGAGTCACAGCTATTTCACCTCTTTCTCTTTGCAATGGAGGGATGTCGTTACAATGGAATGCAGCGTCGTTTGCCAGAGGCGTCACAGTGGATGGACAGAGTGAAGCAACAGGGGGACGAGGAGGAGAGAAGAGAACAGAAGAGTAAAAATGGTAAGACCATGCGTCCATCTGCAGTTGACCTTGGTCCATTCCACTCACAATATGAACTAATAAACTCTCAGATTAACAAATCTATCAACAAGCTGCAGTCCATGCCAACAGAACGTGACACAGGATCTATCCATATGGCGGACACTTCTCTTAATAATAATAATAATCAGAATCTGTTATTCAGCCAAATCCATTGTACATATCTCACTACCACACTGCCCCACCCCTATACACACATCGAATACAGACCACGCCCACTTCAACATCATCAGCAAAAGTCCCAGATGTATGCAGGTATGGTTGCATCAGCAGTGTCTTAGCCCTACACCTCAAAATTCACATACACTAGGCTGAATCAATAATCAATATCATCTTATACACAGAAAATTCCTACTGTGACTACAGAGAAAGTCAGGACCCTCAAAGTAGATCAATAGAGGGTGCACTACAGCTACAACTTTAATATTTTAAGTGTCCATGCTGTGTGTATGTCATGGGCTGGAGCTTGGTGAACAAACTGTGCCGGTTCTTTTTAATCTGCAAGCCATTACTCTGTGCACTAGCTTGGGACTGAAGAGAATTATGCAGGTCCCATGACTAAGATATTGCACCGTCTGTTTTTTATTTTTTCTCCTTTCCTGTTCAGTGTTTCTTTTGGCCTCAGCCTCTGCAGCCAAATGTGATTAAAAGTGAAAAGACAAGAGATGACAGGGCACGAGGATGCTAACAGAGCCAGAGAAGCATGAGGGCAGGTACAGCTTACCTTTCTCTCCTCACAGCGTTGAGGGGAAGGGGGATGCACTGGGTAAGGGCAGCGGTAGGTGTGAGCTTCAGGTGGATCTCTCTTCTACCTCCCTCCTTGCTTCAGCCACGCGTGTCTCCCATGGGATGCGATGGCATCAGATATTCAATGAACATGCAGCCAAAAAAGAGGAGTGGGATCCTCCTGGGCAAAGAGCAGGCACCCTGAATTGGTCCAGTTCAGGAAAAAAACACAACCAAAGTTAAAAAAATGGATATTTTCAACTGCAGGTGGAGCAAAGTGTCTGTTTAACTTTTATTTTTCTGCCTCCAGCAAAAAACAAAAAAGTCCATCCATGTGCTTTTTGGCAGAAATGGCTAAAGTAAGAGAGAGAGAGAGAGAGAGAGGAGGAAAGAGCAAGCGAGAGAAGAGTGAAAAATCCTCTCTGTGCCGTCTTCAAGCTGTCCAGACGCAGGTCTGAGGAGCACCTTCCCAATCTGTGCGCTCTCGCTCACCAGGGTGGAAAGTAGGAGGGAAGGAGCGAGGGAGCAGGACAGAGAGGGAGTGAGTAAGAGTGGGGTGAGACTCAGTCAGTCAGTCAAGTCAGTCAGGCAGTCAGGCAGGCAGCAAGGCAGTGTATACTGGGCTAAAGGCTGTGGGTCCAAGCAGGCTGAGCTCCCACTCCCACGACTTATAACCAGGGGCTGTGCACCTCGCTGCTCCAATCTCCCTGGCTCACTCGGCAATCCCTCTCCCACTGGCTTATTTTGGGAAAGACAGACAGGATTGTTCATTGGGTTAAACCCCTTCATACAAAAAGCAAGTGTCTGTGGCAGGCTGCATTGAGGAAGGAGGGGAGTGAGCAGGATGGGGTGGGGTAGCAGCCGCGCAAAGAGGGGTTGGGTAGGATGAACAGGAGGGAAGGGCACGAAAAGAGACGAGAAGAGGGGAATTCGGAGGCGTCTCTTGTTCATGTTCTGCCTCCCCCCACTCTCCTCTCCTTCCCAACTTACCTTCCAAGAAGTCACCCCTTTATCCTTTTGCTCAAACATGCTCACAAACACACAAATCAAATCATCAAATCAAAGTCAACTTGTGGGTGTTGGCATTAGACACCCCATAGATTTTAATCTCTCTCTTAAAAGTCTCCCACAAACACTTCCCTCTTTACTTGCCTTGTAGCTCCAATGGCCAATTAATAATCTCGATGCATGACATAACACTGGATAAGTGTAATACATAAAGGGGCATTGTGTTGTCGCCTAAAACCTGCTGCCGTTTGTGTATAATTGTTACATGATAGCACTCTCTTGGGGTTAATCACCAAAGCACAGCAGTAAATGACATTGGTTCACATTTCGCTACTACAGCTGGGCTATTCATTGCTACAAGATGTATCAAATAGACCTTACATTTAAAACGTGCCAAGTATTAGCTGAGAGAAAGCATAAATTCAAATCAACATGGGTAATTGCAAATCACACTTTGGATGTTAACAACTTGGATGAACTACAGACGTTCCTTATCGTTCACCAGGTGACGTCCAGCAGAGCAGAGGTTTACTAAACCAGGACAGGCTTAGCATTCATTGTTTAATTGGCACAGTATTAGCTGGCCCTGTGCTATGGTAGTGGACCTTGAAGAGAAAGCCGCTCTGTGCTTGTGATTGGACGAGCCAGAGAAAAGCTGGCCTAGCCTTTTCCTGAAAGATCTTCTGGGACTAAGCCATTGGCTGAGTTAGAGATCAGATAGAGACTGTGATTCCAAGAATTAAGAAAAAGCTGTGTCCAACATTTGTCCAAGTTTTTTGTTTTTTTTTTGAGTTTTTTTTCATCGTCACGTTTTGCCAGTTGGGACTGATTTATTGAAAGGCCTGTCATTTCAGCAGCATCCACTGATTGATTACTTCAATCACTGTTAAAATTTCAGCTTGTTATCAAAAGCTGGCAGTCCTGCTGCACTTCTCTCATTCATGTTTTAATAAATGTCCCCAGACTGTGTAATCTACCAACCATTAGACTCAAAGTCAGGCTGAACTGAGCCTTTTCTTGCATGAGAACTACAGGCAGTCTCAATAAGGGTATATTTGGATAATGTTTATTATATTAAATGGGAGCCGCTGTTTGAAGAGTGTCATTAAAGCAAAATTTACGATGCAGATGGGGTTTTATGTGATTCATTTGCTCTCTTTTGGCAATTCACATCAATATCAAGATAGCAAAGCTATTAAACATGCATTGGAGGAATTGATTTAAATTCTTTCTAGTTAGAGACGGATGTACTGTACTGATGGAAGGCCATGAACTGGCCAATTGTTGATTGTGCCATCAGAGTCAAAAGAAAAGTATTTTGTTCATGGATGGAAATTGAATAATCACTGAAAAATAAGCAATAGGCGTCATGTCTGTGAAAGACCCATAGTGCCGTTGAAGCAGACTCAATAGCTCTCTGAAACATGGAAAGGGTGGAGTGACCAGATGCCCAGCAATGATGTCATCAATAGGAGCCCTGTGTGGTAGTCAGGCCTGCCATTCATTCATCCCCCAGGTGTGCGTTTCTGCATGAGCTGTGTGTTGTTGATCACACCCTACTACAAAAGCAAAAGCTTTCTTTAGCTCAATGAGGCAAAAAATTGGCCAGCGGAGGCTCACACACAAACAGGAGAAAGCCGCCGCCTCTTCCAGTCATGGCTATGCTACAGTTCCACTGAAGAACTCTGCCTCGGGCTCCTCAAAATCTCAGCTCACCCTCTAATACTCTCACACAACACACATCCATTCACTCACTCGTACCCTTTGGTCAGCACACACCCTTTGAAAAATCCCCAAACCATTCACTTCAGCACGGTACACAAGTCCCCTCCCACTCGCTTGCTTTTACAAGGTGAAACATTCCCGAGAAGAGGGAAAAAACACCTGGTCGTCATAAGTTTCTCTTTTTTTCACTTCACTTTTCCCCTTCGCTCCATTCCATTAGTAAGAGCAAAAACAAACAGCGGCCGTCTACTGAGTGGAAAACCGTTGTATTGCATCACACAGACACACTTTGCTCTTGATGTTCGTCAAAAACCCAAAAATAAGCCGCGAAGGGCAGGTTGGCGTCACCGATACACTCCACCCTACATCACACCCAGCGTTACCAAACATAGACCCAATTATGTGTCAACGTATGGGGGTCTGTTCTACTCTAAGGTGGCGTGTTTAGGGTGGGGTGGGCTTGTTTTTGGGGGTGCATTGAGCATGTATGTTCTTTGAGTGGATTGTGTGAATGGTCAGAGTGTGTTAAAGGGCGGAGTTTTTTGTGTTTGTGAGCTTGATTGGAATCAACTTTTGGGTTGTGATATGACCTTGTTTTCTGGGTCAGTGGTCAGTGTCTGAGTAAAGCATTGTATGGTGGTAAGTGAGTCATAAGCATAAGCTAATGTTTTTGACAGTGTTTAATCTCATTACGCTGACGCACAAAAAGCCCCTTCTCAATACTGAAATTGAAGGTTTGCACCTACACCTAATGCACTTTCCTTCAGTTAAGCCCCTTTTATTCAGACAAGGCATGGATATCAAGTAACAAAGGTCAGAGTTGAAGGTTCACGCGAGGACTGAAGAGGACAGGTGTTCCTCTCTTCCATCCCTCGCTTTTCTCCTCCGCTTTTATACTCCCTCTTTTCTTCACTATCAGCCTGTCTTTCCCTCGGGCGATTATTCAAAAGGGCCGTTTTCTCTCAGGTGATGTGGTCCACCTTTGTCTGTTCTAACCTTACAAAGGAATGCCTGGCATTCACCAGGCTGTGCCCACACAGGGCCGAGAGTGA
>NC_060158.1:19987662-20140631 GCF_021292245.1 Micropterus dolomieu | reverse complement strand
AGCTACAACTTTAATATTTTAAGTGTCCATGCTGTGTGTATGTCATGGGCTGGAGCTTGGTGAACAAACTGTGCCGGTTCTTTTTAATCTGCAAGCCATTACTCTGTGCACTAGCTTGGGACTGAAGAGAATTATGCAGGTCCCATGACTAAGATATTGCACCGTCTGTTTTTTATTTTTTCTCCTTTCCTGTTCAGTGTTTCTTTTGGCCTCAGCCTCTGCAGCCAAATGTGATTAAAAGTGAAAAGACAAGAGATGACAGGGCACGAGGATGCTAACAGAGCCAGAGAAGCATGAGGGCAGGTACAGCTTACCTTTCTCTCCTCACAGCGTTGAGGGGAAGGGGGATGCACTGGGTAAGGGCAGCGGTAGGTGTGAGCTTCAGGTGGATCTCTCTTCTACCTCCCTCCTTGCTTCAGCCACGCGTGTCTCCCATGGGATGCGATGGCATCAGATATTCAATGAACATGCAGCCAAAAAAGAGGAGTGGGATCCTCCTGGGCAAAGAGCAGGCACCCTGAATTGGTCCAGTTCAGGAAAAAAACACAACCAAAGTTAAAAAAATGGATATTTTCAACTGCAGGTGGAGCAAAGTGTCTGTTTAACTTTTATTTTTCTGCCTCCAGCAAAAAACAAAAAAGTCCATCCATGTGCTTTTTGGCAGAAATGGCTAAAGTAAGAGAGAGAGAGAGAGAGAGAGGAGGAAAGAGCAAGCGAGAGAAGAGTGAAAAATCCTCTCTGTGCCGTCTTCAAGCTGTCCAGACGCAGGTCTGAGGAGCACCTTCCCAATCTGTGCGCTCTCGCTCACCAGGGTGGAAAGTAGGAGGGAAGGAGCGAGGGAGCAGGACAGAGAGGGAGTGAGTAAGAGTGGGGTGAGACTCAGTCAGTCAGTCAAGTCAGTCAGGCAGTCAGGCAGGCAGCAAGGCAGTGTATACTGGGCTAAAGGCTGTGGGTCCAAGCAGGCTGAGCTCCCACTCCCACGACTTATAACCAGGGGCTGTGCACCTCGCTGCTCCAATCTCCCTGGCTCACTCGGCAATCCCTCTCCCACTGGCTTATTTTGGGAAAGACAGACAGGATTGTTCATTGGGTTAAACCCCTTCATACAAAAAGCAAGTGTCTGTGGCAGGCTGCATTGAGGAAGGAGGGGAGTGAGCAGGATGGGGTGGGGTAGCAGCCGCGCAAAGAGGGGTTGGGTAGGATGAACAGGAGGGAAGGGCACGAAAAGAGACGAGAAGAGGGGAATTCGGAGGCGTCTCTTGTTCATGTTCTGCCTCCCCCCACTCTCCTCTCCTTCCCAACTTACCTTCCAAGAAGTCACCCCTTTATCCTTTTGCTCAAACATGCTCACAAACACACAAATCAAATCATCAAATCAAAGTCAACTTGTGGGTGTTGGCATTAGACACCCCATAGATTTTAATCTCTCTCTTAAAAGTCTCCCACAAACACTTCCCTCTTTACTTGCCTTGTAGCTCCAATGGCCAATTAATAATCTCGATGCATGACATAACACTGGATAAGTGTAATACATAAAGGGGCATTGTGTTGTCGCCTAAAACCTGCTGCCGTTTGTGTATAATTGTTACATGATAGCACTCTCTTGGGGTTAATCACCAAAGCACAGCAGTAAATGACATTGGTTCACATTTCGCTACTACAGCTGGGCTATTCATTGCTACAAGATGTATCAAATAGACCTTACATTTAAAACGTGCCAAGTATTAGCTGAGAGAAAGCATAAATTCAAATCAACATGGGTAATTGCAAATCACACTTTGGATGTTAACAACTTGGATGAACTACAGACGTTCCTTATCGTTCACCAGGTGACGTCCAGCAGAGCAGAGGTTTACTAAACCAGGACAGGCTTAGCATTCATTGTTTAATTGGCACAGTATTAGCTGGCCCTGTGCTATGGTAGTGGACCTTGAAGAGAAAGCCGCTCTGTGCTTGTGATTGGACGAGCCAGAGAAAAGCTGGCCTAGCCTTTTCCTGAAAGATCTTCTGGGACTAAGCCATTGGCTGAGTTAGAGATCAGATAGAGACTGTGATTCCAAGAATTAAGAAAAAGCTGTGTCCAACATTTGTCCAAGTTTTTTGTTTTTTTTTTGAGTTTTTTTTCATCGTCACGTTTTGCCAGTTGGGACTGATTTATTGAAAGGCCTGTCATTTCAGCAGCATCCACTGATTGATTACTTCAATCACTGTTAAAATTTCAGCTTGTTATCAAAAGCTGGCAGTCCTGCTGCACTTCTCTCATTCATGTTTTAATAAATGTCCCCAGACTGTGTAATCTACCAACCATTAGACTCAAAGTCAGGCTGAACTGAGCCTTTTCTTGCATGAGAACTACAGGCAGTCTCAATAAGGGTATATTTGGATAATGTTTATTATATTAAATGGGAGCCGCTGTTTGAAGAGTGTCATTAAAGCAAAATTTACGATGCAGATGGGGTTTTATGTGATTCATTTGCTCTCTTTTGGCAATTCACATCAATATCAAGATAGCAAAGCTATTAAACATGCATTGGAGGAATTGATTTAAATTCTTTCTAGTTAGAGACGGATGTACTGTACTGATGGAAGGCCATGAACTGGCCAATTGTTGATTGTGCCATCAGAGTCAAAAGAAAAGTATTTTGTTCATGGATGGAAATTGAATAATCACTGAAAAATAAGCAATAGGCGTCATGTCTGTGAAAGACCCATAGTGCCGTTGAAGCAGACTCAATAGCTCTCTGAAACATGGAAAGGGTGGAGTGACCAGATGCCCAGCAATGATGTCATCAATAGGAGCCCTGTGTGGTAGTCAGGCCTGCCATTCATTCATCCCCCAGGTGTGCGTTTCTGCATGAGCTGTGTGTTGTTGATCACACCCTACTACAAAAGCAAAAGCTTTCTTTAGCTCAATGAGGCAAAAAATTGGCCAGCGGAGGCTCACACACAAACAGGAGAAAGCCGCCGCCTCTTCCAGTCATGGCTATGCTACAGTTCCACTGAAGAACTCTGCCTCGGGCTCCTCAAAATCTCAGCTCACCCTCTAATACTCTCACACAACACACATCCATTCACTCACTCGTACCCTTTGGTCAGCACACACCCTTTGAAAAATCCCCAAACCATTCACTTCAGCACGGTACACAAGTCCCCTCCCACTCGCTTGCTTTTACAAGGTGAAACATTCCCGAGAAGAGGGAAAAAACACCTGGTCGTCATAAGTTTCTCTTTTTTTCACTTCACTTTTCCCCTTCGCTCCATTCCATTAGTAAGAGCAAAAACAAACAGCGGCCGTCTACTGAGTGGAAAACCGTTGTATTGCATCACACAGACACACTTTGCTCTTGATGTTCGTCAAAAACCCAAAAATAAGCCGCGAAGGGCAGGTTGGCGTCACCGATACACTCCACCCTACATCACACCCAGCGTTACCAAACATAGACCCAATTATGTGTCAACGTATGGGGGTCTGTTCTACTCTAAGGTGGCGTGTTTAGGGTGGGGTGGGCTTGTTTTTGGGGGTGCATTGAGCATGTATGTTCTTTGAGTGGATTGTGTGAATGGTCAGAGTGTGTTAAAGGGCGGAGTTTTTTGTGTTTGTGAGCTTGATTGGAATCAACTTTTGGGTTGTGATATGACCTTGTTTTCTGGGTCAGTGGTCAGTGTCTGAGTAAAGCATTGTATGGTGGTAAGTGAGTCATAAGCATAAGCTAATGTTTTTGACAGTGTTTAATCTCATTACGCTGACGCACAAAAAGCCCCTTCTCAATACTGAAATTGAAGGTTTGCACCTACACCTAATGCACTTTCCTTCAGTTAAGCCCCTTTTATTCAGACAAGGCATGGATATCAAGTAACAAAGGTCAGAGTTGAAGGTTCACGCGAGGACTGAAGAGGACAGGTGTTCCTCTCTTCCATCCCTCGCTTTTCTCCTCCGCTTTTATACTCCCTCTTTTCTTCACTATCAGCCTGTCTTTCCCTCGGGCGATTATTCAAAAGGGCCGTTTTCTCTCAGGTGATGTGGTCCACCTTTGTCTGTTCTAACCTTACAAAGGAATGCCTGGCATTCACCAGGCTGTGCCCACACAGGGCCGAGAGTGAAAGAGAGGGTGAGGGAAGAAGAGATAAGAGAAGGGGAAAACTGAAACTGAATTTAAAGAGATAAATAGTTGCGGAGCAGGACAGAAGTGAAGAAAACAAAGTGTGAAAGGGGGGAGGATGTGGAGAGGACAGTTAGAGAGAGGGAAAGAAAGAAACATTTAAAGAAGGTAGCAGGCAGAGAAGAGGAAGGAAAGTGAATGCTGGAGGGAGAGGGGAGTTTCAGACTTTTCACACGCTGAGGATAAAACTTGAGGCCTCTGAAATTGATATAAATTTCAATAGGGAAATTCCTCTGAGATGGGCCTGGGGCTCTGCCACTGGCCTCGGCTGGCACGGGGTTAGAGAGTGTGGGTGGGGAGATGGGAGGACATGAGAGCGGAGGTGAGTTAGGATGGATGGATCAGGTAGAGGAGGAGATGTTTTTGGCTCCCGCCTGGCTAACCTGACTCATATTGTTGTCGAGCTCAGTTTCCCCAAAGGTTATCATTTGACACTGATAAAAGTGGGAAGGAGGGGGACAGCAGAGAGAAAAAGGATGGCAGTGTTTCCTCCCTGGGAAAAAGCTCTCCGGAGAGATTAGAGGACAGCCGGGGTAATTCTTCCGTCTGTTGGACCAGGCAAGAGAAGATTTGGGGAGAAGAGAAAGGAAGAAAGGGAGAAAATGAAGAAGAATTGTGGGGAAGAATGACAGGAGGATGGTTGTGTATTTTTAAGGTGTTAGCAGAGTAATAACACACCACAAATGATTGAAGACAGGAGGAGGGGGTGTACATATTTAAGTGTTTCCACAGTAACTAGTCCACCTTTCCTGCTCTGGCATATACACACAACTATGTGCACACATAGTACACACACATGCAAGATGCTGCAGCATGTGTAAATAGAAGAGTGGCGACTGAATGGTATTTTACTGCTTCTGTATTTGTGGCAGGTTATTTTGACTCTGGGTGGTCCCTGCTGAAAGACTCCTAGGGTCATTAATCATCCGTCGGGAATCAGATGTCAGGTGTGTGTGTGTGAGAAAGAGAAGAGGGTTGGTCAGTTACCAAAGAGGGAGCGAGAGCACCTACTGTACTGTAAGAAACTCTAAGTGTGTGCAGGTCTGTGTGAGCGTGTTTGAGGTTAGCCTTGCGTACCAGTGAATATCCTAATCAGCTGAGCTGGTGGTGGGATGAAAGAATGTGAAGATTATTGCCTGGTAATTGTTTCCAGAGTGCAACAGTGCTGCCATATCTCAAAAAGAAGAACTTTCATTGCGGTGTGTGTATGTGTGTGTGCGCAAATCGACGTACTGCACCACAAGTCAAGCATATGGGATATGTGCAGGAGAACACGCCCATTGATGGGAATAAAAAAAGAACGCCAATGCGTTGGGTCAAAGCCAAGCTACCAGTTTACGAGTTTTTAGTGAGTCCCTATTTGTTTTTCATTTACAGTCTCCAAGGTGCATACAAAGACAAACACACTTTGCAAATGTGATTTCCCTGGCCATCAACTTAACCATTATCCTGCCAACCTTCTGTTAAGACGGACACGCTTGCACGCAAACAGTAAAAACAACACACCCAGAGATCTGTACTCAACTGATAAGCCCATCACTCTAGCAGCTATTCAACGATTAAAACTCTATTTTTCTTCTCCTGCTCGTTGACAGGCGCGCCTCGGCTAGCCGGCCCTGGCAGTGGCAATGACGACCATCTTTCGCAAACACAGAGACGGACAGAGACACATTTAGGTCTGTTTTGTTACAGGTTTTAAAACCATTTTCCGTTTCCGAATCAGCAGGCAAGAGAGCAATTTCCTTCACAGCAGGAGCAAAAGAATTCTCCAAACCCAAACAATCAGGTTAGAATAAACAAAGTCAACTGCCGGAGTTTGGAGATCTCAGCAGCACATCCAAAATCTCCACCCAAGTTAGATATGAGGTGCAGGCGCTGTAGTCCAAGGATAGGCAAAGTTCATTCATGGTAACCCTCAAGATTTATTTTAAAGATTTGACTGAAGCTTTTGAACTTTCTCAGCACAGCAATGGGGTTCTTTTGTTCAGAGTCAAAAGTAATGAAGCCCAGACAACAAGGTTGGTCCGCAATGTGTTGAGGACCATTATCTCAACATCACATCTTAATGATCTCATTAATTCCTGACACAGCAAACACTTTTCTCATAATCATGATTTAATGATCTTATTATCTTGATAAGAGAGATAGCAGGGATGTGGTGCCAATAGTTGCATTTGTCAGCCCATTTCCTAATAGATCATTTGAATCATATTGTTAATGAGATGTCAAAAATGTTGACAAGATGTTTTTGTGCGATGATTTGCATAATTCATTGTGACTTAAGTATTTTATCATCGTGACAAAATGTAATCACCTGCGTTTGGCTATTTTCACCAAAAAATGGGTGTTTGTAGAAAAAGAGAAAGACACAATCTCATTTTGACTGATCTCTGTTAAGACTTTAATTGAAATCTGTTCATCAGTCATGGTCAGTCTGATGGATAGATATTCAAGCCATAAATCACGAAGAAGCAATTTTCGATATCTCCGGATACCAAGAAAAACTGTTTTGTCAGGGTAACTGGCAGCATATTATACACACTTGCTATCTCTAGATAATGAGATAGTTAGCTCGTGCACTTTCTGTCCAGATGATGAGGAAGTTAAGCTGTTATTTCCAGATATCATGTCAAACAATGGCTGACTGAAAACGAAAGCCGGGTAAATTCTGTGAGAAGATGTTACAGTAAACTGAGCTTCGATCTATTACAATATTGTATATCTCTGTCCTAACGTATTGCTAAGCCACAAACTTATGGTTGTGTGACAATAGCCTGTTCCCTTTTGAACAGAGATGTGCTGAACTCTGAGGCTATAGAATGTATTATTACATGTTGATTCATGATGGTATAAGCTCAATCTAATTAATATAAAAGTTGTACTTTACCAAATTGCAAAATAAGAAACTCGACTATTGTTTGATATATTTACGCTCTGTTTAAGCCAGTCTCTGTATTCAGCTAAAGATTGTTTGTTAGAAAAAGTAAACACCACTGGCCAGCAGCACTTCAGAGTGGCAATTCTCCCAAAGTGAAACGATCAATCTGATCAAGTTCCGCCATTTTCAGTGCTCAGAATCTAGCGGTTGAACTGTTATGTAGGGATCATTTAGGTTAGCTGTAGCTGGGAGGAATACTAAATTCATAACATTTTGTTATTTATATCTTAACTTAGAAATGCTCAAATTTAAATATAGATAGGTTCAGATTTTATAAGCAGATTTGATAAAGTAAACTACCAGGTTGCACCCTACTGAGACATCAAGCTTCCCAGCAATATTATGTTTGCAGGTCTTGCTCTCCCATGCGCTTCAACAACCTGGGTTGTGCCCTCTTGCCTCTTGAGTGACAGCAGTCCTTACACTGACCTTTACCCTCTGTGTTCACACTAAGTAGCTTCTGTGCTCCCAATGCAAATGCTTCAGGAGGTCACGCCGGTCCTCTCAAACCTGCTGTTGTATATTCCTGTTATAACAAACTCATTTACTCACTTAACCACTTGCTGACCCTGGTGAACTTTCTAGTATTGTTTGTTTTGCGTTACAAGGAAAATATCCCCACGGCGAGGCTTCCCTCTGTGAAGCTGTCAGCGGGTGCTGTCTTTAAAACGCACTTGCGCGTACACACATGCATCCTGCTACATGCGCACATGCTCACGTTTGTGTACAGTACATCAGTGCCCTGTCCCACCTGGCTTCCTGTCTAGCTTTGTGAATGTGTCCTGACCTTGATGCTCACAGGAACCTCCTCCCTAAACAGCTGTTTCCACGTGTCCCACCACCCTCCGTCCTCCAAGCGCAAGGAAACAGAGAAATTGTAATGTAGACACCGTCTCAGAGCTCATTTCACACACAATCTGTGGATATCACATCATGAATTTCAAATTCGGAATGGTTAATATGTCCCGATAAATGCATCTGGGAAAATAGTTTGAATAACACAAAATTGGCCCTCAGTGAGATATTTAGAAATATTAACTGTTGGACGGGATCAATTTTCACCTTTTATCATTCTGGGAGTATAAATAGGGAACAATGTGACCTTGTTCAGAGTGGGGAGAATGAGACATAAAGTGCTGGTGACTGAGTGACTGTTTGATCCATAACACACCCGGGAAACACTGTTTTTTTTTTCATACAAAATTCATTAAGTTGACTTATTCCTGTGAAACTCAGAAGACAGGGCAGCGCAAGGGTGGAAATACATGTGTGTATATTAGACAAAACAAGCTGTCAACCTGGAGTGTAAATAATGAGGCTGTCAACATGTGTGCCAGGCCTTTGCCCACAAACCACTGTTTATGTCAGTGGAGTGGGGTTAACCCATACACATACAGGGAGAAAGTGGCAGCTCGGTTCTTGAAGGCAGAGCATTTGTGTTTCTCTGCCTTCCTGCTTCTCTGCCCTCCTTCTGTTTTTCTGCTTTTTTCCCAGTTTCTCCTCGAAAGCCTTGCAGATGTCTAGCTATGCGAAAGAAAACAGGCAGCAGGCCTCCGGCTTTGGTTAGCATGGAGAGACACACCAGAAAAACAAAGACCTCTGAACTGTACAAACACCACAGCAGAGAGACTGCAGCAAGGACCACCCATGGAGGTGGCAAGTGAGCAACCAAGAACAAAACTAGCTTCTTGGATCAGCATGCTACCAGATAAAGAATACGACATGCATGGAAGGATAAAGAGTCAGAGACAGATGTGCCACGAAAAAAAGTTACACAAGAGATGAGGAGGAGAGAAAAGGGTGTAAATGGAGATGTGGCTATGTGGTTCGAATGCCGCCCATTATCCCTCGGAATTAACTTCACCTTGGACCTCAAAATATTGATCCAATACCAATGTCCGGCACCATGCAAGAAGAACTGTGCCCTTTGTGTAGTGAGGCATAAAGTGAGGGAGTGGAGTGGAGTGGAGGTGTTGTGTAGTGTCCAATCTTCTTGCGGGAAACCGGAGTTGCATCCAGAGACCTTGAATTATTGTTTGCTTTTATTAACCATAACCACAATCTTT
Organism: Micropterus dolomieu; assembly: GCF_021292245.1. Lineage (NCBI taxonomy): Eukaryota > Metazoa > Chordata > Actinopteri > Centrarchiformes > Centrarchidae > Micropterus > Micropterus dolomieu. The sequence goes on along the minus strand of NC_060158.1, from coordinate 20,131,467 downwards.
GCCTAGCTGCAACTGTTTTAGTAGACAAGCCTAAACCAATACCTTATTCATAATTTTTTTTCCATACCCACGTTAGCCATAGCACCATTGGATGTGAATGCTACAAAACATTATCCTTGAATGTAATCCTGGGTATTACAGAATTGTCAGTTTTGTCTGGTGCCTCCAACATGCCTCCAAATCCTGCACTTAACCAATTAGCATCTTCATCATTACCTGCCTGGGGGCAACAGCTGGTCTCTCTGCACGTTTGTGTCTATATATTTGCACACCTAAGGGTGTTTATCTGCCAGTGATGTAGGCGTGGGCTTGTGCGGGACATCTACATTTTCTCTCATAGACTTCCTGCTTTGACTAGTTGTTAGCGGAAGGCGTGTCTTTTCTTTCCTGAGACAGACAAATAAACATTATTGTCGGAGCTAAGTAGCTTGTATAAGGCAAGGTCGTGACTTCTGTCAGTTGTTCGTGTGTGTGTGTATGTGTGTTCAGGAAAGACAGAAAGAGGGTGGGCTGTATAAATGCATGAAATAACAAAAGAGAAAATAAGCGATAGGAAATACAAGAGACACATTACATACTTAATTAACAGTGCCTCTAAAGTTGCTTTTGAGGTTGTGCATTTGTTTTTATAGCACATATTGTTAATTTAAGTTGCCAAATAAATGTTCTTTACAACACTTACACAGTAAGACTTTTTTCCTGCTGCTAACTGCTGCCTTTTCTTGCACAGCATGCTCAGAGACTGCAGCCTGTCCTAACAAAACAACTGTTATCATTTTGCTACACGTGGCCAAAATTGCCAGGAGACTAATCCAGTCCTGTTAAAATTCCAGGACAAACAAATGTTCACACTTTGCGTCCAACATCGTGCTACTCTTGGGCTGTAAAGTGCAAATAACTCGCAGACAGACGGAGGTGGGCTTGTGCTCCCTCCAGGCCAATTTCTCGTGGGAAGAGAGTCAAAAAGTGAACTGCAGTGCAAGAACATTTTGAAAAAACATATTAACGATGTGTTAGTGTTGCAATTACAGTTCAATTTGCGTGAAATTGTCACAAATGGAGCCGGTGGAATTTATGAAGTCTCACATTTAAACACAGACAGCGTGCTGAGCTTTTACGATGTCATTTAATGTCTGAGTATTTTTTAGTGTCTAGATGTCGATGTGATAGAAGGCCATAATAATGACAAATCAAACTAAATATCTGTATATGTACTGCATGACCTTTGGATCCGATTTTAATATATCCTGCAGAATGTCTGATGATTTCATCTATAAAAAGCCAACACTTTTTATTATTTTATTATAAATATGCTTTCTATTCTTTGCTTGGGGCTAATCTTGCTTTCTCCTTCGCTTTTTGCCTAATAAAGCTGAAGTCATTCTCTCAGTCTATTCTGGAAAAGATATTACCCCGTGTTTTGTATGAAACTTAAAGCCACATCAGTTACTTTATTTGAATCCCCACTACCACTTAATATCATGTAACTCCACATCCCATGTTAATTTATGTCCATAGCAGTTGGAGTGGATAATAGTCTGGAAAAAAGGACAAAGTGGACTGAACCCTGTACATATAGATATGTTTATATGTACAGCATGTTAGCTCCCTCTACGCTTTTTTGACCTTTTGAGTCCCTCTCTTCTCTTGTTCTCCCTCCTCTCCAGCCTCTTGCCCTCCATGCTCAACATATTTCTCTCTTGGTGTGTGTTTTAAAGGCTGAGCCCTCAACCCAACCAGTGGGCTGTGGTTCCCTCCTAAACCATTCACATGGAACTGGTTAGGAAGACATTCCTTCCATGGAGGGAATGTCTGGCACCAAGCGCCTGTAATACAGAAATCATAAACGGGAGGTCCAGCCTAATCACATCCCGTGGCACTCTCACCCTCTCTGAGCTCCCTCTTCCTCCTTCCTCTTCCTCTCGTCCTCTCTGAGGAGTTATTAAGAATGGGGCAGGGAGACGGAGAGCATTAGCTGATCCTATCTTTTCCTTTTCTGTATATGTATGTATGTATGTATGTATATGTAAGGGTGTAAATCACTTGTGGAAATTGAGCGGATCAGATTCTGGAGGTTGGCAAATATTTTTGCTTATCTGATCCTCTGCCTCCAACCCACGAAAAGAAGTATTTTATATTTCCATTAATAAATAAATAAATAGATAAAACATTATGGATTAGGTGTATAGAGAGGCTGTTGTAGTGTTTTGTTTTGCAGTTGCTATAACACACACCCAAAGTGTCTCTCAACAACATGGATGTAATGCCATGTTCAACAGGCTATGATTAAAGTTTGATTAATCAAGGTTGGCCCGACTGTCTGCAATGCATTACACACGGGAGAGAAATCTGTTTCTGCACAGTAAGTAGTATAAAAAAAAGAAAACTCTGCATCCCTTAAAACAAGAGCAAGAGCATATTCCTAACAGTAGTCAGGTGTTGGAAATATCACTCTCATCTCCATGAATGTGTGTTTGTTATTATCACAATGTCAAGCAGCATTTAAATATCATCCTCAGTGAAAACTCTCAATAGGTTTATGAATTCAAGGAATATTATGTATAAAATGTAGAAGCTTCTGCACCTTACAGGGGGTAATGCCACGGTTCGGCCGTGACTCAAGGTTAGCTTATTTGTATTTTTTTGTTTGGGGTTTTCTCTCCCCTTCTCTGTGTTGTGTGTGTGTATGTCTGTGTTTGTGGGCGTGGCATTCCTCCTGGCACCTGCCTCTCCTCGTTACCTCACTGCTGAAAAGCTCCCGGTTTCCTGACAGCCGTTCCCAGATTGTTTTACAGTACATTGGCCAAACTTCTACCTTCTGGAACAACTAGTGTCTTTCTGGATGTAGCTAATCTCTTGTGTTTTCTCCCTTGTGCCTCAGAACTCCAGTGGCGGGTGCCTCCATGCTTCTCCAGCCACGTTGAACTCTCTCTACAGCCAACACTCTAAAAGTCACAGCACTCCAGCTGCCATCACCATAATAATGGCAATAACAATAATAATCCCCATCGCCCCAGTCCCTTTGTAAAATACCACTTTGTTAAAAAAAAATTCTTTATGTTGGTAACAGGTAATGCTAAACCAAGAACACACAGTAATCTGAGTACAAGATATAGTTAATTCACACAGATTAGTAAATTTTAAAGCTGCACTTGGTGTTACTTTCGTCAGACAAAATATGTTCGCCAACTACCTTTTTTTCCTTGAATAAAAGGAGACGATGGTGAAACGACAATGTCCTTAAATACTGACTGTGACTATCTTAACATGCAATATTGTTGACGAAAAATGACGACACTAAAATGTAATTCATAAAATAAAAATGTTAATAAAATCTCTCTTTCTTTTTTTCAGTGTAATGAAGAGACAAAATATTACTGGCCATATTTTCTCCCTCTAAATTTTCACTCAAACAGTGTTCATTCAGCAGTATTTATTTCTTTCTGTGCATTGCATGCTGGGTGACCGAGGGCGACACCTGGTGCGGGAGGAAAACGTTACTGCACTGTGGAGGATGCGAACTCTGGTGATGCACACGCTAGGGAGAAAATCAAATCTAATCAAAATTATACTAATGGGTATGAAAACACTAAAATGATGGTTAATGACTAAAACTAGACTAAAATACTTTTGATTTTCTTTTGACTAACATCAGACTGAAATACCCAGACTTCTAGTCAACCAAAACTTGATACAAAAATGTATACATTGGACTAAATATGACAAAAACTAACAAGGACATTTGACACAGGATTAAGATTAAGATTGAAATGGCTGAGAAAATCAACACTAGCTGCACTAATCAATATTTTTATATTAACTAAGATAGTGATAAACCCACGGGTAATTATCACCCAATTCTGCTTGTTCCCCTCAGCTTCATGTTGGGTTTTTGCTTCTTATATTGTTTTGGTATTCAGTTTACTACTTTTATTATCCTTGTATCCAGGCACAACAGGCAAATGTTTTACACTCTACACAACCTGTCCATCGACTGGAGGCAAACAAAGTTAGCAACTAGCCGGTGAGCATAGTGGAGCATTTAGCAGCTAAAGCGCCAGATATTTCCATCAGGAGTTGGTAGAGATCAAAACAGAGCTAAAACGATAGTGAATATTGGACTTTTGATTTGTTGGATGGCCAGAAACGTGACTTCAAATGAATGCTAATGTTACTTGACTTTTAAAGAGACAATTTTTAGCTAGCATGTTTGCCGCTGTTCACAATCTATGGTTCCACTCACAATTATTGTGCAAGTTATTACTCTGTAATTTCTTTATGGTTTGAGGTTTGTTGGCTTTTACAATCAAAGCAACATACTGTTTGGGCTGTGACATCTACATTATTAGATACCTCTCCTAAAAGCAGAATATTATCGTGTAAAAACAAGTTAGGTTGAAGTGGTACTCAAGTGTGGCTACTGTTGATTGATTATAGTATTCAAATTCCTGTTTGTAGAAAAATAAGACAATCTCAGTCTACGTGTTGATGAGTGTTGTTAACATTGTGCATTGCTGTCTGCCTGAGTGTCTTTTTGGTTAATACCACTAGGAGACACCAAGGTCAGATATTTTCTGATTTTACACACAATAGCAATGAAGTAAAAACAATGGGGAAATTATGGAAGGATTTGTTGCATTAACATATGGATATATACAGGTACAGAGTTATTAGAAATGAATCACAGACAATTACAAATAATCTACTTATCATGTTTTGTGTTGCGTTTGAAATGTTTCAATATTTCATTCCAAAAGGGTGAATGGGCGGTGGGTCCTTGCCCTGCTCTCCTGTACATGCTTTTCCACTGGAACTGGGTGTCCTCCCGAATAAGCTCTGACACATCTGTCAGTCTTTCTGGCTCAATTTGGAGAGCCTACAGATGTCCCTGCCTCCGTTTCCTCCTCCTGTTCCTCCACTGCTGCACTTGGCCCTGATTCTTCCTCTTGGATAGAGGCGATGAGATACGGGGCGGCAGAGTATTGCCTCTGTCCCAGTGCCTCATGAGGCCCAACCAGTGCCAAGTAGAAGAAGTGGGTTTTCCACTTCACGTTCCCTCTGCTGACCTTTGGTAGCTGAAATAATGAAATGCAGAAAAATCTGTCCCAGGCTGATTTTTAGCTGACAGCTTTTGAATGTCCTGGCTGTAATGACAACTGTCATAGTGTGGGGGATTTTATTAGCTGTAGGTAATTAACAGCTTATATTATTCTCCACTGGACTGGACAGTGTCACAGAGAACACACACATACATGCTGTCACCACTTACATGAAAGAGCTATGTCAATTGATAATGTTTTACTTCCAAAGTGTTCACCTTTTCAGCCCTCCTGTCTTTCTGACTCTAGGTCTCCCTCTTCATTTTGCTGAAACAGTATAAGTGGCACCTCCACATCTCTCCTGGTTCAGGTTTCTAAAGGAAACACTCCATCATTGGACCCCTGAAAAACTGGCCGAGGGAAACAATGGTGCCCTTGAATTTCCCCTGCTCATTTTGCATGTAATGATATCTAGATTAAACACAATATTATTGTTGGCCCGTGCAAGCCAATCACGATTTTCTCTCACCCATGCATCAGAGTATAGTGTATGTGGAAATAGTCCTTATTTCAAAATACCAGTTTTACTTACAGTTTCCTGACTGTAGTTTTGGGAGAGGTGTAGGGAGGAGGGAGAGGGTAATCACAATGTAGGGAGGAAAGGGATACAGAAGCAGCAAGGGAACAAAAAAAGTCATATCCACAATCCACTGTTGCACTGCAGAGAGAAAAAAAGCTAAGCCTTTGTGTTGTTTCACTCTGGCATCAATGTCAGCATTTCAAGGCTCAGCATCAACAGTGACTTTGTGATTATTTTCATGTCTGTGTTTTTAGTATGGCGCTAGAGCCAAGAAGCGATTAGCTAAGTTTAGCATAATGACTTAAAGCAATGAGAAAACAGCTAGTCTGACTTTCCAAAGTTCAACATTCTGCATAAAAGCACCTCTAAAGCTTAATTAACATTTAAGAGAGGCATGTGCTGTAACTAGTTCTCGGCAAACATCAACATCAGCAAGCAGTGACTTTCCAGAGTCTTGTTCACGAGGTTGCCAGGCAATAAGTGGAGACTGTTTAACTCCCTCTATATGCATGAATAGAGTTTCTATTTGTGCAATTAGTGAACTTAAGAGGTGTTGGTAGGCACAATTGTTTTCACTTTGGATATCAAAAAGTAGGTAAGCTAAGCTTCCATTTTTTTAAAAACCTTTATTTGTATAGAGATTCAGACTGAGACCAGGGTCTCTTTTACAGCTGGACCCTGTGTACAGCACACAAACAGATATAAATATTATTTAACAAATATTAATATATAATATAACGAAAAACAAACAATTTACAGGTAACAATTACATTCCTCAGTGATATGTTCATTTCACATTGCTTTAAATTGTTCTGTAGAAACCAAGACATCTATCTTAAACTTTTCCTGTTGGCTAATTTGTTCCAAGAATGCGTGGCATTATATTCAAAGGCTGTTTTCCCTATAGCTTAGAATGAGCCCGTGGGAATCTCTAAGACTAACCAATCTTTGGAACGTGTCTGATAACCGCTGACTTTCCAGTTATTTTAGAGGTTAGATAGCTGAGGAGTTTATACATCATAGCCTCATAATAATAATAATAATAATAATATTACATTTTATTTCTATAGCGTTTTTCAGGACACTCAAAGACACTTTACCGGTAAAGGCAGAAGTTATGTACATTTACAACCGATAAAAACATAAATAGCAGAATATAAAATATACAAACAGTAGACATATTGTCATAGACAAAGAATAACCAGTGCCTGGTCATCCTGGCGACCAAAGATTCCAACCCCACTAGCAAGTACAGTAGACAATTTTACATGTGAAGTCAGATTTTCCAAGTTCCAAATGAGAAATTTCAACGGGTATGGCTCCTTAAGTCAGATTTCCGACTCGGGAAATCGGGAGATCCTCACCAACCCCGATTTCAAAATCCAAGATGGCTGCTAACAGAATCAACAGTAGTAAAAGAAGTAGTAATTTACTGTTTATCGCAATTCTGTTTTATTTGTGTCTCATTAGATATAGTCCTGTCCAACTTATATCTGTAGACATGTTGCTACCATGTTTGTATGTGCAAAATACCGCATAATACTTTGTTATCAACTGGTATGGCTTACAATGGCAAGGTGCATCAATATTGGTTTTCCGACCTAAATCTGTTGTTGAACTGTAATGGCGTCCTACTCGGGTGTAACATCATTCCCAGCTCCGACCTCTGACTTCCGAGGAAAATGGAAAGCACCATAATAGCTTCTCACCTCTAGCTCCATACGCATCTAACTCTTGGCAAGAAAACGAATGTGTATTCCCCAAAATGTCGAATTATTCCTTTAAGGTCATTTGATTCCAGTCAGACATTGGATGATGTTGACCATCTTAGAGGTGTTCAGTGAACAAACAAATCTCAAGCTGAACTGTGTTTTCTAAATCATTAGTCAGTGTTCAAATCAAGTAGTTGAGAGCAAATGATCAGACCAGGAATCAACTCTAGTAAAACAGGAATTTCAAAAACCAACAGAATGACTTGCATCCTCTCCAGATAAACCATTTCATTACAATAAGCAACTGAACTTTCACTCTCCTTCATAACAAATACCACCACCAAGTTGCCAGCATTCTTTCCTTAATTTCTCCCCTCTCTTCCATCTCTTCACCTGGGTCCCCGGAATAACAGGAGCACACAGGAACGTAGGGTAATCTGTCCAATGTGCTGGGCTATGCATGGGCTCATGTTGAGGCCAGCCTAATCACCTTTCGGATCAGCATGGAGAACAGAGGAGGCTGTACCTTTTATCCCAAACCAAAGTCAACAAGGCAGGATTCCTGGGAAGCATTGCAGACATTCTTGAAAGTAGAAAAGAAGGGTAAAAAAACAACGATTGAACCCCTCTCTCAAATTTAAGAGAAGCAGAAAGTGAAGAAGGAGAGAGGAGGGCATGTGAAAAAGCTTGCTTGGGTGTGTGTTGTTGTGGAGTAAGACAAAGTGCTCCAAATGACCCGTTAAACAATTTACTTTCTGCATAAAATAACCCAGTAATGTTTAATCATTCCACTTTTCATCCATCTTAAAGGTAAGTTTTTGCAGCTGCCATTTCTGTATTTGAAAATATAGTTCCTAATACCATTGAACTACCTCACTACCTATGCAGCGTCATGCTAAAAGTTTAGCCTGTGACCCGGGGTAATTAATAACTCCCATAACTAGCTGCTGTTTGCACAGATGGACCTCCTCCTTCAGAACTGGCCACACTTTTTGCCAGTGCTATTTCCTCCCTACCGTTAGCCTGAGCTATCACATGCTGTGTAAACACTGACACTTGCTGAACATGCCAAGCACAGCAGCGCTCCTGTGTGAGTTTGAATGTGTGAGCCAGTTTGCCCAAGTGTTGCCCATGTAGGATTTGTGCTCTTACATTTTCTACTTGCGTGTCTCATGCCCGTGTTAATAGAAGAGTATGCGTTGTCTGAGCCATAACAACAACAATTTCAACCGCAGAAAATAAGAGAAGTTTTAAAGAAAAAGAACAGAAAGAGAAAGAGGAGGGTAAGTGGTAGAGAGAAAGTGGTGGCAGTAGGAGGATGGGATTGGAGACATTTTGGCCAGGGATGTCAGAGAGGAATCATTGAATAACTTGGCTTGTTTCTTTGTGGTGAGAACAGCATGGGCTGGAGGTTGGAGCCAGAGCCCACAATGTCTAGCCTGGAAGGTTCTCTCATTAGAGAGATTGGAGCACACAACCTCCTGGGAACCACAGCACCAGAGCACAGCACTCATCAGAGTTTTGGGAACACTCACTCTCAAGGCCATCTCAGGTATAACGTTATGGAGATTGGAGAGTTTTATTTTTTCCTGTAATGGCTCGCCTTTTGTCTTTTGTCTCCGTGCACCATGTGTCTTAAGTTTGCGGTGATGCTTGGAATTGCCATGCGAATATCCCTCCCCTCTGTGTTTGTCGATTGGGAATGTTGCTGAGAATATCCAATGAGACATGAGCAGAGTCTCTATACTGTCTCCAATGCCAGCAAAGTCCCCTTTGAAGGACTGCAAAGGCATGCCAGTGTTTTTTGTTAAAACACTCGTTTTATGGCTTTCAGGGAGCGAAGCTTTGCTGGTTGGCAGGAGAAATGACAAAATACAGAGAAGAAACAAGAGAGGGGAGGGGAGAAAAAAGGCTAAGGGTACAAATATTCCAGTGTGGGGTCCTCGGCGTACAAATCATCGGACCATCTGCGGCAAGGCCTCAGAGCCTTTAATGTTCCCTTTTCAATGAGGAGAAAAAATATTTGAACCTGTGTACTCAGCCGGAAACCATAAGCGGTCAGGAGTCTTAACAAGAGCCATGCACATGTAATTAAAACAATCAAAAAGTTATAGGGATACACATGTAGAAGTGTGCTCTCTCCTAAATTACCCCTGGCATGTGGATCCAATAGTAGGCTGTAAAATACATGTATATTTGACTTTGCAGAATCTAATTTAACCCTTTTTGCAGAGATTCCCCAGTTGCTTCAGGGATAATGAGAATACTTTTTAAAGGACATTATTGAGTTAGCTAGTGAGTTTAATGTGTGGAATATTTTGTGTGTGAGTGAGTGACTGCCTGACAGCATGATTTCTGTGAGACCGGGTTTCTCTTGTGCGTAAGCATGTGTGTGGCTTGTCAGTGGCTGTGTTCAGGCTGTATCTTCAGGATTGATTTATGACTAGCATATGACTATGACCTCAACTAAAGACCCGGTTTACTGTACATACCTTAATATGTAGTGCACGTGGCTATTGAAAGTCCTCAAATGGAACTGAGAAACATCTGGGAAAAAGGTCAAGAGAAACATTCCAGCTAACAGGGTTCAAACTAATGAAGCTCTGATTGTTCTTTGCTTGAAGTAGAGAACTCTGTTGTTCATAATCTGAATGTCACTGCTATTTCAACATGTGGATGATGGTCCCTGCATCAATCAGATTGCTTTGTTAAACACACTGTAATTACATTTTCGGTGTTAATCTGAAACATGGCCAGTGTCTATCTTTGTATTAATTATGAATGTTTCCTACTTACATATTATTAAACATCTACAGTACTAGGTACTAATTTTGACTGTTAACTAGTTTGGTAATTATACCATCTATTTTCTATCCCTGCGTATCAGGGTTGCAGTTGGCTGCTGACTGTCATGGCACACTCATTTTGGACATTTATTCTTCATGTTGATTGATCGACTGTCTGATATACTCCCCACATTAGCTCCACTAAAGAGAAGTATGAAAATGTAACTATGACAGACTAATTAGGCAACGCAGGTTGCTCTGATAAAGGAGCTAGTGCCTCTTGTTCTATGCTTTTAACCTCGCCAATTTAATCTGCATGGATAAAAAAAAAGAGCTAGAATTAGTAGGTTGATACAACTCTACATTTCAACCCTGATGTCTTTACATATTTGTTTATACATTTAACACGTATATAGTAAGGTTAGAAGAAATACTTCTAGTCGTAGTTTTTCTTTACAGTCAGTAAGCTCAAAGTGCACACTAAAAATCCTCAGAGGAGCACTCTCTCCTGAAAGCCGCAGGTGTTTCAGGAGTGGCTCCAGTCCTCAGCAAAAACAGCAGGCAGCTATACATCTGGGGCTTTTAAAACAGATTTATTCTTTATTTTAACAAACTTTTGTGGCTTAGTGTGTGATTTCAGTACTTTTGTGGACAGCTGGTTGTGATTGAGTAAAAGTGCTGGGTTTGGGACCTGGGTACCACAGGTAAATAAGTGATTTTATTTTTTTTACAGAGTTTCAGCCACCTCGAAGCCATGACTCAGCACTGCTACATGGCTTTCACTCTGGAGGCAGAAAAACAACACTAACCATGCTGAAACTGACGAATAGGGCATGTGTTCAACAGTCAAAACTGTCATTGACATTAGGAGCAAACACAAGCAAATTTTGCTGAACACCACTTATGGCACTCTGCTCAAGCCACTTCTCCCTAATGTTACTGTTTTTCAAAATAACAGCTCTGCAAAGCAAGCAGTTGCTACCCTCATCATTTTCTTCTACGTCAGTCCTCAAAGGTTAAGAGCGTGTTCTCTCCCAAAATATCCAGCCAGAATCTTTTCAACATTTACCTCATGACTTGTACGAATGAAAAGGCTTCCTGTATGGAAAACTTGGTGATTAATTTTGCCCCCAGCATCATAACTGTGTTGATTGTATTTGCCCTGCAGCGACACATATCCAAGTTGGCCAGGTTTCCCTCTGCAAAAACAGTTTTATGAAAACGGACATGCCATCGTCAGCAAATTGCTGAGACAATACTGAAAAGTTTTCTTCAATTAAATGGTTTTGACCTGGGAGAGGTTGGTTAGGCTACTGTACTTGGTCCATGTGCTAAATTGGGATCCCTGTATGCTTTGGTAGCACTGGTAAATCACTAACATTGCTTCTTTCTTTTTTGTTAAACAGAGCTGCTGCTTAAATCCCCAATTCACAATCTCTTAAATGTTTTCATGGCATCTCTCCCTGTCAGAGCTTAATTTCCTGATCACATTTTGATGTAAAACAACATAACATGTGTTTTGAAACTACCCAGACTCACATAAATGTGAACAACATCATTAGTTGGGCGATCTTGGCATAAAATGTGGCACTATTCTCCTAATTCTGGATCGAGCGTTTAAACATACATCTCAAAGCGAGCATGCTTCTGGAAGCACTTAACTCAGATGGACTGCATCTGGCAGAACTAATCTAAAGAAATAATCAGCTAAAATCACATATCATTATCCTTCATATACAGTATGTTTATGAATCCATCTATAGTAGTGAGTAATACAGCCAGTCAAAGGCCTTACTGTAAGTCATAATTATTTTCCTCAGTATTTTCTAACATATTTGGTAACAAATGCAGATTATATACACTGACAACACTGACTGGCTTATGTACTGTATTTTGGGGTGGACCAATGCTTAGACATGAACAAAATCCTACTGTCAAAAAACATCAGTGTCACATAAAGAAAAACACTGCAAAGTTGTCAGGGAACAAGGCAGAAGCACTTCATATAGCTATTGCTTCATTGCATGAGTTAAGCCATGAACTTATGTGTTATACTGTTTGTGCTATGTGTTCTATCTGTCTTTGCTGCAGGTAAGTAGTAGAAATACAGCGTTTTAAACCTGACTCTGAACCTCTAAGCTACGGGGGTGCCCCTTGACCAGCTTGATTGTTTAGAGCAGAGTTCCCTCTCCTCATTGTATCTTTGAAACCTCTGTGGACCTTCAGTTCCCACCAGTCCTGTATTCTCATGCAACAAAATTGGGATCCTGGGGCAACAGCTGCATGGTTGAGGATGAACACTGCTTTTAATAAGATGAGAATAAGAAGTCATGATTACCCATGGATATTACTAACCATGTGTGACACAGATACTTCCTAATCCCACCCTGTTCCATGAAAATACCAAAAGTGTGCAGCCACTTCTCGTGCAAGGTGTACAGCATACTTGATGTGTGCACCTGTGATCACAAATCTTCCCAAATGCTTTTCAGATAGTGACGACACTGATGCCAGAAAACCCTGTTTCTGACACACCTTTACTCCGGTTCACACTTGTGCAAAAGAGCTTTGCTTAATTGTGTGCGTGCATGGTCATCTCAGTTTCCCCAACCGTGCACACACCTTACAGAGAGTACATCCCAATAAATCAAGGTCTCTGATCTCCCAGCCAGGAATTCCAAACTGCCTGGGCCACACCATTCAGATCCGAGAAATACGGAAACAGCGGCTCTGTGCACCAAGAATTCAAAGAATGCCATAAGACTCCATTTGTTTTCTGCAGAGGTGACAAGGAGTGGGAGGGTAGAGGGATGAAGACATTTTCTGATATTTGAACAATTGAAATAATCCACTTCTAACCATGGCCACATGTTGCTTGGGTAGACCACACACAAACCCTGAGACATGCATAAATTACTGCTAAGCCACATGCAAAAGAACACACAGAGTACATAACACAAAGAACACAACTGCAAAGCCAAAAAAAGATGAATGAATCACACAAAGACATGCAGCCAGAAGTGCACATACATTACACTGTATATCATGTGACTCTAAACAGGGAATGCCCCACTCAAGTTTATGCTACATCAGAACTGATTTTTCTCAAGCAGCTTCCATCCCATCATGCTGTCTTCAGCCAGCTCATTAGTGGGATCGGTGTATGGTTACATGAGGACAGATGAGGTGGGTGGAACACGAGGAACTGCGCAGGATGTCAGCAGCAGAAACAGCTTGCAGCTGCAGCAGAAACAGTTACCTTCATACCTATTTCGTGTCTTCTGTGTATGCATAGTTTCTGAGGAATGTTCCAGGTGTTTCATGGGTTCCCATGAGGCAAAATCACAAAGGAGATGTCAAGAGTTTCATGATGAAGATGTTCCGGAAACGTGGCTTGTAGGTTTGAGATTATTTAGATGTGGTCACCAAAGCTGCATGGGCTGCAGGAGTGGAGCACCATTTCACACCAAAGTGGCAAGATTTTCCTCTTTGTGTGATTTGTGCATCAATTCCAATTAGTAGTTTAACGAACAAAAGAAACACTAAACTGTTTGAAAAGTGTGTTTGAGAGAGTGTGTGTTTGCATGTATGCGTGGAAATATTAAAGGAGACACCGTGGGCAGAGTCACACAACTGGAATTTGCGAAAAGAAGAACTGGAGGTTTGACCTAATGCCCCTGATCAAAAGCCATAAGGACCACACTTGACATCATAATTTCAGTTAGAAGCCCACAGTTTTGAGATTGGTTCTTTGTTGTGGTGTGGGCCCTCTGCTTACATCTCTTCTCTTCATGTCTTGTTTGGGGACAAAAAAACACCATTAACACATGCAAGGTGAGAAATAGCCTCATCATTGATTTAAAATGTAACAGGAAACTGTCTAGAGCCTAAGGTGCATTGGTTTAGGTGTTATTCTGCGTGTGGGGTGAGTTCCCTTTCTCAGATATAAAAAACAAAAGTCACATGTGTGACTTCCAAGGCTGACAGTTGAGCTTGTCCTGATCAGCCAGCAACCGACTTGAACACTACATAATGCAAAAGACTCTGAAAGCAGCTTTGTTGATCCTTTGGAAGCCAAGTCCCAGTGAAAGGAAAATGGGATTGTCATCATACATCCTCCTTACTCTTTCCATACATGTCTTTCATTAAAAAAGTGGAACAACAAAATGTCTTCAAATTACATTTAAAAATCAGTCTAAAGTAAAACTCCCAATCCTATCCTTATTTTCATGCTTGTCAGGTCGCTGCAAAAGGCCAGTTGTGAATAAGGACATTCACCATTGCAGTGTTGCCTCAGAACATGAGAAGGAGCTGGAAGCTCATCAAACTGCAGCTCTTGGGAAAGCGAGAGAAAACCTTTCCAAGCATGTCAGATTTTACTGACAAACATGACACCACCTCAACCTCAGAAACAGTTAATCTCTGTGGGAGACAAGAAAGAGTTTGGATGGACTTGAATGTTGGTAGGTCATTTAGAGGGCTGTTTATATGAGTTAAAGTGGACTGCTAGCAATTCTTGCTAATCTAATTTTATGTTTTATCAGCTTCTTAGAAATAGAAAAAAGGTTTTCCCTAAAGATGTAGACTTACACACACACACACACACACACACACACACACTGACAATATCACACCACACAAATACTGTAAAGTTTAAAATTTTATAGCACAAAATTTATACTGTAGATTTGAGAGCTGAATTCATAGAAGTTTTCAGAGAAATGGATACCACGTTCTAAGATGGTGTCTGCTAAAATACGTTCCCTTTTTTTGGCTCATGGAGCATGTGCCTTAGATTCCCAATGCAGTTGGGGCATTGTGTGTGTTATCAGAGAGTGGACGGAATTAAAGGAGCAGAGAAATGGGGATTGCAACAAAGGTCATCAGCTTGGCACACCTCGGAGATTGCGTGGTTAGCCTCTTATACCCCTAGCATCAGGATGCCCATTTACCTTTTGTAGACCATTTTCTTTTGTAATATATTTCTGTATTTATGCTCTCCACGTGTTTTGTCCACAGTAGTCACACATAACACAGTTTTAGTTTAGTCTTGCGGGCAATTGTGTGTTTTTAACTGACATTTTATCCGTTTAACATCGTTCCATTGAAAAGGTTGAGTTTAAACTACAGTGTCCTGTGAACGTCAGTGGAGTTTTGACTAGCTGTTGCCTTAATGCTCTTTTAATGAAGTGTGGCTGGGAGCCTGGTCTCAGTAAGAGGTGATTAGTTTTGATGTCAGAATGTCAAAACTGAGACTAAACTGACACCGGGTCTTGACTTAAGCCATACAACCAACAGCTCAAAACGAAATTCAAAAAGCACATTAACTGTACTATGCACACTATGCTGACATGCACACATGCAAATGCCCAGCCAGGTGTATCCACTCAGGAGGTATAACACATCTCAGGCCACATTTTATAGGCCCTTATAGCTTATAAAAGCTGTGAACCTTTCTATGGCAAATACCTGCCTTCTCAGAAGCAGAAAATTACATGTAAAGTATTATACCATTTTGAAACAATGTCTATATTTTTATACTTTTTATTTGCGGTCTGTGGCTCTCATGTCTGAGCTGTGCATCAGGGGTCTCGTATATCCAATGTTTTAACACGGCATTATGTTGTAACATTCAGACAGCCTGCTTCTGTTGAATATCATGCTCGTCATTCCTAACTTTGGGTGACTGCTCTTTGGCTTTTACCCTCACTGTTGTGTCAAAGGGACAAGTTTCATGGGGTATGCCAGTGTGGGCAAAGAATGCTGAAAATGTGGAGGAATTGCTAAGATTGGATCAGCAAGTGCAGGGGGTGAGACTGGAATTTGTTGCCATCTTGCTTGAAGCACAATGGAGGGTTACACTTGTAACTCAGATAGTAGGTACAGTATATCAGCTCAAAAGTGAACGTTGCATTTTTAGTTTAGTACAATTGTAAAACAGGGTATGCAGTTGCGGAAACTACATTTTTACAGTTGCACACTCCGACTGGCCCTCTCTGTCTCCCCCTCCTCTCACCATCTCTCTGTGTCCTCTGTACTATCTATGAGAGTGTCTGATTGATGGCTGCAGGTCAAACGTTTTTATAAAAGATCACTGGGGGTGCTGTTACACCCTGTTCAAATCTCTCTCCTCTTTTCCTACTTCAGTGAGAACAGCCCGGAGCTACTAAAACACATCTGACCCTTGCCCTGTGTTTGACCTGCCAGTTAAAACAAATACACACATTTCTCCCCGGACAGCGTCCCTTCCTCCATGCCTGGGCTAAATAAATGAACAGATAGCACACATGAGAATCCTCTTCATCTTTATGTCCTCTCCCTGAATCCTTTGATCTCTCTTTCTCTGCATTTTTTTATTTTATTCTCTCTTTTAAGCAGTTCAGGTCACTGTTTTCCACTGCCTTAATGAATAAAAGACAAAAATAATAATAACAAAAAATCCATCACACACCATTTCTTAACCAGTCCAGTCATGGTGAGACGACAGGTCCAGTTTGGATGTAGCAAGCAATCAGATGAATGGTGGCTTGGAGAATTATTTTATCATCCCAGAAAAGTCTGGCCATGCTCTCAATAATGCCAACTATTTCAGCCATCTCACTGCCCATTCCTTTCACAACAGAGCAGTTCATAGTCAATCAGCACAGCACTGTTCCACTTCGTCTGGTCCAGCGCATCTCCCCAGGAGTTATTTTGACTATCTCGGCATAGTAGTCTAGACATTCACCTCGTCACTGCTGATTCTTTTGTAAATGGAAGGTGGTGGAACAAAAAGAGGCAAGGGAGAATGATGGGAGCATTCCTTCCAGTTCCTAAAAAGGGAACACACAGACACATTTTTGCCATAGTTCAGAAAGGAGGAAAGACCATGATGGATAGTTTTTTGTCAAAAATAGGCTTAAGAGGTGAATAGACGAGTGTAAAGAGAGACAGAAGAATGCGGTGTTTGTCTGAAAAACGAAACGTGTTCACCAGCTTCAAATTTGGCTGCTGTCAAAAAGTTTAAGGCTAGAAGAGTGAGGTTATTGCTTCAGCGTCTATTTCCATGATGAAGCTGTCCTAAGAGAGCAATACGCAGCTTAGCACTGCAATAATGTCATTTCAGCTTCCTTAATGAAACTACTGCAGCATGCTGTGAGTGGACAGTGAGGCAGAGAATTTTAGCCAATGTGTGTCCATGTTTGTGAGTAAGGACATAGAGTAGATGTCAGGAGCACACCTGCTTTACAGGTAGAGCTTATTTATTCTTGACTAGCATCCGTTCCATTTACAAAAATGACCAACTTTAACCTTAACAAAGCACACGTCTGGCCACATACAACCATACCCATGTGGTCAAACGTGTTCTGTTAACTAAATTAGAGGTTACTATCTCCATTTTTGACTTTCCCTTCTCCATGCACCTTGGAAGTAGGTGAAGTTCTGCTGGAAATCCCTACGTCACTCCACCCCAAAACACAACTGATGTTGAAATGAATATCCCTCATTATACACTAGCCAAATTACAAAAATATTTACCTATTCACCCGTGGTTGGATCCTGCGATGCAGATTGTTTTATGTGCCCAGGTTTTGAGTCACCCTCAAAATTCTGCAGCCATGTCAATATGACGGAGGTGAATTAAACTTCGGTTTAACTTGTGCTGCTTTAAGGAGACCTATTATACTGCATTTCCAGCCCTATATTGTAGTTCTATGACTCCTATATGGCATGTTCCTTTGTGAGCGTGGCCAGCATTCTCTGGAGCAAATGACCATGTATGGAAATCTGGAAATACTTTTACCTCTTTATTTGAAGCTTTGGCCATGTTTAACATGAACATCTGACATTGTAACATTAGATATGCCATGAAAATATGAAAAAGTATCATAGGTCGCCTTTAAGCCATTGAAAAATTCAGTAGCAGCTTGTCTTCCCAGAAAAATTGGCCCAGTTATTGGCGTACCGCTCAAAACCTCTGCACATAAAACTCAAATGATCTTAATGGCTAGATACCACTAGGGATAAGAGAGATAATATGTTTAATTTCACGCTTTAAAGGAAATGTTGGTTAATTACAACCTCATTGTTTCTGTCCACTATAATAATACTGACCTCATCTAAGTAACTGCTGAGATCTGGAAACAAAGGGACATTGCTACAATGAGATCTGACGGGGCCAGAAACATGAGAGATCGGACTATCAGACTGACCGTAAACTGATTATCTAAAGCATTTCTACTTTTGGAGGTAAAACCAAAACTGAGCACACCCTAAATGTTGCTAACAATCCATCATTGCACAGGAGCACTGTGGGTGCACACCAACAGCAGGTACAGTAACTTTACTGGACGTTTACAGTATGGGGAATAATTTCACTGCTTGGCTTTTTTTCCCTCTTCCAAACAAGTTTGGCTAATCTGGGGAAACCTGCCTGATCATCTGGCTGCTTGTGTTCCTTTCTAGTAGCTAGCAGTAACTTGATGAGTATAATGTTATAAATATGGACAGAAATGAGGGCCAAACTATGATAATAAAACCCAGACTATATGAAATGTCCCTTTAAGGCTGTTGTGCGTTTCTCAGACAAATTCAGTTTTACACTTTCTCCTTCGCTATGCCAGTTCTAACACTCCATGCCAACCTTTTTTTCACTCAGGCCAGTCAAAACATATACTGTCAGTGTCGCTCCTGTCCTCTCCCAGCATACCTGATCAAAGCCTGTTGCCTAGGAGCGTTTCACCAGACCCTTTGCAACCCATCAGCGGATAATTCCAAAATCCTGTGCAATCCCAGACCGTGGCATCGCTCCGAGCTTCTTCCGGATATATCGATCAAACCTCGTAGAGGAAAAATGTTTCCAAAGCGTGGCTACACACCTGTGATCACTTGCGGGGGGAAAAAAAGCATGTGATACAGTGGGACACCAGTTGGAACAAGGAAATACTAAATATTTATCCTAGCTCCCTGGAGAGGAGGTGAAAAACATACTTGCTTTGTGGGGTTGAAGAAAAGATTATAAAAGTGGAATAAAAAGAAAGAGAAATGGAGGTAGGGGGAAAACGCGAGCTTGTCCTTGAACGACAGAGAGAGGGAAAATGTATTTCATTTTGCAATCATTGCACAACCGAAGTGTGCAACCAAATTCACTGTTTGTTTTCTCACTTTTATTTTCCCTCCTCTATTTTGGCTTAAACGAATTTTCTCATCCTTACCCAAATATACAACTGTCACTTCTCCAAATATTCAATGTCTCAGGGAGAAGAAATGTTGATAATATGCCCAAGAGTTCTCCAGCAGCAGCAACCCCATCTCTTTCATCCGTCATTTCCCATTTATACAGGAATCCACAGCTATGGGTTTAACTGGGCCTGTTTAAACACATTGAAGAAAGTTCTATTGTGCAATTTTTAAAAAGTAGTCAGAAATTATCAGCAACACAAAAGCCACTGCAGAAATGTAATCTATAATCATGTTTCCATCCAGCTGCGCAGGTAATCTTACATAAACATGTATCAAAACAGTGTAATGCGAGTTAGGTGTGCTTTGACTGGCAAAGAAAACAGAATCGATAAAAAGAACTTGGCTGCATCAGGAAACACTTTGCTATAAATGGTGTGTTATTACTTATTCATGAAATGTGTTTCCATTATTTAATGCAGAAATTCACATGGATTTTCTTTCAAGGACAAACAAAGCAAAATATTTTCCTACCACAATGATTTCTTTTTGTTGTTTTGGTGAAGGAAAATACTGAATAACACTGTAAAAATGTTGAAATACTATGGCGACTAGAGCAACAACTGTCAAACTCCCGGTTTTAATACAATACTACTCTAAAGTTGCCCTTTTTCTGGGAAAAGAAACATTATATATTCTCATCAAACTTGATGAAAACATGGATGCATTTTTACTGATGATATAAACAGAGCAGCCATTAAAGGTAAGGTAGGAGTTTTATTTTTATTATTAAATCTTTGTTTAATCAGGCAGTCTCTGAGAACAAGAAACATTCACAGGATCAACAACAACAACAACAACAACAGACCAAACTGAAGAATCTCAGCTAATAGAGTTTCAAAAGGGGAATGTAAAGCTGTATTTGAGTATTGTGTTTGAGGCCTGAACCCATTTATGCTGACATTAGTGCGTACATAAGGAATAATGATGAGTGGTTACTGGATTGAGTGCTGTAGTTATTTAATAGAAAGAAGAGATGTGAGTTAGTTTAGAAGCTTCAACAGAAGAGTTTTATAGATGAATAATGTGAGATGACTGTTTCTTCATGACTGTAATGAAGTCCATCCAACCGTATGATACAGAGAGCAATGATGAGTACGAAATGTGTCATTTGTGATAACTCGTAATGCACTGTGATGCACAGGAGTGTCAATGGGGCAGCATGACAACACAGGATAGCTCCATAGTTAAGAACCGACATGAATGTTGACCGCACAATAGTGTCACGTTTAATTCTGTACAAGAAGCAGTTTGATTTTAAATTTTTGAGTCAAATGCTGAATGCGAATCTTGAAGGATAGTCTGCTGTCAAGTCAAATTCCTAAATATTTGTAAAACCCATGAGTAATGTGGGTGCCATGTTAAGTTGTAATGTTAGGATAATCAGAGTCACTGATGTATGTGGAGATTACCATTTACTTGGCTTCTTTTAAAATGAATCCGTGATTTCTTCTTCTTGTGAATAAACAAAAGCTATGTTTACATTCAGTGTTTCTGACACTGTGTTTCTCAACAAATCCGTTGAGTGCATTTCCTTCCTCATAACACACTTGCAAAGACGACATTATAATATTTTAAACCCTGCACTGCCCAAATTAATGTTTGATTGCTAACAGTCTTCTTGTCTATGTCACAGCCATCAGCTGTTGCCCTTGCATTTGCAGTATTATGAACTGGGTGACATTCCTGAAAAAAATGCTGTTAAATGGAAATTGACCATTTTCTTCTGGTGCAGTTTCACATTAAAAGCATTTAACTGGCAAACTCACAAATTCACTTTTATTTTGAAGCAGTCACAGGAAATGCAATGTGTTTGTCAGTGAAATTAGCACCATAATCGTTCATCAAAATTGCGTGCACAAAACAAGACAACAATCATCTTTGATGTTTTTTGACAACAGATCACTTTGAAATATTGCAGAGAGTTATGGATGAAGAGGACCCTGTACACAACCTCACCCAGTCTCTCCAGGATTGTGCAAGGCCCCACCCACTCACTGTCCAGCTTTGGGCACCTGCCTTTTTTATCCTCTTGGGATTATATACCCAGACCAGCTCTTCAACTTCAAAACAACGCCCTCTAGCATGCACGTCATAATTTCTCTTCTGTCTTGCCCCTGCACTCAGAATCTGGTTTCTGGCGAACTCGTGAGCTGTCTCCAACCGGTCCTGGAGCCTCAGGTCCTCGAGGATCCACAGGGGTGTCAGGGGGTTTTCCCACCATCGTCTCTGCAGGAGTCCGAACAACAGCTGTCACAGCGGCGGCAATAGTCTTCCACATCCGCCTATGCCGGCACCAATAAAACCCTTGTCGGAGGCGGCGGAGTGTCTTAGATACCCCAAAGTGGCCAGAACCTGGAGCTCCATGTACTGCCTGGAGCACCGTCTCCTGCAGACCCTTAGGTACAACGACCTGCCACCGTGTCTCTCCTGTTGCTGGCTCTTTCCACACCCTCTGAAGCACCCCACCACTCAGGCGCAAGGCCTCAAACATTGACCCACAGAGTCCCATTGTGGTTCGGGAGCACATGACAATTGCTTCCCACGGAGGTCGGCGTTGCATCGCCACCCATGTTAACACCGGTCTGATGTCAACATCTTCCCCCTGTTTGAGTCCCCACTCTGCTGCATCCACCTCTCTCAGTCCATGGCCCATTGGCCGCTGTAGGCCCAACGCAGCACATCCTACACCAGTTTGTAGCTCCTCTCCCTCCTGTGCCTCTCTTTTCTCACAGTAATGGCAGCCATCGGTGAAGCAGAGGCAGCGGGAAAGTGCATCTGCGTTTCCATGACGTGCCCCCAGCCTGTGGATCACAGTGAAGTCATACGCCTGTAGCTCCTCAATCCAGCATGCCAGCTGACCTTCAGGCTCTCTGAAAGACATGAGCCACTGCAGGGCTGAATGGTCAGTCCTGACAGTGAAATGGAAATGGTGATATTTGAAATGTCGGACAGCGCTGACCACTGCGAGCAGCTCCCACCTGGTGACACAGTAGCGACGTTCTGCCTTGTAAAATGTCCTGTTGGGGTATGCCACCACTCTCTCTCCATCTGGTGTCACCTGAGCCAGAACAGCTCCTGAGCCGACATTGCTGGCATCAGTGTCAAGGATGAAAGGCATGGTGGGGTCAGGAGGGGAAAGGACTGGGGCCTTCACAAGTGCTCTCTGTAGTGAAGTGAACGCAGTGTGGCACTCCTCAGTCCACGTGAATGTCTCCCCTTTCTGCAGCAGGCGGAACAGTGGTGCAGCTATGCAGGAAAACCCCCCCACGAACCTTCTGTAATAGGAGGCCAGGCCCAGGAAGCTCTCCAAGTCCTGCGCCGAGCTGGGGGTGGGCCAGTCCCGCACGGCCCGCACCTTTTCATCCATGGTGCTGACCCCGCCCTCTCCTGTGTCTGTGGCCCAGGAATGTGACCTCACGCCTCATAAAACAACACTTCTGGGGGTGCAGTTTCAATCCTGTAGCTGCCACTCTCTCCAACACACACCTGAGGGCTCTAAGGGCTGACTCAAAGGACTCACCATGTACAAGAATGTCATCCAGGTACACGACACACTCCTGCCGGGGAATGTCAGCTAGTACCTTGTCCATAAGTCTTTCAAATGTGGCAGGGGCATTGCAGAAGCCAAATGGGAGGACTGCCACATCCCTCCACTTGTGATGAAGGCTGTTTTGGGTCTGGCCTCAGGAGTGAGGGGGACCTGCCAGTACCCGCTGCGTAGGTCCAGAGAGGAGAACCAGGAGGACCCTGCCACTGTGTCAAGGGCCTCGTCAGTGCTTGGGAGGGGATAGGGGTCTTTTTTGGTCACTTTGTTGAGGGGTCTGAAATCCACGCAGAACCGCCAATCATCCTTCAGCTTTTTAGGAACCATGACGGAAGCCCAGGAACTGGTAGAGGGCTCAATGAGCCCCGCCCATTGCATTTCTTGCAAGGCTTTGTCTGCTGTGGCTTGCCTGGCCAGGGGAAGGCGGCGGGGTCTCATCCTAATGGGCTGCACAGTCCCTGTTTCAATGCTGTGCTGAATTAGGTTTGTCCGGCCCACATCATCCTCTGACAGTGAAAAACAGTCATTGAACTGCCACAGCAGGTCCTGTTCAGGAGGAGTCAGTCCATCACAGTTTCTCTGTCAAACCTCAGTCAGGGGTTGGTTGAGCGTGTACCCCAGCAGCAGGCAGGGTGGGGGGTTGTGTGGGTGGTTCGTTGAGGGAGGTGTTAGAAGTAACCATTTTGGATGTTGTCTCAGCCGCTAGTACTGTCACTGTGTGAGCCACAGAGGAGTCAGGCTGGGGCAGCCGCCTAGTCATCTGGATGACATGTCCATCCGGAAAGGTGAGGGTCCCTCTCCTTGTGTTAATGACACAGTCCAGTGCCTTGAGAACATCCAGCCCCAGTATACAGTCCTCTAGGGCCGTGACCCACACCGGACAGTGGTCACTAAGGCCTCCCCCAACATGGGAGCTCGCTCCCCGGTGACTGTCTGGAGCTTCACTATGGTGGGAAAAATGGTTGTTTTATTTCCCACCACATCAGGTTTCACCAGAGTCACTGAAGAACCTGTTTCCACCAGCGCAGAGCAACGTGTTCCACCCACAGTAACCGGTGTTTACCAGCAGTCTCCTACCCAGGTCCGGCCCAGCACCACGAGTCGCACATCACACACCGGTTGCAACGCCCCCACTTGGTTTGTGCAGCATGCCGTTTTCTCACCTGGTACAGGTTGGGACACAGAACCAGGGATCGTCCCATTTATGCGGTCCCCTTGTCGTTTCCCTGGTTCGCGTTGCTGTGGGGACAATGACGGAGAAGGTGGCCAGGCTGTCCATAGCCCCAGCAGACTCTGGCACGCAGTCTGGGCCTCTGTTCCTCCCTCAGTGTGGCAGCCCGGACTAGCTGTGTCAGTTCCCCCACCCAGGCAGGCGCTGCTGTATTCAACTCAGTCCCACTTGCAGCGCTCACCTTTGCTGTTCTGTCAAACATGACTCCCAGAGAATCAGTACCCAGCATTTCTCTTTCTGTAGCCAACTCCAAAGCCTCCTGGAGGGACCTGGGGTGAGCCAGCAGTGTCTGGATCCGCAGGTCGGCTGGTAGCAGAGCCTGGAGGAAATGGTCTCTGGCCAATTAACTCTGGATGGGAGGAGGCATATGAGAGTAGGTGCGGTGAACTAGTCCCTCAATGTCGTTGGCCAGTTGGCAGACTTGACAAAGCATCACCAGTGAGGCACATCGCTAATTGCAGGGCTTTCTCTTCAGTAGACCAGCCACTGGCCTGAGCTAACAGTTCAAATTGTGCATGGAATGCTTCCCAGTTAGCTTTGCCATCATACCTGGGAGTTTTCATTGTGGGTGAGCATACTCCACGTGGCTCGACAGTCTTGTCCATAAAATTTGCAGCCATAGCTACCTCTCGGCCGACTCGTTCCTTGCTGGAGTGGCCAGAGGAGCCCAAGCCGGCCTCAGCAGCCATTCTCAAAGTCATTTCTCTCACCCGCTCTCTGTGTTCCGCCTCTCTCCGACCCGTGGCTGGGCCTTCACGTCCCCGTTCGTCTTCTTCCTCCTCCCGCTTGATTTTAGAGGGGTCCCACAGCGATATGTTTTATACCAGTTATGGAGACAGCAACAGCTAGCTCGTAGAAAAGCAAGAAGAAACTCCGTGGGCGAATCGGTCCGTCACTTCTGACACCAGTGTAGCGTCCCTCAAATGAGAAGCTAGGAGAAGATAGCTGGTTTTGCTCGTTCTTTATTTCTGAACAAATTACAGGCTACTGTGGGCCGTAGCCAACGCTACGCACTAGCTTCAACTCCCCAACTCGCTGCCTCACCTCTCTCTCCTCACACACACCCTCCCTTCGGCCTAGCAGGAATAATAACAACCATCCCTCTTAAGTCTCTGCCAATCACAGGTATGAACACAGTTGATTGACAGGCTTCTAAACATATCGCACATTACTCACAGGCAAAACACATTCACTGACATCCTGGAACATTGGAAAACACAGTGCTTACGGTAAACAGCCCTTTCTGCCTTAGCTGACTAGAACAATCTTACTAGTGACATTCCGACTCCACAATAAACACCAACTAGTATCCAGTCCATTACAATATTTTTGTCATACTGCACATTGCTGCAGCACCTCTTTTCACCCTGTGTGCTGAACGCTCGAGTGAAACATCTCACTTGATCTTTTTTGGGAGTTGCACATGTGCAGTACCTAGATAGGGACTACTAGCCTTGTTTTTGAGGGCGTGACACACTAGCTGCTAGGCAAGCATGGTGATGCTTGTTACAAAGTGATGTAGATAGGTGACGGAAGTAAAGGCTGGACTACAACCGAGCTGTTGTCAGGCAGTTCAGAGCAGTGTTTTCTGTGAGAGATGGTAACTCCCTTTGGGGTGGAATTTGGGGGTTTTCACTTTGCAAACCTATTACATGCACAAAAAAAGATAAATAACACAATAAAGGAGAGGGAAAAGGCCAAAAAGCATAACACGACCTCTTTAAGGATTACAACTTTAATGAAATAACCATTGCCGCAGTGCAGCATTTGGGGCTTAAAAACAATATTAAAAGCACTGCAATGAATAAGTAAGGTTCAAACTAGGGCTTAATGTCTAAACGCAGATTGTCGTGAATTCGCATCACACCGCTTCCATTGACACTGCAGCCATGTATTCCACCAGTTCCAGTTTGTGCATGTTCCAGGGTTCTTAAATCGGCTGCTTTGCCTTTTAAGCTAGCTAGCCAGTACTTTACTTCACTCTGTTTATTTTACTTGTAATTCTCCAGTGTAAGTAAAACTGAGTTTAAGACAAGAATGATAATGCTGTGGGATGAGCTAGCTTCTGTTTTGCAATGAGCAGGGAAGACTCTACAGTCAAGGGCCGTGAAAGGTGAAGGCCAGTCCAGTTTCACAGTAATGATTTTTTTTGGGTGGGGGGGGTCTTGACAAAGTTCGTCCAAATTCTCGTAGGTTGAAACTACTGGAGTAGACAATAAAATAAATATTTAAGATTCTGTCTGCATGTGTGTGTCTGTTTACTAGCCTCTCTCTGCTCAGTGCACATCAACTTTAATACTTACTGTATATGGCCGTTCACATTCTGCCCTGTGCAATGTTGGAAAATATGAGGGTGACTTTATTGCTCCGCAGGCTTCAGGGACACACAGGGATGCATCCTGCTGTGTAACTGGACAGTGATTGATGGTGGGGCTGATGGGATAGCGGCTGGACCACCGAGACCTCCAGGTGCTCTGGAGTCTGGGGGCCCGCTGATCTACAGTCTGCTCCTCTGCATGTGTCAGCATTAAATATCTCACACACTAACTTTGTATTACACCGCCAACACACACACAAACACATAAACACAAGCAGACATCAGAAGATACACCAGGCAGCAGCTCCAGCAGAGGCCTAAGTCGGCTACTGGGCTGCATGTATTTTGGCCTTGCACACCAACTCTCCTTTGGTGAACATAGAAAAGAAATTTTCTAAACGACCAAGTTCTTTTCACACAGCTAAGCATGGCTTCGTTCCTGCTGAGATCACAAGGGAAGTTTAGGAGCAACTTCTTCTCTCAGCACCTCTAAACTCAAACTCTCGCTGTCTTTCTCGCAAGCCTAGCCCATGGGCAGCAGGGAGAAGCAGTGGGCCAGCTAATCATTTGCGGAATGTGGCGTGGACATAAGATAGGCCCAGATTGGGAATGCGCGGAGCCAGAGGAATGGTAATTACTGTGGAAATCAAACACCATCAATTGTGAGGTTTTTCAACATTTCACAGCGTCCCTCTCTCCCTCTCCCTTCCCAAAGCCCCCCTCCTCTCGCTCCAACTCAAACGACCATCGCTGCCACTCCCTTAGGCCCTCAGCCCTCCCTCCTGCCCTCCTTATTTTTCCACTATTTTCAACCCTATTCCACTCCTCTACTTCTACTTCTCTGTCTCTGTCTACCCACCCATTTATTTTCCTTTAATTCTTTCCGCCTCACTCCACCCGCTCACTTTATCTATCTTCACTTTGTTTTTCCTGTCTCTCGCGGTACACCCATTTATACCTAATCCCTTGGTCAAATGGCTTTGTTTCCCATCCTGTGTGCTCCGCCCACACTCATTTGCACACACACACACACACACACACACACACACACACACACACACACATTCACGCAGGCACTCACATGAATGACCACATAAGACAAATAACCCTCATCACTGTACGTCTGGAATGTAAAAACACTGAAAAATGGCGCCCAAAACATTTGTTGTACATTCCAAATGCTTTTAGAGACTCTCACTTACTTTGCACTCTGCTGTCTAGCAAGAAATTACAAGCTCACACTAATTCTACGGGCCTTTGTCTTGTAACTTAGATGATAAATGAGTTTTAGTATTTCTTTCTTCCCACGTGCCTCTGACTAAAAGCCACATACATGGTGGCATGACCTCAGAGGTAGTTAGAGGATTGTGGGGTGACAGGTGATTATAGGTTGGTTATAAAGCCTCTGTTCCCCAGTGGGTTGTTAGACTGTCGACCTCACATATACCCACACTGGGGTACATGACACTAGCCAGCCTTACTGCAATCAAAAGCACTTTTTGACAGTCCGCTGCATGTGTTCTTGAGCATGCCTACCACTTTGTGTCAACCTCATGGGTGCAGATATCAAAGGGATGTTGTTACATAACACACACACCCACACACAGACACACACACACACAGCCTCTGTCCTGTCCTTCATCCCATCATTCCTTACCTTTTTTGACAAAGAGCAAATGTGAATTGGACAAATAGGGCCCCTGTCAGGGGTGACTTCCAGGGATAAGAAGGAGAGGGTTCCTGGGAGTAACGCAGGCGGAGGCCGGGGCCCACACTTCATCCATCTTTCCTGGTGCGCCCGCAAACATCCCGCAGCAGCCCCCTCCACACAGCTCCAGTCGGATATGTCATGCTGTAGGTCACAGATCTCTTTTGACACTCTTCAAGTTGAGGCTCAGGGGCCGGTTTCACAAGACAGACTTTGACTATGACTACACTTCAGATAGACATCTAAATCAGAGCATTGCACAAACCCCTGAAGACCCTTACTATCTTAAGTAGAACTACACTGCAATGAATTCTGGGTAAAATAAGACACTTATCAAAACAATTAAAATGGCAAATTGACCAACCACTTTTGTTTTTTGAAGCAGCATAATAATTATAAGGACATTTTACTTTTAGCGGATAGTGTAATAATGTAGAAATGCTTGATTTTGAAAAGAATTGTGACAGCAGTAAAGAGCATTAACCCAACCGTTGAGCAGTGCATCAAAGATATACAGAAAAGATCATGGTACATGAAAAAAAGAAATATTTAAGAGGAAATATCCTAAAATGGTAGGTGGAAGGGCTCAGTACTTCAGCTAATTTGTCTGTCAGACTCAGGATAGCTTCCCTGTGTAAATGAAACCGACCGATGAAGTCCTCATTGTATATTTCTAGAAGGTTACAGCGGCCCCTAAAAACTCTTCCCATAGCTCTCTCCATAATATCAGCTGCAAACCACAAATTATGAGCCATTTTCCCTTTTTTTGGTTGTTTGTAATATAACTGATTGTTACTGGTGGTTAACATGGTAACATAGAATCTTAGACATAAGTTAGCCTGGGGGTGAGGTTTCAAATTTTTTTGGTCTAAACTTAGTCAGTCTATGTTTTTGTGAAACAGTCTCTACTTGTATTAGACTAGTCTATGAGCAAATTTTAGACTAGTCTTACGCTATAGACCGGTCTAAAATAGCTTTGTGAAACCAGCCCCAGGTCCTTACTATTGATTTGCCATCAATTAAGATGCTTCTCCACGCCAGAAATGCATAAAATATGTATTTATTCCATATTCATTTCATTTTCGAGAGTCTGGAGAGGTTGTGAAAACATCTCAGCTGGATGAGAAGGTCAGTGAAGGGGAGTGCTTTATGAGCAAATGCTGTGAAGCTTATCTTCCATGAGCCCCCTGTGCAAAGTCAGCCGCCCGTCTGTGAGAAGACAAATAGATGGAGGAAGCGACGCATTACGGGGGCAGGAAAACTTGCACAGACATGGACACGCACGCGCGTCTGCACATTCGCCAGGGCGGCCCAGACAGTAACAACGCTCTTTGCCAAGTGTTTGTCAGAACATAACATTCACGACAAGCACTTCCTGCTTCCTGCTCTCGCTGTGTGATGAGACAATCTGAGGAAACGAATTTTGCTGCAAAGGTGCAAAGCAGAGCAGAAACACAAAAAATGCATGGGTGCTTGAAGAGGTAAGGGAGTCCCACATAAAACTGCACCAACACTAGTATCACTTATTAAATACACAGTTTTATGAGACTAAAAAACAGCCAACAGTGTTCATTTTTGCTCCTGCTTGGCTTGATTGACACAGCAGGACAATGGACTAGCCCATTGGGGGGTGCTTTCACCACATTAAATGGATCCAACATCCATGTTTCATCGCTTGCAGGAGCAAGCAAATGTATCAAAATAAATCACACATTTGCATACAATACTGTTGGGGAAAATGTTGTGGAGGTCTAAACAAATCATAATCAAAATAAACTGCACCGTCGCTTGGGTTAAAATGCTTCCTGTTTGTGAAAGTGGGTCTATCATAATATCCTGTCTGCACTCAGGCGCAAACAGCAGATTGGACATTTAGTTACACAAACATCTCTCAGGCAATACTGCTCTGGAGTCAAAAGCGATCTCATTAGTAGAGATATAACTCAGCAGGTGGATCCATAGTGCTTTTCATGCAAATTTGCTTACTGGCAAAGGAAAAGCATAAAGTACTTCTGCTTTCATTCAATACCATATAATTACCCTATAAATAAGTCTTTCTTAACATTCTTGCTAGAGTGGCTAGCCTCTCCTAAACTTGTGGTGTCAGATTCTCATGTTTCCATTTACTGTGAGAGAACATTTTTTTGACTTCCTGATATTTGCTAACACCTTCTTTGCAAGCTCTCATGTTCATTAAACTCCAGTCTCACATTTTCCCAAAGTCTTTTGGTGGATTGACAGATACAGAAGAACATTCAGTTAATGTCTGACTTAAAATTACTCTGTGGCCTGGACACATTCCCCATGTAAATCTGATGAGAAATATCTTTGTTGTTGTCCTCCCAGAGGTCACAATCTCTTTGAATGATGTAATTGACATATTTCATGCTGAATACCATGAATGTTGACTGTAAAAACATTTGGAAACTGAGGGGCTTATTGCCACTGCTGATAAAATGTTTTAGGAACTTTGTTCCTATATAGCTGCAAGGTCATTTTTGTATTTTTAATTTTGTGCTGTATGACTGCGACATCGCTTTGAGCTGCAAGCTTTCCTATAATCGATTACAGGAGTCACATTAAAAAGTAGACGTTGTAGCTGAAAGCTTTGTGGGTTAGTGACATCAGAATCAGAATCAGAATTTCACTCTGTTCTTACAGTGCACATCCACAATGCACATCCACAGAAGCATAAACAATCAGGACAACAAGCTCAACAAACACAGACACAAACTACAGATACAGATACAGATACACACATATACACAAACCTAAACAGCAAAATTTGTAGACAGCAAGACAATAGTGCAATAGTGCAGATATTCTTGTGCAGGTAATTGTATGTACATGAGGTAGGTGGATATGATATATACAGTGTATATAGTCATATCATATATACAATTACAATAATGACAATAAATAGGGAATACACTGCTCAAAATAATTAAGGGGACACTTAAATTACACATCAGATCTTGAAAAAAAAAAGTTGCAAGTATAAATAGCAGTGTCCCTACTGCCTCAGCATTCGACCACCTCTTCAGCAGACGCCATCAGAGCGGCAGGGCTCATCGGTAGAGGGCTCCGCCTGTGCTTATAGAACTAGGGTTACCATATCGTAACCTTCGTTCTATCTCACACAGGCTCCGCCCTCTACTGGACTCTATGGATACAGTGGGTGGAGCCCGATGACTGTCCGCCCTAGCCACGACAAGCCAAAGTCCACCACACCAACCCATACGGCCACAGGCCGGCCAAAGCCCCGACCACTACATCACCTAGTGACAGAATGGTGAGAAATCCCTGAGAAGGTCGCTGGACCAATAGGGGCTTGGCCTGACCACCTGGACCCTGACTTCTCACTGGAACGTCAGGCACTGCCAGTGTATGTTCCCCCTTTGCACCGAGTAGTTACCAGATCCTCACTTTTCAGATCCTAGTTCGCACTTGCGAGCTGGATCCCAAGAAGGAGCCTGACATATCCAAGAGACAGAAATGCACAGTAAGGGGCAAGATGCCATTGTGCAGATCTCTTCGACACACACCCCGCTGAAAAAGTGGAATGTGCACGCACCACTAAGGGTGGGTCTGTTCCCGCCGTGTACAGGCTTGGGAGATTCATTCACAAAGCCAGCAGGCCAGGCTCTTCTTGGACAGGGTTTTACTGACTGCACTGAAACAGACGAACAGCTGACCAGTGCATCGAATGGGGGCTGTGTGCTCTACATAGGACGTTAGCCTAGCACACATGGACACAACAGATGCACTCTCACCTCCCTGCACCCTAAGTGGGGTAGGGGGGTAGAAAGCATCCAGATTTATTTTCCTGTGGACACCAAGAACCAGCATGCAGCTGGGGTGAACCAACAGGCACACAGCTCACTCACCTTCTTAGCAGAGGAGAGAGCAAGGCGCAGGTCTGTTCAAGAGATAGCATTTTCAATGAGGACTGCTCCAGGGGCTCATAAGGTGCAGATATTAGAGCCACCAACACAAGCAGCAAGTCCTACTGAGGCGCAGAGAGACACGACCCGGTCGCTGTCTTCTCACACCCTGAAGAAAGCGTATCACGAGGGAGTGGGTGAAGACTGTTCTGTCACCAAACCCCCTGTGACAGGAGAGATAGCTGCAGCGTGACAGCCCCTTCTCCATCAGACCTTGCAGAAAAGAGAAAACGGATCCCACCGAACAGGTAGGCAGATCCGTCTCCCTCTAAATGCATCAACACTGAAAGCCCAACCAATTAGCTTTACAGCAATACGTGGTGGAGATTGCCCGCCGCTTGGATGGTCTGTGCGACCTCAGCGGATAGACCAGCCTGAGTCTGCCTCTCCACAATTTTAGGAGAAAAACCTGGAGAGGCTGGTCCAACACCAGCATTGTGCATATGAAGTCTCACCCTTGAGACAGAGCCCCCGAGACCATAGGTACAGGCCAGGGCTCTGTCACTGTAGGCTGCATCACTTCTACCAGAATGACAAACGACCGTTCCCGCCTCATCTAACTGGAGGGATGAGATGGGGTGGGATGGAATGCAAACAGCAGCCCTTCTGGCAATGGCGCGTGTGTAACGCGTCCATCCCCAAGGGTGGGCTATCCTGTGGCTGAAATGAGAACCACAGCGGGCAGCGGGTGTTGGCAAACAGATCAACCTCCGCTCTCCCGAAGCGAGCTCAGATCTGCTGAACCACATTGTTGTGCAGTCTCCAATGGCTCGTTTGGGGGCCAGCCCTCGACATGAGGTCAGCCACCGCCGTTCTCCAAGCCTGGGACGTGAATGGCTTTCAGAGACAGCAGGTCTTCTGATGCCCATGTCTATAGGTTCCCTGCCAGCATCAACAGAGCCGTGATGCTCTCCTCGGGGAGCCACAACACTCACTGCACTCCCCTGGCAGGTCCCTCCCCATCCAGTGAGAGACTCATCTATGAAGACTGACACGGATGAAGACACCCTGCCGAGCAGCACCCACGCTGCCAGACAGTGAGAGACCCCCAGAATCACAGGTCCTCCTGCACTAGAGTTGAAAGGGGGGAGGGGGGCATGCATCACCTTTGCCTTTGAGGTCCAGATGCAGGCTGGCAAACCAACATTGTAGCCATCGCATGTGCAGCAAGCCCAGAGGGACCACCTGATGGACTACTGCCCTGAGGTCCAACAGCAGCATCACTGACAGCGCTGCCGCAGCTGTCCCCTGCTGCAGCCTGTGGACCACCAAGTGACGTGCACAGATACGCTGTTGGAGTGTTGCAGTTGATCACAATCCCCAGATACACCGCTCAATGCAGCGGCTTGCGGGAGCTCTCTTCCCAATTGATCGCAACCCCAGGCTGTTGAGGTGAAAAATCAACTGGGAGATGACTCAAGGCTTCAATCTCTCCATGACCATGAGGTCGTGAGTAGAAAGGAACCCTCATGCCCTTCGAACGATTGCAGTGTGATGTATGAGTGTGTGGGGGGCTAGCGAGTAGTTGACGGGGAGCCATGTATTTGTAGGCTACCCCCTGAGAGGAGAAGTGTAGAATTCCCTGTTACTGTGTCACCTCAACATGAAATAGGCATCTTTCAGGTCGATGGCGTTGAACCAGTTGCCGGGCTGCTCTGGCTCCAGCATTTCCTGATCATCAGCATGTGGAAACGCTCTCTTTTCCATTATGCTGGTTCAGGTGGCGGAGATCCAAAATGGCTCAGAAGCCTCTCGTCTTTTTGGGGACCAAAAGTACATGGTGCAAGACCTCTGTGCATGTCATGTGCAGAGATGCCCTAAGACAGCCTGCTTCAGCAGAAGTTGCTGGATCACGGCGGCCAGGAAGTCCACATCCTCTTGAGAGGATAGACTGGCTTCCATTATGTCCAGGAAAACTGGTGGTATGCAGCAGAACTGAAGAGAGTAGCCTCGTCTCAGAATGCTGTCCACCCAGCTTGTCAGCATGCAGCGGCAGCGCCATTCTGCATGAAAATGGGTACACGTGAACAATGCATCTTCGGCATTCTCTTACCATAAATGGAAGTTTAGCCCAAAAGGGGGGGGGGACAAACAGGCTATAGTGTCTCTGAACGCACCAGGGCCGGTTTCTCCCTAGTGTCTTTGAACACACCACAGCTTGCTGCTCCAATGACGGCTCAACGTGCAACAGTGTCACCAGTTCTCCACCGTCAGTGGAGAAGTCAATATCAACACAGATGCCGAGTGAAGCCGAGTCAGGACAGGGCATCCTCCTCTCCACTGCAGCGAGCTGCTGCTGGGAGGATGAGCCGCTGTTCACTGTGTGCCAAGGGCCACACCGCTGGAAGAGACGTTTTGTCTGGTTGCGTCTCTCCAGCTATATCTGTCCTAGATTGGTGTTAGCTCGACTCATGCCATCGCAGCTAGTCAGCTGAACTGGTTCAGTTGAATATATGTTGACAATGTGGTTGTGTTTTTTAGGAACACACACACTGTTAGTAAGCTAGCAGTGTTCCCGTGGACACTGTCGTGAGTGCACGGGGAACGCATAGTTAGCTCGCATTGCTGCATTGTATCACCGTCATGGTAGCAGCCCATCATTCAGCCGTTGATTCGTTGAGCCGTTTTCGAAAGGTTGAACCGGCCGGAGTTGGAAAAGGCTGACCGGGCCTTGAACGCACCACAGTCGTTGTGACTGTTGTTGACACGTCACGCAGTGTTGATGTCAGCCTAAAGCTCACAGCTATACCGAGAGACCTGTCTCTCTCCGGCTATAGCGGACTAGCCTAGCTGCGCTGTGACCATTCATTAATGTTGGCAGGGCGACGTGTCTGTTTATGTAACATGCTTTCACCGCCGGTGAGCTAGCAATGCGCCCGTGTGAGTCCTCGTGGGCACGCTGGGAATGCAGAGTATACAATACAATAGACTGCTGCATTGCCCAGTTTCGTATTGGTCGGCTACGTGCACGATAAAATTTCATTTGGCAAGTGAGTGCGTGTGATTGGAGGAGGTAGTACCCATGGAGTCCAGTAGAGGGTGGAGCCTGTGTGAGATAGAACCAGCTGAGGTCTAACAATGGCTCTGAGGATTTTCATCCCAGCACCTACAGCAGTCGGGGTACCGTTGGCTAATGCATGGAGGTCTGTGCGACACAAAATAACACAAAATTAGAGAGATCAGTCAGGAAGGATTAGGAGAGAGCAATTGTCTGTGGCCACCACCTGCAAAACCATTCCCTTTTTGGAGGTTGTCTTGCTGTTGCCTCTCCAGTACACCTGTTTTCACTTTCATTTGCACCAAAACTGATTCACAATCACTTATGCTTCCTAACTGTACAGAATCACATCGCTGAAGTTTAAAGAAGTGGTATTATGCTTTTTGGCTTTTTCCTTTTCCTTTATTGAGTTACATACCTTTTTTGTGCATGTAATAGGTTTGCAAAGAGCGGCTAGTCTGATACACCCTCAAAAACACCAGTGGAAAAACACTGAGCTGCAGCACATCTCTCCTCTCCCTTCCAAACACTAGCTACCCTCCAGGCAGTCAATGGACACAAAGTTGTTACTGTGATGTAGAGACAGAGCTCAGTTAAAACTTTATGGATGAAAGATACTTTTGTTACAGATTAATAACTCACCACTCTGAAACTCTTGCTCCATTCCATGTTGCCAAACTGGTCGGCATCGGCAACATGTACAGCTGAAACAAAGCCCTGTTTACCGGCTTCTCACTGGCCTGTCCTTTTCTGCTTCTGATTGGCTAGTAGTCCTTAATTAGGAACTACGCATGTGCAACTCCCAACAAAGATCATTTAGAGACAAGATGTATCACTCCATAGCTAAAACAAAGTCTTCAACACACAGGGTGAAAAGAAGAGCTGCAGCAATGTGCAGTATGAGAAAAAATATGGTGTTTTCTGAAATTAAACCATGTAAACCTGTTCTGGTACAACACCTAAAGAGGATTTTGAACCTGAGCAAAATGAGCATAATACCACTTCTTTAATTGACGTGATGTTATTCTGTGATGATTAAGTGTTCCCCCTAATTTTTTTGAGCAGTGTATAGCGGATACCTGCAAGTTATGCAATAGTGACCATTGGTTGTGGCTAGTTTTGTTAGTGGGAAATGGACACAAAAAGAAAAGCTCTGTTGGTGCTGTTTGCAGTGGAGATTTTTATAAAATTGGATGACGCAACACAATTGATATAAGGTCAGGATTGTAAAGAGGGTGTGCAATTGGTCAAAGGTGCAACTTTGTGTGTCAGAATTTATCACAGTTGAACTAAACAGAAAAACATGCACATTTTCTTGCAGCAATTCCATTGAAATGAATTAATATCAGCTAATTGTTTCAAAGTGTGGTCACCAGGCAACACAAAGGCACACCGACTCCAAAACAGCAACACTGAGCTTGTTAAAGACTGACCCATACAAACCACAGCATACAGTGCACCGTGTGTCCGCAGTGTGTGTCATGAGTGGCCAGCTCTGTACTCTGTCACACACTAAATGTGTGATTAAAGAAACCATTGGGCTGGGACGAACAACTTTAACAACGCTCTGACGCGTCACTCAACTTTTATGGATAACATTCCACTGTTAAATTAATCATCGAGGGCGCGAGCACCCGTGAAGGAAATTGCCCCCAACACACATGCATATATGCACACAGAGACAGATGCAAACATTAGGGAGCGAATAAAGGAAATCAAAGCAGAGAACTCGAAATTACACAGTGCCCCAGGCCTCCGTCACACGACCCCCGGATGGTCTGTCTGCTCCCATGGTAACCCCCGTGCTCTGATCTCATCTCTCTCATAAACTTTCAATATCCTAGTAAACACAAACACTGCAGCCAGCATCCATCATCTAGTGGTCAGAACACACTCTTGATTTACAGTTTATTGCTTTGTTGGCTTGTTTTCCTTTTTGTTCCCAGAATTCCTCTTTTTCGTTTGGTTTTGTATTCCCGTGCTATGACCTCTAGCTGCGTTGAAAGTTTTGTGTGCGTGTGATACTGCAATTTAATGTAATGAACGGCTGACACCTGGGACTGACTGATATGACAAGAGTAAACCTACTGCGTCGTAAATTTTGCATCTGATTTATTCTGGAGTTTAGTGATGTATTTCTTGACCCCAGCAGCATGCTATCAACACAAACATAGGCAGTGATAAGGAAAAATGTTGGTGTGTGTGTGTGTGTCTGCCTCATTTCCTCATACAGCAGCTTCCACTGCGGTCTGAGGTCAATAATTTAATTCATCCATCTTCAGCTTCCCACAGTTTTAAAAGATTAAACAAATACGTGGTTGATATGAGAACAATGTACGAACATCTATCTGTGAAACAGACAGTTACTAAAACACTGTATGCGTTTAGGTTAGAGCTGAGAATCTTTTCACTATGGGAGTCAAAGGAATTCAACTTACTCAAGTAAATGTAAAAAGCAGCCACAGAAATATTTCATACAGTTAAAACACAATATTATTGGAAAATGTGTTCTGATGAATTTTGCGGTGGAGCCCATAGTATATCTTGAAATACAACATTTACACATATTCACATGACTTAATTTCATACAGAATTTTGGCAAGCACTCCACCCACCCTATGATGTAGTGCAGGGCACCTTTTCAGCAATGTACATAAAGTCCTCTCCATTAATCTCAATTTGGATGTATATAGCATCATTCCCTGCCACCTCGATTACACCCAATCACTGCGCTCCATTCCCATTAATCACTGGAATCATGTGCAGAAAGCGTTAGGGATCATTTAAGGAAATTCACTGCACTTTTTTTCCCCTCAGCTCTGCCTCTTGTGTATCTATCTGCGTTCCACTTACATCCGTCGCTCCAGAGTTTGTTTTGCCACAGGAGCAAGAAATGCTAGATTGTGGGGTAACAGTCTACATGACATGGCAAGAAACAAGACAGGTCACACAGCACTGCAAATTGAAAGCATGTGCCCAGTGTGTACTTGGTAATAAATTTCCTGCCATGTACATGTACATTTTTAATTATCTTCACTCTCTTTATAAACAAATATAAACTTTTAAGCTTCAGGCCTCAGGGTGGGCTATTCCCACAGCAGCGTTTGACTGACATCTAAAAACCGCAGATGCTAGGATACACGCCGTCAACTTCTGTGGTGTGCTACTGACTAACTTGCTAACACACGCACTAATTCCCACATTACTTTTGATCTATAATTCAACACCTGCTGAGTCATTGGCAGCTCTCACACACTCAGAGCATTAGCTCTCTGTTTTTCATGAGTCCAGTTTTGGTGACAGCAAATTATCAGACTGTGAAAACACTTGCAAAGAGTAGTCCTTTAACCTCACTACTCACAGTCACATCACAACACAGAGTATTGATCAAAGTCACACAGTAACATCACATGAAATATCACAAGTAACAATGTCTGCCCCCCAGCTGATTTTGGTGGCCTTTGAAATTGATTTGATATAAAAAACAAATTTTAGGTCATGCAAATTACAGTACCGGACCGATCAGTCCAAACCACAAATTCACACCTGGTGGAGAACAGTATGTATGTAATCACAATTTAACCACACAGGAACATATATCAAAACAATACACTGATTTCTAAGGAAAAATATATTTTAATTTTAGTTTGATTAATCCTGGTTGTTTACAAAACAACCAGGCCAATGGCACACATGGGATTACATTGAAAAAGTGTTGGCATACTTTGAACGAAGGCAAACCTAACCCTAAATACCAGTTAAAAGCTTTGCCACGTTACAAATGTGTATTGTTTGCCCACCTGTACTGCAAGCACTGAAATGAAGACAGGAAATTGAAACATTTGCTCACATGGCAACACAAAACTGTGAAAATTGAGACAAATCACAGAAAATCATGCATTGGTGGTTTATGTGCAAAATATTTAACTAGTTCTGCCAGAAATTTTGAGCATCCCAAAACAACCACAGCAAACAAGCCACTTGTGTGTGTTTGTATGAGCCAGCCAAATTGTAGAAACTGAATCTCAAATCAGCACAAGAGTTGCTACATTTTTCAGAATATCATATGGGAAAAACACAAAGCAAAGCCCCGTGTTCTGTACTGCTACTACGATTTTGAAGTTATGTTAACAAATCCGAATTATCGAGCAAAACCCATAACACATGAATAAAGGAAATCATCTGGGGGCTGAGGTAGTGAACACAAACAACCTCTTCTGTTCTCTCTCTCCATATAATAAATATTTATACCTAAATACAAAGAAAATACACACGCAAAAAGACAATCACCTGGCTCGGCTCACACGAGCCTTG
This sequence comes from Micropterus dolomieu, assembly GCF_021292245.1. NCBI lineage: Eukaryota > Metazoa > Chordata > Actinopteri > Centrarchiformes > Centrarchidae > Micropterus > Micropterus dolomieu. The sequence goes on along the minus strand of NC_060158.1, from coordinate 20,092,072 downwards.
ACGCCTGCCAAAGACTCAAAGCTTGCATGAGAGTCTTAAGGCTGCATCGTGTATAAGTCATTTTCTAAAAGCCAGTCTGTAGACCTTGGTCTAATCCTGGAGCTAAAAATAAAAGAGACTGCAATGTACACCTGTCTCATATTGGCTGTGCTTGGTTACCTAATAAAATATTAGCTCTGCAGGGCCCTGGAACTATATGGCAGCTGAATAGTAGGGGCGACTAGTTCATAAAGGAGTGACACATCCACCTGTATTCTTCACATATGACACAAGATGTACATACACACACAGACATATTCAAACACACTATAATTCTGATTGTGTAAAGTTGAAAAAAGTGTCCACGGTGAGACATAAAAGGCCATCCATCCATCTTTTTTCTATATCGCTTATCCTGAGGGTCATCTTATCTTATATTGCATACATAAACACACACACCCCTGCACACACATACATACAAGATGTTGAAAACCAAACAGTGCAGACGTTGCCCAAAGGAGTGTTCAGCTGCGACGCAGATGTGCTGAACAAAGTTGATGGACCTAGTACACAACATACACACGTCCACATATTCACATAGACACCTTTACTTGCAGGAGGGAGGTTTTAGACAAGGTAAAGGTTCACAGGGTGACAGAAGCATCATGAACCCTCTTCAACCAGGTCATATATTAAGACACTGATCAAACAGAGAATGAAAGAAACAAAGCAAATATTCCGCCGAAACAGCTGCAGGGTCAGGAAGAGAGTAAGAGGAAGTTGAAATGAAAGAGCAAAGGAATGAGGATGGTAGCGAATGGAACCAAGACTCCGACATGCGGTTCAGATTATGACTCGATGCCATGAACATCCTAATGGGGAGTGTGTGTTGATCCAAGAAAATTGGCAATGTGTGGCTGGAGGTATTTGAAGGGCTATCAGCGTTCTGCACCACTGCGCACAGGTTCATTTATTAAACATGTTAAACATGCGCTGCCTCAATCCGGCACAGTAGAGAGAAGGGATGTTTGTTTCCTGTGGGGAACCACCTCGCACAAACAACATTTACACGCTCAAACAAAACCTGTTTTCTCTGCCTTAGGCCATTCCTTCCCCAATTGTGTTCCACAACGTCAGAATGCATCTGACTTTAAATAAACAGTTTGGAAGAACCAGCTGTCATCTGCAAACAGTATACACAAAACAATACGAAATTATACATTGTTTCAACGTCTAATCATGTGTAATCATCATGTAATCATGTCATGTAAATTAGGCAACGGAAAGGTTGCTTTCATGGTTTTTGTAAATTCAAAAAGAAAGGCGGCGTAGGCACACCTCTTCCTGAGCAAATGCACCATGTTTTTGTTTCTGCGGTCTTAATGCACCGCTGATAAACAGGTAACAGGGGCTTGCCACAAATTCTCATCTTGAAGTAATCAAAAGGAAGTAGTCTCTGAATTTGTTCCTAATAGGGGCCAGGGTATGTGCAGACTATTATGGGGCCTGTTTCTGATCTGCAAGAAAACAAAACGAAAAATTCCACAGCAACTCCTAGCAAAAAGAAGAGGCTAGCATCCAGAAAAGGACCACCAGCATCATGTGGACAAACAGTAAGGAAGTTACTATTAGTGTATGTCAGAATAAAGGACATGCCCAGAACCCATGCACATCCTTAGTAACACAATTATGACAATGGATGCACAATGTTATCATATTCCCAGTCAACATACTTAACATTTCTTTCCTTATATTTTACTAAGATAACCTCGATCCCAAAGTCAGAATTTTATGGTTTCTGTTGGAGTGCCTCTTCATATTTTATCAGTGTTTCTTGGCATAGTAAAATACAAATAATCTGTTCTTGTAAATATTAGGTCTGATCATGGACATACCGGAATACTAAAATCCCTCCAAACAAAGAAAAAGGCCTGTGTCATGGACTATGGTTATGGCTGACTATCAAGAGACACAGGTATGAAGCACGACCCTTGAGCACCCCTGAGGGGCATCAGGGAGCCAGGCAGAGACAAAGACGCCACACACATTTGGATGGACCTCACTATCCCACAGATATAATCACCCCTGGAAGAGTCTCTGCTAGTCTGTTTCCCATTTCAAACCTCAATGAATCCCATCCTCATCCTTTAAAAGTGCACAGGCACACACACACCATAGCCTGGAGAGACGGTTGCACTCTATGTTGACTCAGTGGAAAATTTCCGAACCACAGAAACAAAGGCATTTGGTAGAATCGGGAAACAGAACTCAGATACATCATTGATTGGTCCTTGAATAATCATTATTGATGTAGAGAGAGATGAAAAATAAGATGGCCTTATTAATGTTTTTATGTTCATATGGACGAACCCCAAAAGGGATTTTTGTGTACATCATAGACAAAAGAACACCAAAAGATTTAGGAAATGGTGCAGTAGTATGACAGCCAAGGATGTTGTTTTCAGTACAGCAAAGCCTGACCCTCCTATGAGTTGTATTTGAGTTGATCTATTTAAAGACAGTCATTAATAGTAAGTCCTAAAGTGTTCTGCTCTTTCATTTTCCATTCTGTATGTTACAAAAAGGAAAACGTGTTTGTAAGTTGTAACATTCACTCATATGCGCTTGTTTCAAAAATGGTCTTGGCCGGAGCCCTGTGTTTCCAGTGTGGGTTCTGAGGATCAAAATGGAAACATATTGAAACTATGGTACAGATCCAGCTCTCTTTTAGTTGTGTACATTCTTCATCGGCAGTGAGCACTGCTGAATCAGAAAGGGTTACCTAACAAAAGTTGCGAAACCAAGAGGCTCAGGGCAACGACAAGCCCCTGGTCATCTCAGTTATGTGACAGCCCAGCTTGAAGTCCAAGTGAAAATGCACAGATATTCTATTTCTTTTAGCTGTGAGAAAACTTGTACATATTTCTGAAAGCTTGAAATACCATTATATGCCTTAATATTCTGCTCCTTTTAGGGAGTTTTAAGTGTATAATCAAGGTCTGGAATAGGCTCTGCGCCGCCAGTTTGGCTCCGTGGACCCACAGCCACAGTTGGACAACGACCACTTCTTGCCTTCCCATGGTAATGGTGGGAATGATCAACTCATTAATGTCCTCTGTATTCACAATTCAATTCAAAAGGGAAGGAAGCCAAATTGGCCGCAGACTTTGCAACCTCAAAATGGGACTGCATACAATATTTGTGCTAGCCTCTGATTAAAATCAAACTATACAGTCAGAGCAGAAATTATCTTGCCATGCAGCAGGACCACAATGACACTAAAAATACTTGATTGTGCAGATTGACGGCCAGTTACCATTGTCGCCCTCATTGTTGATTTTTAGCCATGCTAGTGACATGGCTCTAAGGATGACAGTGATGGTTTGTCGGTTGGTCCACCAATTTGATCCAAACCTAAATATCTCAAGAATTATTAAATTGTCTGCAATTTTGTACAGACAATCATGGTCCCCAGAGAATGAAGCCTACTGATATAGGTGATCCCCTGAGCTTTCCCCTAGCGGCGTCAGCGGGTCAAAGTTTTGACTTATCCAGTGAAATATCTCAACATCTACAACTGGATTGGTACAAAGTTCAGTGCAGACAATCGTGGTTCCCAGTGGATGAAGCCTAATGGTTTGAGGTCCTTGGTCTCAGATATGAAATCTGATACAGACATTTATGTTCCACTCAGGATGAATTGATATCATTTTGGGGATGCCTTAACTTCTCCTCCATCATCAGGCCAAAATTTGAATTTGTCCAATAGTTTTTGTTTATGACTAATTACCTGCAAAAGCATTGATATTCCCACCTGCCTCAGCTGTACATGTCAGTGCTCATTAGCTAATGTTAGTGTGCTAACATGTTAAATTAAAATAGCAAGCATGATAAACATTGTGCCTATCAAACATCAACATGTTAGCATTGTCATTGTGCATATGTCATTGAAGTCCACCTCAAGGCACAGCGTGTTTTAAGGACAGTCTAACAGAGCTGCTAGCATGGCTGTAGACTATTAGTCTTGTTGACATAGAAGGCCTCTGATTTTGCAATACTGCCTGTTGTGCAGACTATGAAATACTTTATAGTATTTCATAGTCTGGATAGAAATTGATAAGAATCTATGTTGCAATAAATTGTATAATCATTCACAGATTCTCCTTCAGAACCTAATTTAAGTGAAATGTTTATGACAGTGTGTTGAGTCTGGACTCATTTTATGGTTTTCCTTATCATTTTATTCTTCTTAAGTGTGGTATCTATCAAAGCAAAACCATTTGGATGTGTAGACATGATGTCAGAAAAACAACTCAATGGTAATATGGTGCTGGTTAAATGTTTTTATCCACCACCCTCGGGGCACGCATGACAAACAACACCGAAACTTATTATTCCAGTGTTATAATAAAGGACAAGCCACCATATGTCATGCTCATTGGTCAGGAAACTATCATAAAAACATTTAAATGTGAAAAATAGTTCAAAGTTAGGGTGCAGCAGACCAAAAGAAACATTTCAGGAACCGATTTGTATATAAATGATTTTTTTAGGTTTTTATTGGGAACATTCCCCATAGGTCCCTTCATTTGAGAGGCCAAATTCTAAATTCTAAAACTATTAGGGGGGAAAAGATGTAAATAGAGTCAATGTAGAGTCTCTCCAATTAGGGAATAGAAAACATGTGCATTGGCAGGTTGCCAACATGTAATCTGTAAATAAAAAAGGTCTATGGACTTCAAAAGTGAAAGCTCACAGGACTGCCGTGCTACACATATTTCCAAAGAATAGGCTTTACACTCACAAATGCACACACGCACATTTTTGTCCCAGCAGATACTATGGTCAGTAGCAGCTTGGCATCTCCATGGAGTTCAGCAAGTAGGGCAAATACTCTTTTCGGACCCGCCACTGAAATCTCCAGGGCTTTGGAGCGCGTCATTGGCCCAGCGCTTCAAAACACCCCCCAAATCCTGGAGATCACCCTGAGAGGGAACATCTGTGGGCTAGGACGGCCTGCAGATGAGAACAGAGTGCACTGTGTGTGTGTGTGTGTGTGTGTGTGTGTGTGTGCGCGCGTGTGTGTGTGTGTGTGTGTGTGTGTGTGTGTGTGCGTGTGCGTGTGAAAGAGAGGTTGTGGTTGTGTGGCTGATTGAATAGGTGGGTAGTTTATGATTTATGTCAAACAACGTTTAAGATCATGTATGTGTGACATGTATAGGTCTTTTGGCGCATCATCAACCCAGCCAGTTAATCAGTAAGGCAAGGCAAGTTTATTTGTATAGAATCTTTCAACAACAAGGCATTAAAAATATATTGGCAAGTAAAATACAATAAAATAGGACTGACACAGCAACAGATTCATTGACATGGCTAAAAGACCTTTACAGACATTGTTTACACAATGTACATTTAAAAATGCAAGACGTCCTGACCTTAGAAACAACAAAAGTGGTTGTTTGTTCAAACGCTGAAAGCAACCAGTGTTTATGTGACTTCTTGTAGTCATGCAAATAACTACTGTCCATTCTAAGTAGCAAATGCAGAAGTAGCATGATATTATACAGCAGCACAACCTCTTAGGAAGGAGGTCGGTGTGGATGGTTTCATACCAGCAGTCAGTCTTGGTTTCATTTTAACTAAGACTGTCTTTCAAAAACATTTACCATGACCACAATCCTTTTCTAACCTTAACAAAACAGTTTGAATTGCCTCAACTCAACCAAATTCTAACCTTAGATGAGAAAACGTACATATAAGTCACGCACAGTGCAAACACACATTGTAGAAGCACACTGTTTTTATGGTGCAAATATGTGCACTGCACACACAATTCACACACACTGCACAAAAATCACACTACGTAATCACGGTACATTCAGATCCGCACGATCCCGGCATACATTCTGTACCCGAAAACCATCTGCACGATGAAAACACACACTGTAGATCCATTGCACATACACACCCGCACATGCTCCACCTGCAGCCAAGACCAACTCTGACTGACAGCTTAAGCATATTCAGCCTATCTGTTCCCATCAGGTGTGACGACTGCATTGGATTGAGGGGTTAAACCCAAAACTTCACTCTAAACAGAGAAACGGGCGTATGTTTAAACTGGTTGTTGCCAACTAGCCAAGGAAAGCAGGACTTTGTGGCCACCTCAGCAAACAGCTCGATTAAAGGGATTTACCATTGATTTTTTGGTTAAAGTTACAGTGGAAATATTTGGACAAAAGGCCGCTATCAACATGAATTACCACTGACATGTTTGCACATTTGAAAAAGAAAGAAGGAAAGAAAGAATGCTAAACTTGGTGAAACCTAAGTAAAACAAGAAAGAAAGAATGGTTAAAAGACACAAGGAAACAAAGAAAGACATAGTGGAAATGAAAGTGGGGTGCAGATTTTATGAGGGGGCTGTGAACGTCCCTGATGTGCGTTTCTCTGTGGGAAGCATGTTGGAGGCTGTGTACACTCTAGTATGTGGTTTTCCCAAGGCCAAGCAGCTCGACCCACCTCTCTCTCATAGACACACCAGACTTACACACCACTACTCAGGGAGGGAGAGCCAGGGTTTTCCTGTTCATGTGGAAAAAAGGAGAGAGGAGGGGAGGGAAGAATGAGTGGAGGTAACCCTAGCCACCGAGGTGGCCCTCTGGCAGGGCTCAAATCCTACTATTCTCCTTCCTGAATCCCTCAGCCTCTCTCACTTTCACAGATACATATGAGCAGACTGAACACGTAGGGCGAGGCGTCGTGCATGGACGGCTGCGGGTGGGGTGGGGTCTGGACACTGCTATAGCCTCTCCCTGTTTTTTAACCACAGTTACGTTACATGCCAGTGGGTGTCTGGTTAAGAAAATAAAGCAGTGCGTGGGTCCAGTCCAGGCTCGTATATAAAGCATATGTCTCCAAACACAGGAATTCAAATTCCAAAGGCAGGAATTTAGCAGAGGTCTTTAGTTCTCCTTCACTGCATTGTGGAGCTCCTTCGATCTAAAATATCATTATCTCCCTTACAAATTGTTTGAAAATATGAGTACAGGGAATGATTTGCTGCATTGCAGTGTAGTGGATTTAAGTGTCTACTGTCAGACACAGGGGTATTTGTCTCTGTCTATATCTGGTATTCACTTTCTTTACGCTCTCTCCATCATTGTGTCCTGTTCTTTCCTCTCCACTACATCTTCCTCTTTCTCCCTTTCTGTCTCTCTCTGGGGGACGTTGTGCAGGCATGCCTCTGTGTTACTGCTCTGATCCCAAAGAGGGCCCCGCTGAGAAGGGATATGGATTCCATAAAGCACTCAGCTCAATAAACGTCTCCCAGTCCACATTTAGCACCTGGCTAAATATTATCCCAGCTATGCTGAGGTGACATCCTCAGTAAACATGACTGTATTGTCTGATGGCAAATTCTATGTTGTGATTAATGATGTGCTGCTCAACGTGCTTCTTCGAACGTCAAATCTGTAATTTACAGTGATAACAGTAATAGTGTCATCATTACTCATCTTATCAGCTGTAGATAGCTAGCTAATTAAGCTAACGGTAAGTCCATGAGTTGGTTGAGCTGACTTTTTTAATGTTTCCAGCTGACTGATTTTAGCCCTATACATACATACATGATATCATGATAAGACTGAGGAAAAAGGTGCATGTCCCAGACAAAAAAATCAGCATCCTTACCAGTTGATGATCCATGAAGAAGACAAATAAAGAAACAGCACTGTTTTTATCACTTGTCTCTTATTACACTGTAGAGCTAGTTAGTTCTAGTATTGTAAATTTAAAAGAAAAACTATACAGTAACTGAGGTTACAAAATTAAAACTTTTCCTAATTTAATAAAGAGCAGGACAGGACATGTATTTATACTTGTGCGTCAGTGTCTCTGTCATTCTGCAATTACACCCCCAAACGCTAGTTGGTGGTAGCGCTACAGCGTCCACTGTGTTGACTTTTGTCGGCAGAGCAGGCACTTCCTGTCGGCTTGGAGGCATTGCGAGGCTACCCAGCCGACCAATCACAGTGCTTACGGTCAGCATCGCCACTACGTGTAGTTACAATTTAGCGGAGGTTCACGTCACGCTACGGCGTAGGCGACGGCATAGGCTACAGCGTAGGCTAGGGTGTAGGGTAGGGGGCTACGTAGAGGCTACGCCGTCGATTCGACACAGAAGTATAAATTGCACTTAACACTGCAACCTAATGTAATTAATTATATGCTCACTGGCCTTAGAAGTAAAGCTTGGTTACTACTGAAGGTAGAGCTGACGTGCCAAATTATGGTTGCTAAGCCATGATTGGACAATCATTGTTTTTGGGGGAACGGTTTAGCAAACGGTCAATTGTGCATATGTGGAGTAAGTGGCTAAAAACCACATCAACTGCTGAAAACTAAGCCTCAAAACTAGTTTTTTTTTAATGTTTCTGAATTGAGACTGAGAAGATGAGTCGTTTAACTGATGCAGTCTGAACAATGGACGTTATTTGGACAACTCCAGGGCCCCGGTGGTTTCGTTTGAGTTAGGAATCCAGTGCTGACTTGGTGCTCTTATTAACCACACGAAAAGACTGTATCCACAAATGACCCCAAAGAAACCACTGGGACATGAGGGTATGGTACCTCATGGATACCCTGAGTAACAGTTCAGCTTCCTGTCAGCATACCAAACCACTATGAGAGGGTTGATGAACACCTGCATCTATATGACCTCTGATCTGCTTATCACAGTACATCTGGTACAAAGATGGGTCACATCCTGTTCCTTATTTTGATGGGTTTTAATGATGTAACGAGTTAGCAATAGCACAGTAAGACTTAAATGAAAACACACCATTTAATGAAGATCCTTGGCTACTGTGCCTGGGAACCAAAGAGCATGTGACACCCTCGCCTCCACATGGAATTACTTACATTCAGTCTCTGACTGCCAGAATGCTTTGCATTTTGAACTACAACCACAGTTGTGTTTTTTTGATTTTATGATGACTCTTAACTGCACTGTTAAACAATAACTTCAGGCATACTGCAGAGGCAGTACAGGCCAGGGGATAGAAATGAACAAATAAAAAAAGAAAGGGAATGAGACAGAAATGAGGAAGGGGAATCTCACTTGTTTCCCCATATGTCTTGATTGTTAAAGAATCTCTTAATTACTGTATGACATAAATGACTAACATTTCACTGGCTTGCAAATGAAAGCCCTGTTAGTGGACTGTGTTGCTGCCATGTTAACTTACAGTCAATCCAAGCCTGACTAGAAATCTCACATGAAGTCTATAGATCTCTATCTAGATTCGATTTAATATAAGATTGTCCCTTCAGTTCAATCACAATACCAGGCTCAGAAGTCAAACATGCTCATTTTTAATGGTCTTTGGCCGCTCAGAAGTACAACAGAAAGCTCTCAGGTTACCACAGCTGCATTCTGCCCATTTCACAATTTGGGAAACCGATTTGGAGGCATGGATCCAAGACAGAGACGGGATCCAGTGGACTTGATGCGACCTGGACTACCTCAGCCAGTGCACACTGACAGTGACGGAGAAGAAAAACAAAGGGCTGGAGGAAGGGAGAGGAATTGCAAAGGAAATTAATATCTTACAGTAACACATGGTGTGAAAGAAAGAAATGTCTCTCTTGCTGACCTCCTTGTGTTTTTCATTCCACCCCCCTTCCTCCTCCACCCCTCACTTTCGCTCTATGCCGATTGAAATATGCAAGCATAATAGTCTGGGAAATAGGATCGAGAGGTTTATGAAGGAAAGTGCATTTGGGCTGGGCCTGCTATGCGGCGTTAAATCCATGTTGAAGAACAGTGAAAGAGATTTATGCTGTGTGTCAAAAGCATGAAGGTAAACTTGGAATTATCACATTGAAACCAGAATACCATGAAGTGAAAATGAAGCAGAGGAGGACCTGAGTGAGTAGGAGATGAGGATGGAGCGAGGAATAGAAAATAGGAAAACTAATTAGTTAATAGATACATGGTTTGCTGTGGTTTCTCTACAAGTACAGAGGCCAGAGCTCATCCAATTTAACTCCATAATCCACCCTCTATCTATCTACACTTTTGCTAAGTTATTTTCTAATCTTTTCTCCCATATTTGATTCCCTAAACTAGCCAAAAAACTTCCGAAGCATGGGATGTCCTCTTCAGTTTCACCTCAAAAGTGGCTTGAGTAATTTAGGTAATATGGGCAGTGGGATGACTGTTGTTCCCCTCCTCTGCAGGACAGCTTTGTTTGCCCCCACTCATCCAGTCAAGGATAATAGAAGCCAATTTTCTCACGCCACTGCCTTCATAATGACTTTGGAGGGTCTGTGTGACCAAAGCTTGTCAGGAGAAACCAAATCGAGACCCTCAATTAGATTAGATTGATAAACTTGTCAACAGACACGGCACTAAAATAACTTTTTCACATATGCAGAGGCCTGCAGATCAAGTGTGATTCTCCGCTGCAGATGTTTGGCTAAATGGGGTTTGCAACACCTCCTGAAGGCAAAACAATAAAAGTATCAGTATGCTGCAACTGAATCTGTGATTTACAAGTACTAACCAGTGCAAAACTATCAAGGCATGGCGTTCACAGCGGTATATAAACTTCACATCTTGCCTCTTATCTAGGACGCCGTTGTTACACGTTGTAACAATTTCTTATTTTAAATTCCTTAGATTTAATGAAATCTAACTTTTATGCAGACCTCTGGGCATAAAGCCGCATACATATCATCATCTCAGTTCGTCAATGGAATAAAAAGTCACCATGTAACAGTGATCAGGGACTACGGTGAGATCCAGACAGACTGACCTGGCCTGACTTGGCCCCAGATGACGATTCACATTTCCTATGCCCAGTTGACAGCTCGCACGGCGCATCCCACTTCCTTTTCCTACAGTGACTTCATCTGTCAGCTGTAGCAGCACCATAGTCTGTGGGTTTCCTGAAACAGTAACATTTCCTTCCTACATGTAGATGCCTCTGTACACACACAGTCCTATACACTCAGAAAGAGAATCCATATGGATTTGAGCCCTTTCAGTAAATGGAAATAGTTATGCATTTCCTTGGAGCTGCTGGCTGGTGTTACAGGCCTACTTGGCCTTTAGGAGACCAATAGCGAGGGTGGGTCTACAGGTGGTCTGATGTGGTCAAAGTCACATCACACCACCATCATTTCAGTTTTGCCACACATTTTACATAAGTACCCAAAATGTGAAAGTGGAAATATCAGATGCAGTTTTACTTTTACTGTTACTTGCTCCTATTTTTAGGCACAGTGTACCTTTTTAAAAATGAGGTACACAACTCTATAAAGAGGTGCTAATGAATGACGCACATTTCATGGAACCCTCCACTACGTTTGTCATTCTTTCCTTGCCGATTCAAGTGTCCACACCTTGCAACAGTGACCACATTCAGTCGTTCTGTTATTTTCATGGTAGCCATAAATATTGGTGGTCATGCTCCCTCACTTAGTTTCTAACATATACCATATAATGGGTGAAAAAGAGCCCTAGGTTATACTTCAACAAACTATTCATCTATTCACTTATCACTCTTTCCAACAGCATTTCAAGTGGTTTGGGGTGTTCAGCCCATTAGTTACAAATGAAATTAATTCTATTCCTTCTAGCCAGCTTCTAGTTTCCTATTCATTGATGTGCTATAAAAGCTACTTGCTGAGACTGAAAGATGCCATACTGGTGATTTGCATGCTTGAGTATTCATGGAAAGCATCACATTGAGAGGACAGAGGAGAGGACAATAAGTGAATGTGTTGCACCGGACAACTTTGTCAATATAAATAGATAAATAAGGAAGACGAATGTTCTCTGTGAACAAACAAAATTGAATACAAAATTACTCTATCTATTTGATTTGTGTTTACATTGTAGTTAAAAATGGACTAAAACCTCTTAAACCACTGGCACAGTCCTTTCAACCAAATTAACCTTCACATGTGTATTTGGCTTTACAGTATATATACATGACCATCATAGTGTATGTTGGCAGATCGAGGTGCTGAGAGGTACCTTGTGTGTCACAAGGAGCACAATGTTAGTGTTGTGGTACATGTGCGGGGGTGGTCAGGGGTCACTGAGGTGTGAAGGAAGCGAGGGGGCTCTGGCTGAGGGAGCCTTGTTATAATTACACACTTATGTTCAGACCTGGATTTCTTCGGAACACATTCACCCCCTGGGTTATTATTTTATGTTCTTTTCCTCTCCTCGGCATTGTGCGGCAATCTCAGTTATATCCTCCACTGACATGTTTTCCCAGAGCTGGTGTTATTGCTAATATGGTTAGTGCTGGAAAACCAAACAAAGCATGACACAGCACTCCATCACCTGGCCCGATGATGTCATGATATCATAAATACCCTGCTTAAAACTGAGGCCCCACCTTCCTCCCGGCACGTGTCAAAGATTGGGGAGACGTGGGCAGGTGTGTGTGTGTGTATGGGACATTTTTTGGAGGTTGAGTAGTGACAGGGCATGTTTTTAAGACCCCCCATTCATGTTGTAAAGTTGAACCAGACCATGCAGCACCGGATCTGGGTGTAAATGGGGGGGTTGTGTGTCTGAACAGTCCGCTCTTTGAGCATCTATAACCAGGTCCACCCTAGCAGATCGAGCATTCATAGTAGAGGTGTTGCCATTAGGACGGTTGCTGCCTCTGGACTCAGGGGTTAGATTTAGTATTTCAACCAAATGCTGGTTATGCCACATCCCATTACTATTACTATTGCAACAGCAGTGAGATCATTTCACACAAAACTGAAATAGGCTACTATGAAATGGTTTATTTTTTTCAAACAGTATGGATATTAGTTGTATAAAAATTATCAAATAATATCAAATACACGTCATTCATTTGATCTAGCTCTGACAGACGGCTTTGCACTATGCACTTTTATTTTGTAGGCAGCAACATAACAAAAACAAACATACTCAACATGACAAAAGTGTGGCAGATGTTAGCAAACAGAGAGCAATGAACTTCACATGACAGTATTCATAACTTGGATTATTTTATATGAAAAGCTGTTTTGATTCTTTTGATCGGTGGACCCTTACAGACTAAAGGAATATAAATAATAGAGGAACGGACACATTTTGACTTATCAGCACTATTTTTTTCATCTATTGTACCATGCTGGTTACACTGGTAAATCTATATGAATTAGACTTTTGGGCTTTTTGTTTCCGTTAAATGATCTCAACGATTGAATTGTTCATATTGACATACTGATCATACATCAATTAACATTAATGTTTGTATGCACGATCTAAGCAGCTTAGAAGCAGCTAAAGCAGGCGACCTGGCAGGGTTTAAGAGGTTTTATACATCCAAAGAAGTTCTATAAAAAACAGACCAGGCGTCTAATCGAGACCTGCGTCAAAATGTCCCACAGCAGGCCACTAAACGGGGTAGGTGGCTATTTGGGACTCGGCTATTAATTGAAGATTTACGGTAACGTTACTTTAAAAAAGCCACGTTAAATACTGTTCACATTTTACATTACATAGATGCCCTTGATATAGTTAAACAAGACTAAGAATCTAGAGTCAGGCCACTGTTAGGCTGTAATTAGGCACAGCAGTGTTTTGAGCTAAAGGCTGTTGACACACACGCTAACATGCTGTTGTTTAGCAGGTAGTGTTTACCATGCTCCCTCTCTTAGTGGTATTATAATTTACTAATTAGCACTAAACACAATTTACAACTGACGCCGAGAGGAATACCATTAGTTTAACAGATATTTGGTCATAAACAAGAATATTGGACAAATTTAAATTTGGACATGATGAAAGGTTAATGGATCACCAAAATGAGTCCAATTCATCCTGATGGGGACATGAAGGTTTATACAAATTTCATGGCAACACATCCAATAGTTTTTGGGATATGTGTTCTTTACGTTTACATACGTTAAATGTTGTGTTTATGTATGGCTGCTACCTTGGCCAGGTCTCTCTTGTAAAAGAGATTTTTGATCTCAATGAGACTTCCTGGTAAAATAAAGGTAAAATAAATAAATAAAATAAAATAACATACAGTGAGGGAAAAAAATATTTGATCCCCTGCTGATTTTGTACGTTTGCCCACTGACAAAGAAATGATCAGTCTATAATTTTAATGGTAGGTTTATTTGAACAGTGAGAGACAGAATAACAACAAAAAAAATCTGAACAACGCATCAAAAATATTATAAATTGATTTGCATTTTAATAAGTGAAATAAGTATTTGACCCCTCTGCAAAACATGACTTAGTACTTGGTGGAAAAAACATTGTTGGCAATCACAGATGTCAGACGTTTTTTGTAGTTTGCCACCAGGTTTGCAAACATCTCAGGAGGGATTTTATCCCACTTCTCTTTGCAGATCTTCTCCAAATCATTAAGGTTTTGAGGCTGACGTATGGCAACTCAAACCTTCAGCTTCCTCCACAGATTTTCTATGGGATTAAGGTCTGGAGACTGGCTAGGCCACTCCAGGACCTTAATGTGTGTGTCTTTTTAAGCCATTCCTTTTTGTTGCCTTGGCTGTGTGTTTTGGGTCATTGTCATGCTGGAATACCCATCCATGACACATTTTCAATGCCCTGGCTGAGAGAAGGAGGTTCTCACCCAAGACTTGACAGTACATGGCTCTGTCCGTCGACCCTTTGATGCGGTGAAGTTGTCCTGTCCCCTTAGCAGAAAAACACCCCCAAAGCATAATGTTTCGACCTCCATGTTTGACGGTGTTTTTGGGGACATAGGCAGCATTCCTCCGTCTCCAAACACGTTCAGTTGAGTTGATGCCAAAGAGCTCGATTTTGGTCTCATCTGACCACAACACTTTCACCCAGTTCTCCTCTGAATCATTCAGATGTTCATTGCCAAACTTCAGACGGACCTGTACATGTGCTTTCTTGAGCAGGGGTACCTGGCGGGCATTGCAGGATGTCAGTCCTTCACGGCATCTTGCATGGAGCTCCAGACCGAGGGAGATTGACAGTTGTTTTGTGTTTCTTCCATTTGCAAATAATCGCACCAACTGTCGTCACCTTCTCACCAAGCTGCTTGGCAATGGTCTTGTAGTCCATTCCAGCCTTGTGTAGGTCCCTGACATCCTTGGAGAGCTATTTGGTCTTGGCCATGGTAGAGAGTTTGGAATCTGATTGATTGATTGCTTCTGTGGGCAGGTGTCTTTTATAGAGGTAACAAACGTGATTAGGAGCACTCCCTGTAAGAGTTTTCTCCTAATCTCAGCTCGTTGCCTCTATAAAGGACACCGGGGGGGCAGAAATCTTTCTGATTGAGAGGGGGTCAAATACTTATTTCACTTATTAAAATGCAAATCAATTTATAATATTTTTGATGCGTTGTTCAGATTTTTTTTGTTGTTATTCTGTCTGTCACTGTTCAAATAAACCCACCATTAAAATTATAGACTGATAATTTCTTTGTCAGTGGGCAAACGTACAAAATCAGCAGGGGATCAAATAATGTAAATGCTGATTGCTTTTCAGATTTTTAGAGGGCTAAATAATAATAATCCTTTACAGACATACTTTTAAAGAGGATAATCATGTGTTTAATGCTCTGATCTGTGTTAAGAACATCAGGGGTTGAATAAAATGATTGGACTGCTGTTTGAATGAAGACATGAAGTTGTTACTCGTGCCAGATGAACTGCTCAAAAGAACGTGTCATCACCTTCATCTTGGCTAAGACATCCCCTCATTTTTCTCACAGCATCATCTATTTGCTCTCATTCACACCTGCCAAGAAGCAGATAAAACAGAGAAGGATAAAAGTGAAGAGGAAAAAATGTGGATGTTGGATGCTCCCATGCAGTTCGAGTCATGCCTTTGTCTTCCAAAGCAAATCTCCAAGGACATCCAGGTCTCATTCACTCAGCTCCACAGGCTTTTATGTTCATTGAAAATGTCTCCATGGTGCATGCTGCATACCGAGTGCAAAAGAAACCAAATGTGGTATTACGTTTCATTTCCCTTTGTTAATACATATACAATTTTGGTTTAACTGATTATGGTTACATTTCTGAATCAAAGAAACACTTTAGATTTAAAGAAGCGGAAATAGGAAATAATTACACGGTCTCACAACATATTAACAACAAAATCGGTTCATAGTTACTGTGAAACACAACACAGTGTGCTCAGATGACAGTGGCTGGAAAGACTAACAAACACAAAGAGAATCTGAGGCATGCTTCTGGTCCACTCAGTTCAGAGAGAAAAGATCTGATTTTTGCGTGTGGGTCTGTTTGTGGCTACATGCATACGTGTGTGGTTGTTACATGGCCGCAGAGATCAGAATCTGTCTGTTTTTTAATTTTTCCCTGCATGAAACCATATGACTGTCCTGCAACTGGCTGACTGATGTGGATGTTGACAGTTAGAGGGCCAGACACTGACCTGCAGCATGCGAGGCCCGGAAAACATCCGACAAAATGTTACAGAGCTTTTGACAGCTTCCTCCCTCTTCCTCTCTCTATTTGTCCCTTTGGAGCAGGACCCAGCGGGTGTTTTGTCTGGGTCAGATATACGGTAGATCTAAGCACCACTGAGCCCAACCTGGCCGGCTAATTGGAAAAAGGTTTGTGCGTTATGAGGCCCGCAGAGAGCGCTTTCAGCACCTCCACAGTGAATGAGTAACGAAATCACCCAGGGAGGCACACAGGTGAAGCAGATGCGTGTCCACGTGTGTAGGAGAAATCCTCTACATAATGTACGCAGGCAGACACTAACGTCACATTTTCAAGGCCATAAAATTAAGAACTTTTGGCACAGTGCTCACATTACTGAATGACATGAGTGAGGAAATGGGAAAGGCAAAAGTTGAACATTCAGCAACACGTGTTTGGCACAAATCTTCCCATTTGAGAATACACTCCCATTATGAATCCCAAATATATTTATGCATGTGATGTATTTGAAGGACAATAAATACACGCAAGTATAAATGTCCTCTTGCACTCTCTCAGAGTATTACTTCTTTCCTGCATTGACAACGTCCTCTCTTGGGCTGCTCAAAACCCAGTTGTTATTAGTATAAACAACACTGTTTTTACATTTTGTTATAGCTGTGTTTCCTAAAAATGTACATTTTGTAATGTCATACACCTGGAAGCATAGCACTTTCATGACAGGCAATGGAATGGCAGAGAAAACAGTTACTGCTGTACTAGATGTGTAAGCACTACATCTTTCACAGGCAATTTTAAATCTACTGTGTTTAATCTGATTTTCATTATGAATCAGTAAAGAGGCATACTCTGTGCATCTTGGCCTGTCTGATGCATAGGCCCATTACATAAATGTCTCATCACCCTGAGGCCTTTGTATCTCTGCCCAGCACAAGAGGACTTGAACTTGGCAACAATAAAAAGACTCTGAAGGCTTTACAGTTGGGCACACACAAACACACACACCACCACAGATTCTAGCAATACTGGGATGGAGAAATACTACACCTGATAAAAATAATACCCAGAGTGACAATGTAAACAGCTGTCTGGTCTTGTCATTAATTGCAAATGGTTAGAGCAGAAATGATAGAAATATGCCTTCATTAGCTGATTTATGAGGACAAATTCATCATTTATATTTCTAGTAGCCACACTAGTGGCGGGGATCTACAGATGGCAATCTCAATCAATCCACCACTTAGTTCATTGGTCCAGAATAATATCTCAACAACTAGGCTATTGGGTGGTTTGCCAAAAGGTTGGGACAGTCTTGGTCCCCAATGGATCAATCCTACTGATTTTGATGGTCCTGTAACGTGTTTCTCTAGCGCCACTAGCAGGTCAAAGTTTACACTTGTCCAGTAAAATATATTCCAACATCTATTGAATGCATTGCCCAACATTTTGTGCAGACATTTATGCTTCCTAGATTATGTCTCCTAATGACTTTGCTCGTCCCAAGACCTTTATTGCCATCAGCAAATTGACATTCATGGTAAGGTTTCTGTAAAATACAGAATTGCCCCAACATGAAACTAAAAGACGTGTTCCATATTGAACTGATACGGGACACGCTTAGCTCCGTAATTTTTATAAATTCAGGGCAAGTCTATGGGAGAGAAATATTACAGGTTAGACTATAAAACTAAAGACTTGAAATCTAAAGGGGACAGAGCATTTGCTGTCAGGGTCCCGAGGCTCTGGAACAGCCCACCCGAGGAAATCAAGTCAGCTGAGTCAGTGAACTCTTTTAAGTACCTTCTTTAAACATACTTTTATAGGAGAGCCTTTCCCAATCTTATTTGACTTTATTTTATCCCTTTTATTTTATTGTATTTTACTAATTTTATATTTATCTTAAATGTGTATTTTAGTCTTTTCAATGTTTTCATGCTTTTATCTTGTATTGTTTTTGTATTATTGTCTCTTGGGTATTATTTTCTTTACACTTGTTAAAGTACTTTGTAACTTGTTTTTGAAAAGTGTTCTACAAATAAAGATTATTATTATTATTATTATTATTATTATTATAAAGACAGGGTGATTTGAATGAGATAGAAGCAAACCCTCGTGCTCCGACCTCTCCCCCTGCCCTCTCCCTCATCGTTTCTGTCACTCATTTGTCAAGGCTCACAATGCAACAGCCTTAGAAAAGCTAAACAACATAAGGCTGTTTCAGATTCAAATAATACATTTATTAGTCAGAGAAATCCCATTAGAATGTAGCACTAGAACAGTGCTAAATATTTTTTTAATTTATTCTCAATCAAAATCCGCAGAGGAAAGAGCGTAGAAACTTACGACTTGAATCTCTCTTTCTGTCTCTCTCATTGTATGTCCCTTCACTTTTCTTTGGTGTTTCCTATTTCCACTGAAAGTTGAGGTTTTGAGTGAACAACTATTAGACAGATTGCCATGAACTGCTGTACAGAAATCATATGTCCTACAGGATGAATTGAATAACTCTGGTGAAAATCAGGTCAAATTTTTATTTGTCCAATACTTTTCTGATCAAAACCAATGACATCATTTCAAGCTGTACTTTGTATTTAGTGTTAATTAGCAATTGTTAGCATGCTAAACTAATATAAGACCATGGCAAAAAAATGACCTGCTTACATTATCATGTTAAAATTGCATCCTGATTTTACAATTTTGCTCAAAGCACCACTGTGCTTAAGTACAGCTTCACAGAGCTGCTAGAATGTAGACATCTAGTCTGGTGCCCACTTGCTAGGAGGGCCAACATCTTCATCTCACCATGACTTTCCAAAAATAATTTTTAAAATGCATGTGGTGAATTAATAGTGACAGGTTTGATCTGGGCTAGCTAAATGTTTCAATTCCATGACTGGGCGGCAGTGTTGTCCAGAAATGTCATATCTGTTGTTACAGCCATTTTAGGAATTGCTTTTTAATTGAAATTCCAACTTCTGTTCAAATGTGAGGAAAAACTGAATTACTTTTTAATGATTTACCCAAATTCACAATTTGCAGTGTAGCCTACCATAACAGGTAACAGGTCACAATATCAATGGTTGGTCCCTTCACTATGACAAAATGGAAGAAACAAGAGCAATGCTGTCATCAAAACATCAAACTGTGTAAGAACCAATGTGTGGAGTAATTTTGACACCACAGATGGAATAATGGTGGATAAAGCAAGACTGTTTGCTGCCTTTTAAAAATGGATCTGTCTTACAGTAAAATTATCTCAAGAACAAACTTAAACCTGTTAGCTTGCTAGATAGCAAATGAGGCAGCAGGGGAATCAAATAAATAAGAACAAATTACATGTTTGTATTCATTCTGTCCCACTTTAATTTTTAGTTTTAATTCATTCATTTTAATTAAGTAACTTTAATTTGGTCTGAAATATTCCCAAGGGCATTGTTTTCTGCTTTAAAATAAAAAGCATGAAATGCCACCAACACTTAACAACCATTTCTTTTTGCTATTTTGCAATTTGAACGTGAAGATATTACCTTTAATGGAAAAACACATAATTAGCATTTTCTTATGGAAGAATTTCAAAGATAGCATAACATTTACACAACAGCTAAGCTAACAATGCCCCATCATGCATCTCCCACAGTGGGATTTTTTTTTTATAAACCTCAGTCCACGAGTCAGATTCCACTCAGTCTCATTTTCCAGTGTGACAGCTTGAGGTGTTTTATATGGAAAGTCATACTTCACAGACCTGAAATGTCTACCCTGCATAATAGGACATCCAGACCCCTTATAATCACATTGACTGGTGTGAATGGGTGCTTGCAGTGGGCGTATAATAAATGACTTGTTGAAGATGTAAAGCCTTAGAACTGGTGTCTAGATTTATTCTGTGACATTAGCTCTGATATCATGACTTAAAAGTTAGATAGATGGCCTGCTTGGGAGCCATGAGTCATCAGAACAACTTCGCTCTAATCACTGTATGGTGTGTGTTTTGTCACTTCAAGATTTTGACACACACACACACACACACACACACAGTCTGTTCATGCTTGGCAGTGAGGAGCGGTGATATCCCGTCCAGTGCAGCTGGTGTGCAGCCTCTAGGCAGTCCTGTGCTCTGGGAGGGAAGCCTGGTTTGATTTTAGTCCAGGGCAAACCAGGACTTTCACATTCCTGCTTTTCAATTGGAATTAACGTATTTGTTACTGCGTGGGAGACTGATATAAATGTATGCTTACGTATGTGCATTTGAACGAAAAGGCTTGGAATAATAAGGTGAGGTGCCGTTTGCCCTCAGGGCTATAGCCAGTGTAATATTACATGATACTTTTTTCTGCTCTTTCTCTCCCACTCATTCTCCTCGCTCCATCTTCAAGTGAGGCCGCTCCAAGCTGGAAAGTTCTGCCACTGTTACATAAACTCCAGCTCGAACGGCTGCGGGGTCAGGAAAAAAGGGAAAGGAGGGAGAAAAACAAGACAAAAGTTGAGTTGTATTGTGGGAAAATGAGGCACAAAGATAAAGAGGATCTGGAACGGGTAAAACCTGTATCATTGGGAACGTCTAAAAACTTCTCTTCATCAGATCCTGGAGAAAAGAGGAAGAACAAAAGAGCAGGAGGAAATTGGAAGCAGAGTGAAGGCAGCTTAGCAGCTCCCATCCAAAAAGCCTGGAAGAAAGAGAAGGAGGAAAAACTAAAAACAAGGCATTAAATGGCTCGGCGGCGTCCAGAGCTGTGGCTGAAACCCTCGTGGAACCAGCCAGGTCACTGATACAGAAAAGAGACCCAGCTTTGGACTAATTTCAACCTGACATGTCTTCCTGCTGAAAAGATGTTTTCTTTGTTAGCACGAGTCCCTAGTGACACTGGTGATCCAGGATTTTATTGTACAGGCTGGCTGGATCTGATCCATGCTTTTATTTTTGAGCTTGGAGAGGTGTGTTTTACTAGTTTTGTTTCTCATTTCACCTTTCCTGCCAACTCTCCTGATGACCCAAACATGACTTCATGAGGCCTAAAACATTCTCACTTTCTATTGGATGTGCGGTCCATGCTAAATGGTTGAGCAAAGCATGAGTTATTAGATTTATAGGAAGTGCTCAACAGTTTGTCTGAAAGTGGGTGATGATTCATATACCAAATGGCTTGCAGATGCTGCAGCAGATTTCACTGGGTACATACTGTGACTGAATAACAAATCAAGTCATAATTACCTCTCAAAGCCACATCCATGTTTATTTACCGAGGTGTTTATGCACATAAATCCCAAACGAACATCCCCTGAAACCGCTAACATCACACTTTCACTAAAAACAACAGTGTGTTTCAGCAGAGTTTGTAGAGCCTGTGAATTATGTAACAACTCTTGTGAGCATCTTTTCAGGTGCGCACCAGAGACACCCTCATTAAATCAGCCACATCTTCCCACCACTTCACTGGCCGGGAACATTATTCAGTCTGTCTGGGATTTTTACCATGAACACACTTTGTTTGCTGACTCACAGCATTCTCTTCTCAAAAGAGTGCTGTCCATCCTGCTGTCATCTCCACTCTTTCCACTGACCAGACACAAAACACACACTCCGGAAACCCTCTGGAAATCCCGGGTGACTGCATCTACAGTCAGCCCTTACCTCACCTGAGAGGCAGCGCGTTATTCCGAAAAGGCTGACTATCACACATCCTTTCTTTGATTTAGAGAGTGCTGGCTTTCCTTGAGCACATCAGCAAAACATTAACAAGACTAAGAAAATGGAAAAAAGGTGGAAGTGAAACAATGAAAAGGACTGAAACTAACAGAAACAGAGGATGGCAGCGGATAGAGTGGAGGTAGAAGAAAGGGATGCGGTATTCAGTAAGTGCAGGTCAATACCAGGCAGTGCGCTGGGCTTTACTGTCACAGCGTGCCTTTCACCATTTGTTTCCCATAAAGGCCACATGGAAACGTTTAGCTGTCTTAAAGCAGATCGGCGCACGTTGTCTCAGGCCTGTAACATTTGCTACTTGTTTTCCAAGTCCGTCCTAATAAAGTTTTCTGAAAAATACATGCAGCTGTGATACATAATATAATGACAATAACATAAACTTAACTATAATAAAAAATAAAAACAATGCAGGCGCTGATGGGAGACACCAAAGCGTTTGACTTATGAGTGATGGGAAATGTCCGTCTCCCAGAGCCCATGTGTGTTTTAACTACAAGAGAAAAAAAAAAAGACTATAGATAAAAATAGCATCTTCGAAGCAGTTCTTCATGCCTCGGAGAGAGTCTTAAGTGCCTCAACAACAACTTCTTTTGTTTTTTCTCCTTGTGTTTTCATTCTGCAACAACATCTGCAGCCTTGCAAAGGGAATAGAAATCACAGATGCACGGGTTATGAGGAGTGAAGTCATAACGGAGCATTGGTTTGCAGTCCTCATACTTTCTTGGTTGATGGGTAAAACTGTGAAAACAATCAACACAAACCCCCTCACTAGACATATTGGTGGAACTTTAAGTGGTGGGAGACAGAATATGGCCTTTTTGCATGTTTGGACAAGGTCCTTCTAGTGTGCATTAACACCTTTTTGGGAGTACAGTGGTTGTAATAAAGTCCTCCTCACTTTGGCCTCCGTGTACAGTATGTGCATACATGTGTGTGCCTGTCCAGCCAAATTCCTTTCAGCATATGGCAGAGTAATACAGGTTTTCACAAATACACAAACCCAGCTGTCCATCCATCCCCCAGGTACACGGATCTAATACTGCCAAATCATTTACATTGAGCTTCTGCACAAAAAACTATTTCCTGTCCGCTTTCCATCCAACATCCACATCACACACCTACAGGGTGCATAGATATGTGCACGTAATGTGTTGAGAGCTCGCATAATGGACCGCCAAGCTTACTGCATGTTGACGGCCGTCGCGGTTCTTGCACTTTTCACTCTGTATCCTTTTAAATGAGCAGTACCCCACACATGAGTGGGCAGAGGCTTAAGATGATAAATAATATTGAGAAATCCCCTCCTAATACATCTTCCCTGGGGTTATAAAGTACAAAGACCACATGTTGTCATCGTTTGTCTAATCTCCAGCCAAATCAAAGCTGGTCCACATATTGGCCTTGGCATTAGAGGCCACTCTGCTCAAGTATGTCAGCTCTTCCCATATTCATAATCTGAAATTTTACTTTTTATTTATATTTTCTGGCAGCTTTAATCTTCACTGCCACAAATAAGGGAATGTATTTCCCCCACTATACCCATCTTTGGCCAAGAAATGCTAAATGTACATAACTTAAGCCTTGGGAACACTGGGAACGACGCTAGCTGCAGCTGAGGAACGTAATGTACAGAGCAACCTCTGGTGGCTTTTTGGAGAATTTTACTTTAAGAAAATGAAAACTGTAAAAGCAGAAATGGGAACATGTAATAGCAGTTATAAAATAGGATGTATAAGGTTTCCAGCTGTTAATAGCTGACAGATTTCTCCAAAAGGAAATCCCTATCTTACAATCTCATCCTCCAAATGCTTTCAGCAGACTCGTGAGTTTGGTTCTAATGTTATTGTTCTGTTACAAAATAAAACTAAAAAGACAAAGAATAAGAAAAACATGGCTAATGTTCTAGTGATATCCAGACCAGATTTTTGCTCCTAAAGAAAGACCAGGGATGATTTGTATATGTATGTATGTGTGTTGGTGTGTGTGTGAGTGAATGGCCACCTCAGTTATTCAGGAGGTGTGCAGTGGGTCTAAATGAGAGGTTCTGTTTGTTACTTTAGGGTGATGTAAAGCCATTTACAGGTGTCACAGCTAGAATCAAGAGCTGGTGAGTTTTAGGAAGGCAGCCTGTCCTTTTCTGCACGCACACACACACACACACACACACACACACACACACACACACACACACACAGGCACACAGATTACTTACATGCTTCCTGAACAAACATAAGAGAAGCATTAGGTCTGTTATTGTTTGCCTTTGCACAGCGGCTGCAGTACTCCAAAGGAAAAACGCTCCCACAGTACACTGAATCAGAACCAACAAGGTGGTACAGGGGACAAAGTATATGTGTGTGCGCATATTCATGTTTTTATATCTCAGTGGGGACTTTGACCTGAATGCACACTAACCGATGGGGACGTCAGTCTCAAGGGGCTGTGTGTGTGTGTGTGTGTGTGTGTGTGTGTGTTTGTGGACACGCGCGTGTAGGATCTGTGACCAGTTAAAACTGTTCCAGGTCTGCCAACAGGTACATTATCAATTGTTTAGTCTCTCCACGCACCACAATCACATGACATCATATTAAATATCCCGCTTTTATTTAACATACTCATCTACATAAATTAACATGCCATATAATTGGCAGCAATATAGAGTGTGATTTCTTAAAAAAAAGGAAAACAAACAAGACAAACATAAAAACATCACAATGTAACGCTTTTCAGCCTTGCACCCAAAAAATCTATGCAATCTATGCATGGCCAAATGACAAGACATCATTCTTTTGAGAAGCAGAACAGATGTCTGAAGAAGAAAAGGTGACTGTCCACGAGGAATGGTGACAGAGGGACAGATAAGTGGTCAGAGGCTTCTCCTGAACAGCAACAGCTGTCATTTAAAGCTGACCACAAATCAGTGCCAAGGATTTTTTTTACCCATCAGATATTCAAAGTAGCAGGGCCATGTTATGATCTTGCATTGTTGTGTTTCTATAGTGTACGGTGTTTTCTCTGGGATTCTCAATTGTCTCGTTTAATTTCAAGCACTTCTTCTCCTAACAACACAGATAGAAAAAAAACAGGAGACGAAGATACTAGAAATAATTTCGAGATCGAGATATACCACTCAATTTTATGTGTTGAGCTCATTCATCCTTTCAGTCCGTATGTGAAGGTGTTCCTTGTATCACTCAGTCCTCCCCAAAAGAGACACAAGAAGCAGAGGGATGGATCTTTTCACTCGTCTCCTGCTGGGAGATTTTCTTCGATCCTCTTGATAAACTTCATACGTATTTCTGTCACATTGTCCCCCCGCAGAGTGTCCTGAGCAAATCTCACATCCACAGCCATCTGGACCTAAATCAGAAAAATCAGCACTTAAATTTCCATGCGGTTTTTCTCTTGAAATTGTTGCACAAATTTGCACAGGAAATTTACCTAAAGCTATATTTTAGCAATATCTTCTATAATTTTAAATCTTCTACATAATCAAAATACTGACCATTACACTGGACCCTTACTCTTCAATCTCCTCCTTAAAATGAATGTGTAACGCGTAACTCTTCATTCAGACTGTGTCTAGCTGAGGGTTGGCCTTACCATTTCCAGGGCTCCTCTGAGGACCCCACACAGCAGGTTGGAGTAGATCAGCGTGCTGTGGTTATCCGGCAGCTCCACAAAGTCTACCAACGGGTTGTTCTCAAGGATGAGGGAGAATTCATCCCCTGCCGGGCTCCAGTTGGTCACACTGGGGGTGACTCCCAGGTACATCTTGAATGCAACCTAACAACAACCACAACACAGAAAGCAGTGCAGGATTACCCAGCTGACAACAGTAATGTTTGACTACACATTCATTTAGCTGAGGCGGGTTCAGTTTTTACTTTGGTGACACTTGTGGCATTAGGGTTTTCAGGGTTACTTTAGGGTTACTTTGCTACTAGTTACAGTTTTTTCTTTCCAAAAACACATTACATACACAAAGATTGTCCCAACTTTTGATTTGTGTAGTTATAGACCATACCAAGATAACATGACATAATGCATACAGTGATGCCAACTGCTCACCAGAAACAGAAATTAACTCATTCATACACATTCACACACCGATGAAACAGCCATGTGGAGCAATTTGGGCATCAGTGTCTTGCCCAAGGACACCTCATGCAGACGACATACAGACTGGGGGAGGCGGGGATCGAACCACAGACCTTATGATAAGTGGAAGACCAACAGCTGATTGTTGGGTTTTATGGTGAATTAGTAGTTCCAAAAAACTTGTGTTGCCAACAGGGGAGTTGCCCACTGGTGGACAAACAACGCAACAACAACACTCATAACACAATCGAAGGATCTCTCTGCCGTCTCTTTAAATTGTCATTTATCAGCTGTTATAAACACCAACACCAATGTATCTGCAATTACCTCATAGAGGCCGATAATATCAGCACTGCGATTTATTGGTCAGACTGTAATATTTAGCATTACCATTAATCATTTACTGCAAGTAACTAAACTATCATGATCTTTCTCTGAGATTAGTGTTACTTTGGGCTCAGGAGACACCTACTCACAGCACTGTCTTTTCCACATGTTAACAAAAAAATTTCATTATTTTATGTGTCTTGGCGGATTTGTCAAAGCTTCAGCTGAGCCTGCAGCTCATCACCAAATCATCTGACTTGTCTAAAACGGACCATTAACCAGCTTAGTGACCATCGCGGAGCTGCTCCTACGGCTGCTTCACAGTAAAACCCATTATCAAATCGCCACACTGGAAAGCTTTAACTGCAACGCACCAGTAGAAAGTCTTCACGACATGCATAGTGACTGTAGCATCTGCACACACCTGTTTTCTGATACCTCCTGTCCTTTCTTCTATGATGTGTCACAAATAGGGCGGGATACTTTTATTGTATTTTTTATATGTATGTAAAATGGTTGGACTCTGACATGTATCGTTACCTTAACAAATGAGTATTTTGTCGAAACACGGAAGAAAGAATATTAGCCAATATCACCACAATGTAAGTGGTGTCTTGCCTTCCCACAGAAACCTTTCTAGAAAATCTGTGTCTGACCAAACAACAGACCTCCTCCATATATATATATTCAACTGACGAATGACTGAGGTGGTTTCAGAGTTTAGCTAGAGGTCACATGATATCCTCAGGCAAGGCTATCATTGCAACTTCCAAACCGCTGTCCCATAGTGGTCTTCCGCTTACAGGCATGACCCTTCTCTTTGCGACCAAGAGCCAGCTCTCTGAGCTGGTGTGGGGTTACATCCGTTGGAAAGACTAGCACGCAGCAGTAACACCTTGAACAGCTGGAGTGCTGAACAAACAGTCAGGCCTGAGAAGCAGACTTCATCGTCTTTCTGTCCATCGGTCATAAGAGGAGTAGGACTTTTGTGAAACGAGACGAGGATAAGTTAAAAATCCACAGGCCAGGGATAAATACAGAGAATTAGACTGAGGTGCAACATATCACAACAGTAATAAGATCAGCCAGGTGATTCAGTAAATAACAAAAGTACTGACTCCTTTCAACAGAGACACATTAATATGTATTCCAGTTGTTTAAACTATGAGTACCTGGACAGTGAAGCTGAGACGGGGTATCACTGAATGTGCATTACCCTTCTGAGGGGTGAGATTACAATTCATTCCACATGTAAGTAAATCCTTGCCTTCTGAATATCATGGTAACTGTCCAAAAGTAAAGTGGAACGTGATCTTAGCCGCAGGTTTACAAGGATACACACTGCGACTTTCTAATCTACAATTTTTAGGATGTTGCCTCAAGATCTCTCTCTCTCTCTCTCTCTCTCTCTCTTTCTTTATTTTTATGCCTTCTCCTTCTCCCTCGCTCCATCTAGGGAGAAATCCGTGGTCGCCCTCTGATTTGCCTGGAAGCTTCCATTCACCTTAGCAATGACATCAGCTGTTTCTCGGAAATCCTGACACCTGCCGATACTGGAGCGTGCCAGGAAGTCCTCGATCAGACGCACGCCGATGTTATAACCCCTGTGAATGAGAGAAAGACAGGCATAGGAGTCATTCTTCCTCTTTATAGTGGAGGAAAAGCAGTGAGGAAATGTGATAGTAAAGAAACAGCAGTCAGTTCCAAAATGCAACACATTTTTCCCCAATCCCAACATGGTCTGCCTCTGACCAGTTGGCTGGCAGCTAACAGAGCGAGCAGTGCAGACTCACAGCCTTCTAAGGTCAGGTGAGACAAGCCTCATCATGACTTAGCTTGTGGAGAGCTAAGGGTTGCCGCACAGCCAGAAAAGCAAAGTACATCCAGTCCAAAGTCCTGTCAGCATGACAGGATGTTTTGAATTTCTGAGAAATAAACCCATCGATTTTTCTTAATCTTATTTTGCGGGAGAATGGTATCCAGCATTGCCTTCCAGAGATTTTTTCTCTCGCAGAAAAACATTTCAGTGTTCTCTCAAAAGGCCCCATGAGTTCTAAGAAATGACACAAGCAGTGGGAAACCTCTGACACAGACGTGTGAGAAATAAAAGCTGATACAGTCATCTAGTTTGTGTCTAGGTATATTGTGAATAAAAGGCACCCGAATGATCAGTCAGAGTCAAAGGGAGACATTCAAGTGGCCAGAACAAGCCTTTCTCATCCCTTGATTAACAAGCACAAGATAAACTTTAACATGCTGAAGCAAAGCAACATATGTTCAGTACACTATGGTACATTGGTATTGGCAATGGTACTGGCATTTTGCTGGATACTTGAAGGTGGTATGTTGTACCTCAGTTATTAAAGTCAGTTGCGCTTCCATACAAAAATAACTGCTGTAAGAGGAAATTGGATGTTTTGTGATACATTAAAGACCTATGCAATTCATCCTAGAGGAAATGATGTGATAAGAAAACTAAATGTTTTGTTTTGTTGTTTCACACCAGCAAGTCTTATTTGGCATCTACACTATTTGTGAACTACAGATCAGGGTGAGCACAAAGTAGCTAGTGATAGTAGAGGCGGACACTTACATCTTGTCCAGTTGTTTATTGACTTCCTCGTCATTCTCGTAGTCTTTACAAAGCTGGGTGACCAGGGCCCCGTAAGTCAGAGTGAACAGCTCAGAGTTCTACAAGAAAGAGAACAAAAGATCATAATCATATCATTTGTGCTGGTTAAGATAAGGAGATCAAACCAATTAACTGATAAGAGTATGGCAAACTATTATGTGATGATGAAAAATAAATTTGTATTAAAGCCATTGATCTATAGTGAAGTGAGCAAGATATTATACAAACAGAATGATCAGATATAAAAAGTCATATATTGGATTTCTATTTTCATATCAAAAGACAGAGCCAATCCTCAAAGATATGTTGAACAAATCAGGAAGCATCTAGCTTCATAGTGGCCAGCAGCCCCTGGTGGTCTGGCGTTAACATCAGAATCAGAAATACTTTATTGATCCCCAAGGGGAAATTCTTGTGGTACAGTTGCTCACTTCGCTAATCAATGCATTAAAAGGAATAGAAATAATAATAGAAAGTTGGTAAGTAGAAAATATTTTTTAAAAATTATACAAATATAAAAATATAAGTGTGGAAATATGTAAAGTATTTCACAGTATGTGACAGAAGTGCAATGAATAAATAGTAGTACTGATAATGTTGAGGTGAAATGGGTTAAAATTCTTAGAAATTGCAATATTTATCATAAGTGATAGCAAGCTCCAAACCTTTTTAAAGTTGTGTAGCCAATTACACTTACTCTCTTAACTTAAAAAAAATGAATTTTGGCATAAGCCAAATAAAAAGAAGACCAGTGGAGAGAGGCGTGATACAGGGCTACTTTCTGGCACCAAGACGTTTGACAGCTCATGCTATGGACAGCTCCTGGTGCTGAACTGAAGTCTAATAGCAGTAAAAATAAATAAATAAATAAATAACGGTTTTAATAAATAATTTTGCTAAACCCTTTATGCGCCGTTCTGTAACTTCTTACTTAAAGTGTTTAAGCCGTTTTCAGCTAAATTGGACTTACAGTGTAGTTCAGCTCAGTAGTTATGTCGAATTATGTTTCTTTTTCACTTGCTCAGGTGAGAATGCATTTCGGCTGATTTTGTTATAATCGCACATAATATGCATTTAACTTTGAACGTTATTTTAAACTTGAACCGAGGGTGACCATGTACAGGTGCGGATGCTAACTATTTAGCTTGTGTGCTACACTTCCTGCCACAGCCAGTATTAATATTAAACAATGAATGAAATTCAACTGGTCCAAACGCTTATATATATATATATATATATATATATATATATAGCCACATCTGTCAAACAAACGTGCATGACTGACAAGCGGCGTAGCTCGCAGAGGTAACCAGTTGTTAAGTTCGCTTTTTGGCTACGGTTAGCATCTTGCTAGCTAGGCTATGTAGGTTTGGCTGATGTTGATTCTGCGGGAGTCGCCTACCATCTTCTTGCTGTCTGTTGGTCGGTTGGATTGCCTGGACATTGTGGACAGTGGTACAGGCTTACACAGGTTGCGACTCGATATTAATCCTTTATTTATTTGATTCTTGCTAAGCAGTTATTTCCGTAATCTCCAGTTTAGTCACACACTTCACCAAAGTCAAGTCAGCGAGATTGAAATCTAAACTTCCGTCGTATATCAGACTAAAATAATTACTGCGAAAATCTCACGAGTAATACAAAGCACAAAGATGGAAGAAAACAATGCATTTGAGGAAAAAAAACATTCAGTAGACGATAAGAAGCTATTGTTGTTATAACGTACTTGTATATAGATTCCCTATAAGCAGGACAAACACGTTACATACTTTATTTTGAAGAAAGTCATCTATTTTCCTGTATTTCTTTGTTTCCTTAATGCTAGCTTGATGTAGCTCTTTAGTCAGCTGTCTCACCAACCTTTCCTCGGCTATTCTCCTCTTGGCATGTTGTTTCATCGCCGTCCTGCGTCCTGGAGGGGAACAGAGCGCCACAGTAATACCTACTACCTCAACTCTTATGACTGACCGCAGGATGGCAGTATACGTAATATATTGTGAATAAAGTAAACCAAACGACATGAGTTTCTTTGTAAAGCAGGGGCAAACAGCTTTAAAATATGTTTTGTTCATAATTGTAGTGACTATTCACACTTTCGCGTCTGTATAGCAATGTATCATTGTGTGTGAGCGTGCGAGAGAGAGTGCGCGCGCGCGCGCGTATGTTTGAGAGAGAGAGAGAGAGAGAGAGAGAGAGAGAGAGTGAGGAAGGACTGTCTGAGAGCTGAGAGCTTCAGGGCTCAGTACCGATGACAGGTTATAGATGCGCTTTAAAGGCAACATTACATTAGGCCTAACGTTACATTTGAATCTAAGCTATTACATGGTGTTTTCCACCACGTTGCGTCTTGATTAAGGTGTATTTGCATTTCGAATAACCCGCATGCTGGTTGGCTGAAAGGCAATCATTCCATCGTGGTGAAACAAACTCGCACTGCTTTATATCGAGGAGGAAGAGGAACGGAGCACATCGGCTCTGCACACACTGCTTTGATTTAGTCAAATAAGGGGCTATTTGACAATAGCCGGTACGGGCTGTAGCAGCTGGGGAGGAGGTGGACCGGTGCAATGATGACGGGCAAATCTGTGAAAGACGTTGACAGATACCAGGCTGTCCTCAACTCTTTACTAGCGCTGGAAGAGAATAAATTCTGCGCTGACTGCGAGTCAAAAGGTAGGTGTTGGCCAATGTTTTGATCCTGTTCATGCCTGCAAATGGTCAGCGCATGAATCATGACCCTCTTGCTGTTTTACTACGCGAGGAAATGCGGCATTGCATTCATCATCCCTCGACCAATTACATTGTACTATGGTGCAAGCCACGGGGCCACATCCTTCGCAAGGATGGAGCATGGCATGCAACACCATGACAGCTCCCCCAAAGTAATAGGGTAGCCACAATAGATAAAGATTTTATGAGGAATACCTCTCATCTAAAAAGGTTTTATTTTTTAATAATAAAAAAAATGGTCGGCTACAGGATGAAAGGAGTAAATGTGATAGCCTAATTTGTGAACATTACTCCAACTATTGACTCCAACTACCCTTGCAAGACACCTGTAGGGAACCACTGGGGTAGCAGACATACAGATAGACATAGAGACACCTGTCCAGACTTTGAGTAACCCTGAACAGACTGTTCCTGCAGGCTGACTGCAGATGTCGACCATAGACTGTATATAAGATGTGGACACAGGGATGCCTAATAGGCACTACAATATTCTCACTTTATAATGGCATAGGGACATATTGTAAGTTTGTAAGGAATTACTTTCAGTGTAATAGTTACGGTGAACAAAGGAATTGGTTGTAGTGACATCACACTGTTCCTCATGTTTTTTTAAATGCTGGGGATGTTGGTGAATTACCCTGCAAACGTTCAAAAATGCATTACATGGTTAATATATATACTGTATATGAGTATCACAATAGCCAGACACTCAGTTCTGTGTGTTTGTACATGTGCATTGACACTTCTGTCTGTTTGTATGAGGCCTTGAACTATTTTATCATCTATTTGGGGAACATGGTTTGCCAAAGTGGCAAGTAAACACTGCTGATTTTGGCCACACTTGCTGGATTCGCTAGATTTCAGACAGGGTCTGATGCAACTCAGTGGCACTGTTGGTGTTGAAATTAATTAGATTGGCCTCTCCATATTGCACTTTGTCCGAGAAATGATTCAACAGAGCAGCTGCATGTTCCTCATCTACATGGTTGGCACTACTTCCTCCTCAGTCATAATTTGAAAGCCCTGAATGTATGTAAATCACTGCACGCTGTCAAGCAGGGGACACCCTTTGGATTCCTTATGAATTATATGGGTAAGGGGATTAAGATGGATATTCTGTAGCACTCAGGTGCATTCAGGCTCAGATCTGTGTTTGCTTCTGGCACAGAAATAGCCAGACAAATGGACAGGCAAACAGCATGATGGAAACACAAAGTGTACAAAGCACTCTTAAAACCTCAGTTGTGTCATGGCTTAAACATCCTCCTTCAATCTGGATCTGGCCATGCAAGTACACTTCTGCTTCACGACAGGAGGGGATTAAAGAGTTGAAATCAATAAGTTCTGTTTGCTTCTCTCTGGATTTATGTACCAGGCTATGTCATGACAGGGGGAAACATTTTGTAATGTTTGTGTAGGCAGGAACACTCAGAGAGGTGGTGCAGACAGACAGACGGACAGACTTGTTGTTCATTTGGAACGTCACTACGCAAGTGTTCTTTCTGCGTCTCTCTTAGTATTTCTCAGTCACTGTCTGTCTCTCTGTCCATTTACTGAGTCTGCATCTCTTCATCTCTTTCAGGTAGCTGCCAAATACAGGTAAAAAACTATCTGGGTTGCTGATGCAGGCATCAGAGATATTTCACATGAAACACTAAGTGGGTGGGGTTGCTGCTGTAAATGGAAACAACTGTCAATATCAGACAGTCCTCCCCAAAAATGCAGCCATATAGGTCGTCTGTGCAAGCAGCTATTTGCGACCCATATTTACGTTGATCTGTTAGCCAACAACCTCCTAATGGCCTTGGTAAATATGACCAGAGCAAAGGAGGAAGGTTAGGTAGTATAAAAGTCCACATACGGAGGAAGCTTGGGTGGATGAATGGGCCAAACACATGACTGTTACCCAGGCGTGTCACATGTGACACCAAAATCAATGTTGACTAATTTTAAGTCTTATTACTTATTTTAACCCAAACTGTGATCTTTACCTAAACTTAACCAAGTAGTTTTGATGTCTCAACCCTGTCCAAACTGTGACAAAGTTAACAATGTTTATTATTTATTATTATTACCATGAATACAAAGGTCTGGTACGCATGTCGCAGGTACTCCAAAGTTCATTTATATATCGTTTTGGGAGTCATTGGCAAACAACCCATTGTGTTGTTTAGGTCTGAGGACGTGTTGGTCAATATGGATGTGGTGAAAATTATTTTTCTTTGGACATGCAACCTTGCGTAGCATGAAATAACAATACCAATACGAATTCATTGCCGTAGCCTTCAGTTAACCCCAAAACTTCAAGCAATGTAGAGTGAGCCAAAAGGCTTATTTCAAACCGTCTTGGTAATCTGAACAATCAGTACTTTCAGACATCATTGACGCATCATCTGACCCGTGTTTAGTATGTGTATAGCTTGTTTTATGATAGATTCCTTCTTTCTCAATTTTCCTGTTAAACACAAAAATACAACTTCCCATCAGAAGTGAAAGGAAGTTTAATTGAATCTTGTCTCATACACCACACAGAACATGCACAGTACACAGACAATGGCAGGATTTATACGGGACTTTGTTGAGATGACATGTGATGTTAAGGTCTCGGCTGAATTAAAACCTGAGACGTCACCATGACACTGTGAATGCTCAGTTTTACAATACAAGGTTCTGTTCCAGTGCATATGGCCGCTGGATGGTCTTTTTAATAAGATATAAATAGAACTGCAGACGTTGTTCGACCTCAGGCAGACACACTTGTGACTGTTCTGAAGTCAATTTTTTTAAAAGCTCACCGTGATCAGACTCTTGCAGCTTATCTAAAGACTGTTCCAAGACTGATCAAGGAACAAGCCGAAAATAAATGCATCATTTTTGCATTTGTGAAGCGGTGGACAAAATCGGGGACATGTGGAGAGAGAAAGTTCATTTAGTCTCTTTTCTTTTCTTCTTACATCCTCAAACATGCGGTGATCACGCGTGCCTGTGCATTGCTTTTTTTCATTGGCGTGACTCTGCTGTGTGACAGACTGATCTAATTAGACTGCAGATCAGATTAGGAGCTAGGGGATAAAATATCAACCACACTCACACATAGACACACCAAGGATGCTGAAACTGTAGCTTTGCTCTTTATAAAAGTGACCTTTTTCCAGTATCATTTAGTGCTTTTTTATCATAATCTAAAGTATGTTTTCTGTCAGTTATCTGCATTTATTATTTAATGTCATTAAATAATATATGGCTACTGATAAAAAGGTCACAAACCACTCTCATTTTTTTTTTATGTAATGAAGAAGCTGCCACTGTCATCTAGGTTGGCGTTTAGAGAGAGGTATTTATACTCCCACCTGATTAGCACCTGTGTTACAAAGTGTTACTCTTCTGCGCATTAGATGACAAATACAGATTCTCACAAAACCTCACACGTGCACACCTTTA
The DNA here is from genome assembly GCF_021292245.1 of Micropterus dolomieu. NCBI lineage: Eukaryota > Metazoa > Chordata > Actinopteri > Centrarchiformes > Centrarchidae > Micropterus > Micropterus dolomieu. The sequence goes on along the minus strand of NC_060158.1, from coordinate 20,056,703 downwards.
AAGCATGAGTCCCTCTGTGGTTCCTTCTGTCAAGTCAGTCTTTTGGCCATATGGTGTGTGATGAGGTTTGGTCTAATCTTGTTTGCTTGTGACAGAGATTACTGTACGTTTATCACCTTCCTGCATCTGGGTGATTGAAGAGGAAGTGTCAAGATGTACGGAGCCAAGTGTGTGCTTACACCAGCACATGAAAACACACAAAAACACATTAACGGTGCTGTCGGGCCATCCCTATCAATGCTTACTGTGCGGATACCACAACAATGAAACAGTATCTCTGCTTTCTGACTGCAGTTTATTGCCTGTGCTGCCCAACTTCCTGTCTCTCTTTTCCCCTGTACGGCCTGACGTTCTGTATCATTTCGTTTAGTTTTTTTCTCACTTCCTCACAGTGTGACACTTGTACTGTAAATCCTCAACATTGCCAGGAAATAATAAAGAGATGGGGGAGAGAGAGTTAGGCAGGTGCATAATGTAGTCAACACTTCTACCTCTGGCTTCAGTCTCAAGGGGCTGTGTGTGTGTGTGTGTGTGTGTGTGTGTGTGTGTGTGTGTGTGTGTGTGTGTGTGTGTTGCCATAAAAGCCTTTCTCCTTTATTGTCTCTATTGTACTTGTGTTTACGTACACACCGGGCCTTGGTTGCTGTGGAGATAACCCCACACACAAGTACACACACACACACACACACACACACACACACACACACACACACACACACACACACACACTTTAATCTCATCCAATCAGAAGCTAGCAGGGACTTCCAATGAAACAATGTGGTGATTGGCTGTTTGTGTCACCTGGCTGGCATGGAGTTCACACAGTCTCACCGTACCAAGGAGAGAGTGGCACTGTGGTAGTCTACAGTATATTACTGTGTGTATACACTTCTCTAATACACTGTCATGGCCGCATTAACCTGCTCGGGGCCTAGTGGAAAAAATAAGATGCTGGTTCCTGATTAATACCCCCGATCCTCCCACTCTGTGTGCAGTGTGTACAATATTTGAATTAAGCATTAAGAATATTCGATTAAACAAAACATTAGCTGAGGGTCTTAAAACTAGATTTAGACACAGCAGCACCACTATATGTAGCTGACGTAATAAATTAAGACCCCTTAAGTCTGTATCATGTCATGTCTTTAGTGGAGTATATTCCAAAAAAAAGTTACAAATTAATCAAATTACACACACAACTTGCCACACAGTAGATCTTGTATAATCCGGTGGCCCCTGGAGGTCAAATAATTAACATTAACAAAGGTAGCATGTACTTCAAGAGAATTTTATTGTAATGTTATGTTTTCACTCCTTTTGTGTCACCAACAGCTTTCGTCTGAGGATGAGTTTATACCCAGTACTGTAGGCAGAGCTGTTGTTGTGGGTGGGGATGGCATCCATTTATCTCATGCTTATTTTACAGTGAGTTATTGTTACAATAAAACATGTGTATTGTACAAGATTTCAAAATTCTCTAACAGTCATGTAAATGCAGAAATAATTGTATCAACTACAAAGAGCAAAAACAACTACATCAGTAATAGGATAAAATTAAGCGTTAAATCTTAAAGTCTAAAAATGTGTATTGAGAAGAACCTAAAGCTTACAGGGATGGAGTGTGTTACTCATCTTTTGATGTATTACCCATTCAACCTCAATGACTCACCTGCTGGATTGTTTCACTCTCATTGTAACGCAGATGGTGGGTGTGTTTTAGTAAATTATCAATATAGGTCCATCTGCTTAGCTCAGACTGGGACTGGGTCACTGTGTGGCCTCAGGGTTTCTGGATTGGTTTAGATGCCGAGGGGCTTGAGGATGGGACAAGTGTGTGTATACATGAGATTGTGTTTGTGGGGTGGCATAGGAGGGCGTAGGATCCACTGGATGCATGCAGAAAGCACCATTTATCCTTGTGGGATATAGGCTAATGAGCCATATGCACCTGCTCACACGTGTGTGTATGCAAGTCAGTGGGTGTTTACATGAACAAATGTGTTCATGTGGGACATGTGCACTTATGGGTGTCACCATAGCTGTGTGTCAGAAAAGCATCCCTGGGATAGGAGATGTTAATATTATTTGCAAGTTAAAGGTGGGGTAAGAATTCCAAATCCAATACACGTCTTTTTCAGGGAATATGTCCTCACTGTCCGCTAGCTGTTCGTTCCGTGTGCACTGAGAAAAAAAAGGTGTTTGTATCAAGCCCTGGCTCTGTAAATGGGAAACAAACAAAGTGGCCCACACCCTGCCACACAACACTATTTCAGCCGTTCCAGCCATGTTTTGTGTGTCAGGTAACATTAAATGACTTGCCCACGGACATTCATGTTACTTTCTAGTTGGCCAAGATATGCTGTTGTTGTGATGTTAGCTATAGTAGCAGAAGAGTATTGCTGTTTGGAGCTGGTGTGCTGGCTCTGGGGCTGTCTCCTCTCTGCATGTGTTTTGCAGCAGCAACTGTAGCCACAGTTTGCTAACCCACAACTAATGTTAGTTACATTACTTGCTGTGTCTTCGTTTGCTCTATATCATGGTATTTGTCATGTTGTTGGATTTCTCCAGAAACGCTTACTCCACCTTTAATGTATGATTCTGTTTTTTAGTTTTGTTGGTTTGACATTAGGAGATACGGTACATGACGTTTAACTACAAAAATGTAAAGGACGACATAATAAAGACTTATTTCTGTCGTGGTTGTTGAGGTAAGGATAGCAAAGATATTGGAGGTGACTTGCTATCATACTAGCAAACAAACCAATACAATATCCACTGTCATCATGAATGAAATCACCCTAAATCAAACAAACTCCCACAAATATCTATCTAATTCTCAAGACATATTTGAACTATTATGGTGAGGTTAAACCTCCAAGTTTCCCAAAAGCCCACTGAGTCGAGCTGTTGAACCTGTTGGAATTAGTTGTTGTCCCTGACTTTAAAGGCATGTGCAGATTGAGTAGTAAAAAGTGGAGTGACAGAGAGGTTCATTATAGAACTCTGCACTCACTGCTCATCATACCCCCTGTACATCCCAGCAGGTCGTCAAACAGCTAAAGTCCACCATTTGATGACTATAAAAATCCCCTCTTGTTTGTCTCTGTTTTTGGCTCTCGCTCCGGCTCTGCCTTCTCCTCCCCTGATGTGCTTCAAGCTGCATGTTTGACAACAAAAACCACAGTTTTTGCCAGGATGATTCATCAATCTCTGATGCAATCCCCCGACTTTTGGGTAATTTGCCCTATAAAAGCTGAGGACAAATTTATTAGTCAGAGCTAATAGATATTTTATTATACCTGAAAAGAAGTTGTTGACATGTGTTCTTTGAATAAAAAAAAGAGAAGAGAAAGCTTACTCACCGCTGTTACCCAACAGTGGAGAGATATGCACTGCAATGCAAACCCTGTAACTCTGAGATTCTGATTTGTAGATTGTTCGTTCAATCTTTCCTTCCTTTTTTAGACGTGTATTCCTCCTACTCTTGTCCTACTATATCTGTTCAAAGCAACTGGAGGTGTGCATTGTTGCTGGTACAGATGTACTGTATATGAGTTCTTCCTCAAGCACTGCACTGATTGAAACCAAAGAGGCCACTGTGGTGTGGTGTGCAGGAGTGATTCAGCTCTGTCCCGGTTCCTCTTCCTTGGCTCTCCGGGTCAGCACACTCCCTGTACACACCAGAGCATTAGGATTCCGAACATTCACAATACATTGCTGCAGATTAGACCTACACTTGCGCACACACCAATGGACACAGGTACACACACAGTTTGAAAAGAAACAAATGGCAGTGTACGGATGAGACTTAGGGCAGGTTCACATGAGCCTTGTTTAGTCCTGTTGAACTTAACCCTGGAGTTACCCCCCTTGGTGCGGTTCTTTTGGGTTGGTGTGAATGCTAGACTCGAACTCTGGTGTGGAACAAGCAACCGCTTTCTGGTCTTTCTCGAAGGGGTGGTCTCCATTGTCAAGTGAACTCTGGAGTGGTTCATTTCTGGTGTGAACCCCAATAATAGGAATTGTACTATTGTATGTGTCATTTATTTGGCTGATAATGTTTTCTCTTCCTGCTACAAAAATGTTGACTAGCAGGGGGAAAAAACTTTGACTCACAAAGTGAGATCTCTGAATATTTGGACTGAAGAGAACACTTACTAGAGAAGGTGCATAAGAACACTGAGGTATTCAAAATACCCAGCCATAAAAATAATAATGTAATTTCTGTCACTTGCACCATGGATATCTGTACCTAACTCCATAGCAATCCAATTCAGTAGTTGTTGGGATATTTCAGTCTGGACCAAAGTGGTGGACAAACAGACCAACATTGCCATGCCACTAGGCTGGCTAAAAGAGATAGAATATCAGTACAATATGCAACCCCAGAATGTAAGGGTGTAGAATGTAAAAGAAAGGGAGAATTAGAACTGCCAGCAAAAGATATGGGCCGACAGGGGAGAAGAGGAGGGAGCCAGTGGTGTGGTGAACTAAAGAGATAAGAAATGGCGGCCAGAACACAGAGGAGCATTAGAATAAGGATGAGGAGGATAAACTCATCCAGCACTCAGGGAGTTCAACACAATTGACAATGTCTCTCTTTCTCACTGTCTGTGCCAATGTTTACAGCGGTTAAGCAGGCTTTGCAGAGTAATTCTACTATTATTAGCCGACGTGACAGCTAATGCTGCAGCCAGATGGTCAGGATGATGGCATACCCTGTCTGTCTGGTGACCCTCTCTTTTTGTTTTTTGGTTCTGGCTCTCTGTGCTTTTGTTTGCATTTTTGCCCATTGGTTTCTTTGCCTTTTTTTTTATTTTAAAATTTAGCCTGCAAAATGGGTATCCCAGGAATACATGAAATACAGCACCACTCTTCTAATGATGCAAACAGAATAACCCTTTTAGCATTCATAATTCAGGATGCAACCAAGACATAAGACTACTATTTGACTCTGCACCCAGACAGTGTTTCCGCAGCTGCAGTTAAGAGGAAGGCAATGCATTTTTGTTCTTCAGAAACTCAACTTCCTCTTTCATTTGCATAGAATGGCCTTTCTTAAACACTGCACAGTAACTTTGGCTGACAGGAGAGTCCAATGAGAAATCCAAATCAAAAGCAGCTCTTCCACCTAGTGGCACAAAGGCCACAGTGCATCAACTTGTAGCAACGTTGCAACCAAGGTCTCATAAGTGAGATGAGAAGACAGAGTCTTAGGAGGGTGAGCAGGAAAGAGATGGAGGGAGGAAAAGAGGAGGAGTGGCAAGAAGAGGGTGAGATCTGGAGAGAAGCAGCAGTATTCTCTTTGAAGCTGACTGAATTCTCTGAAGAGGACCGTTGCATAATTTCAGCAGAAAAATATCCTGACAGTGTTGTTTTTATTTTCCCCTTCTCAGAGTTGTCTGTTCAGGCAAGGATCCGGAGAGCTCTGCAAATAGAAGGAAGATACACAGAATCACACACAACACTCTATACAGCTTAAACCTATAAACATGAAGGGTGAACATTGGGCACATAACACTCACATGCAACCAGTAGGATACATGTGGCAGTAAGATTGACAAAATGGCCCACTCAGACAACCACGCACCCACACACACAGGCTCATGACCAAATGAGTAATCATCCCTGCAGGTATCCAGGCTGTGAGTGTGTGTTTGTGTGACTTTCTACTCCCCCTCTCAGTCTCAGCTATGTAGGCTAACTCTCCTATTGGATCCCATTATGTGTCAGGACACCTCATGACTTACCCAGGATTAGATGTGTTCCCAGCTGAATTCAAACTCATAATTGAATTTCAGGCTTGCCTCTCTATAATTGGACTAAAAATAATCAGTTAGCTTTTCTCATCATTTTTAAGCTTTTCGCCCGCTTACTTTACCTCTCTTTTACACTTCCTGATTACTCTCCATCTCTTTTGTTCTTTTTTGTTCTATCGCCCATTTACTTCATTGGCCCTCTCCAAAGACCACCGGCTCTCAATATTAAATACTATCTTCTTCTGTCTGCCAGGACCAAGATGGGCGTCCTGGAATTTAGGCATCTTTATCTGTATCCGCTGTGCTGGTATCCATCGAAACCTGGGGGTCCACATTTCCAAGGTCAAGTCTGTCAATCTGGACCAGTGGACGCAGGAGCAGGTTCAGGTCAGAGGTCACACTACAGATGGGACACATCAAGATGCGGACATTAGCTAATAAATATTATTGTGATATATTACAGGATGATTGGGTTGACAAATAATAGATCAGGGCATTACACTTGTCGGTCACTTATTCAGTATTCATAGACAAACTCCAAAAAGTGGTATCCCTGAATAGCAACTAAAGCCTTAATGCTCTGATCTTATGGAAGCAGTTGTTTGCACTTGCAGGTATTATTGAAATAGTTTGACATGTTGAGAAAGATGTTAATTGCTTTCTTGCCAAGAGTAAATTGAGAAGATTGATACCACTCTTATAATCCCTTAGCATAAAGATTGGAAACAAGAGTAAACAGTTAGCATGACTCATTCATAAATTTACTTGTCATTTTAAGTGTGCACTCAGACCAAATGCAAATTTAATCTTTACGTTGCTTTTCTTGCGTGAGTTTTATCACTGGACTACTCGCTGAGTGTTCACACACAATGCGATATTGCACAACCCGCAATTACCACAGTGGTATGAACCAAAATTAAAATTTTGCTAGAATTTCATTGCAATAAATGGATCAAAATGATGATGCCAATTTGTTAAACATATGAATTCATGCTTTTTCAAGTCAGCAAGACAGCGAGTTTTTTGTTTTCTGAATAGTGAGTTTGGATTGATCAGGCCTATGCTATGCTGTCACAGTAAAGTACAACGATAGCTAGAATCAAGTAACAGTCACATCTTTTTTGAACATACCAGGTAGTTCAACTTCCTTGCTTACTTTTCTCCAAGCAATGTCCAGTTGTGTCCATTTTTTATATAAATATGAAGTAGTATCCCAGAGCTCTGGATGCACACTGAAGCTAACAACAATAACAACAACAGTGGAAGTTGGAAGCACTGTGGAAGTTGGTTCACTGCTGAGAAACGCAACTGAAGATAAATCAAGGTTGTAACCCCAAAAATTTGAGGTAAAAAGTTAATTTAATCAAAGCAATTAACTCTAACTCTGTTGAAGCAGAATTCATTTGTCCAAAAGCTCCGCCGCTGCCACCCCGGCTCTCTGCTCCACAGCTCTCTGTCACTCAGCAGCTGTCTGTCAGCCAGCAGAGACTCTGTCCCTCCGCTCTTCCTGGTCCTCTCCAAATAACACTCTGAAGCTGTCAGCGACATCCTGACAGTCTTAACTCTGACAAGTTGTGTGAATCCCTGGAAAAGGAAATCGCGTCTTTCTATTGACTTTGTATGTAATCGCGCCGTGCCCAATGCTTGCTTCGCGTTTGGCCTTAAAGCACCATAATAATTTGGTTATTGCACAGATTAAACAAGTAACAAGTTTTGCCAATTGGCAGAGCCAGGCTAGCTGTTTTCCTCTGTTTTTGGTCTTTGGCTAATCAGCTGCTGGCGGTATCTTCTTATTTAGCTAAAGACATAATAGTATTGATCTTCTCACCTGACTCTCAGCCAGAAAGCACATAAGAGTATTTCCCAAACTGTCAAACTATACCTTTAACTTTACTGGACAGAATCTTTGGGAAAGTGCGATGTTAAAATATAGGGCAGATTTTCCCTACAAAACAATTCTCTTTGTCTGCTGCTTATTTTAGTTGTAAATTATTATAATTATTAAATTATGATATGCTACCAAAACAGCAGTGATACTATAAGGTAACGAAAAGGGCTCTGGATTTTGAAGAACATATGAGTTAAACTAAAGTTCCTAAACTGACAACAAAAGAAATGTAGTTTTAGGGTAAAAGCTTGTAGAAAAGGGATACAAATAAATAATAAATTATAAAGATAATAATAAAGAATAAAGAGGAACTTGTCAGTCATGTATGGAGCACAGCAACATACAAGTGTTAAGTGTTTTCCCACTGCAAGGGGGTGATAACAGCTTTTCTTTGGATTGACCACAGTGTAGGGGCTATTCCTTTTTCTTATGTTTATTTCAAATTTATGTAAAAAGAACATCCTACAAGAAAATGAAATCAAGTAGACAAATCACAGTCATTAGAATAACACAATAAAAAATTTTTTTTAAATTAATTAACAATTGTTGCAGCCAAAGACTTTTTAACTCTTGTCTTTGTCCATTACATATTCGAAAAGGAGTGGGAAGAAGAATAAAAAAACTTAATCCCACCCCCTATCCACAAATCATAAGCTTACAAATAATCGTCCCGCGTTCCAAATATTTACACATCTACTTTGTTATACCCCAAAGCAATTCAAAATGTACATCAATTATTTAATAAAGGAAAAAATAAAAATAATAAAAAATAACAGGAAAGAATAAATTATAAATTTCAGCAACTCAGAAAAAAATGAAGTAATAATAACAACACAATGAAACCTTATACTAATGGATTATAATATAAACAAATTATTTTTCCCTTTGCAAATGGCAGTTATTAGGTAAGGAGCCCCAACAGAAAAGCTGCAATTATGACCAGCTTTAATGTGTTAATTTATTTCTTCTTTCCTTTAAAATGTCCCATTGTTACTCTCTTGTTCCCCACCGTGTTGTTTTCTTCCACTGTATCTATGTTTAAGTACCAGTAGGATTTGGTCAGCATTTAATTGGTAACTGATGCATACAATGAAATTACAATTAATCATAGGCTGTATTATAAATTGGTACAGACATTTTTTTTTTTAGATAAGACAAAATCCTTTGTCAGACATTTATGTATCAACTGTATCTGTCCGGGATTTTGAATGATTGCTTAGGAAAGGAAACACAGGACATAATAGCAATACTTGCATGTTCACATACATTAGAGGCTCTCATGCAGTTTGATAGGCAAGACAGTCAGCATTATGTTTCTCATTGTGATCTTTGATATTCACTTTTCTCTGCATCCACAATAAGAATTCAGTTTTATTAACAGGACTCCACCACACATAATAGGAATAGCACCTTGGACACCTGCTTAACACTGTGACATGGTTTGTTGTGTTTTGGTGCCACCAGTGTGTTCAGGAGATGGGAAATGCCAAAGCAAAACGTCTCTACGAGGCTTTCTTACCTGAGTGCTTCCAGCGCCCAGAGACAGATCAGTCTGCAGAGATCTTCATCAGAGACAAGTATGATAAGAAGAAGTACATGGATAAGGTCATTGACATCCAGATGCTCAGGGTGAGTCTGCACACCGTCACAAAGCTTTGTGTCATCTCTCTCTATCTACCACTGTTACGATACTGCTGAGCAAGGCCATTACACCTGAAGTGTCTACTTATTCAACAAAACCGCTTGCTTTCTCTGCACAGAAAGAAAAGAGCTGTGACAATATACCCAAGGAGCCAGTTGTGTTTGAGAAGATGAAATTGGTGAGTGCATCTTTCCATGGTCAAACAGGCTGTATCACAGCACTAATAGAGAAGAAGTGATCTTTTCCTTAAATTGTTAGATTTGAAACATTTCGGTGATGCTGCGCTGTTCTGACTTGAGTGGGAAGGAGATTTCACTACCAAGGAGTCTGGAGAAAAAGGATCCTTCGTTCAAGTTCATTTGTCAGTGCAGACATATTGCATTAATTGTATCGACTTTCTCTGTTGTGGCAGAAAAAAGACATCAGCCCGAAGATGGATTCCCAGTCTGTTACGGACCTGCTTGGATTAGGTGTCGTACCTCTCACCCATGCACACACACACACACACACACACACATTTATAGTATAATGCTGAGAAGTGTACAATAGATAATTACTAGCACATTATATAGCACAGCAACATTATATAATAAAGTTGTTCACAGAAGCAAGATATGCTTTGCCAGTGTTCTTTCCAGAAAGCAACATTTTCCCATCTTGAATATCATATCATCCTATTTTTGCATCAGTTGTAGCTAGAATTGCAACCTCCCCAACTAGTTTTGTGTTGCTTGTCGTGTTCTACAATAAGTGGGTGTGCCAAAAACACAAAGACAATTTGAGGGTTCATTAGAATAAATAGTTAAAGAAATACTGACATGAAATAATGATAGCCATGCTTCCTTCTACCCTCTATTAGATGCCCCGGCTCCAAGTCCTGCAGTGTCTAATGGTGGAGGATGTGCTCCAGACAGCAATAAAAGCCCAGCAGTGTCTAAACCAGCTCTGGCACACTCTGCACTGGATCTCTTCAGCTCCCTGCCAGCACCCTCCTCTGCTTCATCCACTATTTCCATGGTAGGAGTTAACGCGCTGTACATACTGTATACCGTCTGCTCTCTACAGAACCCTTATGTTTTGAGCCATGCTAGCGACATGGCCCTAGGGATGGCAATGTCTGTCTGTCTGTCTGTTGGTCAACAACTTTCATCCCGATTGAAATATCTCAACAACCATAAAATTTTGTGTTATCCCTATGTGCTGCCTCATAGAGCCACTAGCATGCATGTATACTGTTACGTCTTGTTTAAATCTGCCTTTGCCACTCATATTTGCTCCCTCTGTCATCCATGCTTGCATCTTTCCACCCTTCATTATAACCTTATCCTACCTCTCCGTGATAACTCTCTGTCCATTCCACCTGATTGCCCTTCCTCTCCAGCCTGCTTCCAGCTCCATGCCTCAGAGCAGAGTGACAGCCTCAGTGCCTGAAAACCTCAGTCTGTTCCTGGATCCGGTGCCCAAAGCAGAGGTGGGCGCTGTCAAGAAACTGTCCAAGGACTCTATTCTCTCCCTATACGCATCCACGCCCTCAGTGCACGCCAGCAGTATGGCTACTCACGGTGAGAACTGGAGAACCTTTGTTTCCTCTCTGAAGTCTTTATTGAATTGCTTATCGATTGCCAAAATGGACGCTTTCTATCTGTGATTATTTTCCGCAGGCCTGTACATGAACCAAATGGGATACCCGACACACCCATATGGTTCATACCATTCTTTAGCCCAGGCAGGTGGAATGGGAGGCGCCATGATGTCATCACAGATGGCCATGATGGGACAGCAACAGAGCGGCATGATTGGAGTTCAACAGAACGGCATGATGGGACAGCAGAATGGCTTAATAGGTGGCCAGGGTGTCATGGCTCAGCCTAGTGGCGTTATGGCGTCACCCTACATGACGGGGATGACCCAGGGCATGATGGGACAGCAGCAGAGTGGGATGATGGGACAGCAGCAGAGTGGGATGATGGGACAGCAGCAAAGTGGGATGATGGGACAGCAGCAGGTTCAAGGACTGGCCACAATACCTCAACAGCAGGTGTATGGAGTGCATCAAGCCCAGCAGCTACAGTGGAACATTACCCAGGTGTGTGTGTGTGTGTGTGTGTGTGTGTGTGTGTGTGTGTGTGTGTGTGTGTGTTGGAACATATGAATACAGTGTATGACAGAGTAGTACAATGGCTGTTAATAACAGTGTGTTTCGTGGCTTTCAGATGACTCAGCACATGGCCGGCATGAATCTCTACAACACCAACGGCATGATGGGATACAGCAGTCAACACATGGGAGACTCGACAACTCCGGGCTCAGCGCACATGGCGGCACACATTTGGAAATGATGATCCAAGAAGTGACGTAAGGCCAGTAACCCACAAAAGAGAGGAAACTCCAGTTGTAGGAATCTGTGGATTAGACTCTCCATGAGACATTTTCTAATGCAAGGGAAGAGGAGTAAGAGGAGGAGGAGGGGACAGGTGTGAAGAAGAATATGGTTTGGGAAACCACTACCTCTCTTTCTCTCTCCTCTCTCCCCACGCTTCCTCTTCTCGTCTCATCCATTGCCATGTTTTGCATAATTCCATGCTTGCCTTCAGAACATTGTCGTTCAACGAAGAATACAACAGGGTTCAGAGATTCACTGATTAGGACTACACATCTTTCTTTGGACCCAACTTTTATGTGAGAGTGTGTGCGCACACATCTGTTGTATGCGGGTGTCAACTACCTGCTTGACTTAAAAGAGCAGTTTGGCTATTGGAGAATTTTACAGTTTTTCTTACTTGATCAGAATCAGAATAACTCAATTGATGTGCTTGAATGTTTATTGGAACAAGACACATTTCCCCTTAAAGGAGGGAAGCACACCTTCTTGCAAGGTTGAGGGTTTAAAATGTTTTCATTTGTTAGATAGATTGATCTTTTGGAAAGTACGCCTTTTCTTGAAGAGAGTTTGAAGATTAATGCCACTCTTATGTCTGTAAGCCAAATATGAAGCTACTGCCCTCCGCACATTATTTTAGCTTAGCTTAAAGACTGGAAACAGGGGAAATAACTAGCTTGGCTCTGTCCAAAGGTATCACAGTCCATCTACCAGCACCTCTAAAGCTCACTTACTCAATAACTTGTTTGTTTAATCCATACAAAGTGTAAAAATGACGGATTGTGGATTCTTGTGGCAACTATCTTTTTACTAGATGAAGTAGAGTAACTTCCTGGGGTCTTGCTGTTTGTATAGATTAAAGAAATGAGATATAACGTGTTAATTAGTAAGCTTTAGATGTACTGATAGGCGGATTTTGATACCTTTGATACCAGGCTAGCTGTTTCCCCTGTTCCCTGTGGTTGTGCTAAGCTAACTGTCTACTGACAGGTAGCTTCATTTGTACTATACAGGTTTGAGAGTGGTATCTATCTTCTTATCTAACGCTTGGCCAAAAAGTGAATAAGTATGTTTATGTCAAATATTGAAATTGAAATATAATTCTTTTAACCCAGCATTAAGAATGTTTCTTAACAGAAATGACAATTAGCCTATATTTAGCTGCAACCATTGTTAAGGAGCAACTACAAATGTTTTTCCAGCCAGCTTTCAAGCACACAGGGTTAGGAGTTTGATACTTTAGACGTTTTAGATAACATATCATTTTAGAAATGATTGGAGAATCCAGCTAGGTTAGGTTAGGCTAGCCTTTAAGCTGCACAAAGGGGGAAAGATATACATTCATTTGTCTGGCTCTGTGTAAGTGTGAAACATTTGTAAAATCTTACAAAAAACAATGTATTCCTTTCTAAATACTTAAGTTATCCTACCCGTCCAACAATGTTAAAATGTAAGAAATCCCTTTAAATTCTGATAAGTTCCTAGATCCTTACTGTTACAAGTTAGAGCAGCTACAAAACCTACCTAAACAACCCTTAAACATGATGTCTTCTACTCAATTTACAGAGGGCTTCTTTTAGAATCAATATCTAATCTCTACTTTTAGTATCAAAAGTCCTAAACTGGATTTTGGGAGACCAAAGATCAATGCTAGCTTTATTATGGTTGCACAGTATTCCAACGCTTTGTTTAATATGTATAGCCACGTAACTAGTGATTAGTAGAAAAACCAGTCCTTAAACAGTTTAGTCATACCTGATCTTACGTGATGAAAGCTTGGGCATATCTATTCACTGTGCTATTTCCTCAGCAACGGTGGGACACTTAAAAAGTCACTTGCATGCAATGTCATTGTGTAAATGCTGAGTTAATGCTCACACACCTCAAGTAAATCTACCATATACAATAGAGGCCTCAAATAATGTTGAATGTCAGTAAAAACAGAGAGAGAGACAGAGAGAGAGAAGTGGGGCAGAGAAGACTTTAAGGTACAGATTAGTCATGTTTCAGATTCTTCCACTGAATTGCATGAGGAGAATGTTTTTCTAGCTCTGATTGTATGTTTATGTTTATTAAGATATCCGAATATGTCTCTTAAATGTGTATCTCTGAATGTTTCTCTCTACATGTCAGTCGGTTTTTGACCAAAACCAACAAAAATTCTTAATGAATGTGTGTTCTGAATGTGTTCACGATTGTACTGGACTTGTTTTGAATACACACACCTGAGCACTGCTGGGGTGTGTTTGTTTTTGATATTCTATGACTCTGTCAAGCACTGTACACTTCTGTCTTTTGAATGTTCTGTGGTCAACAGCGTCATAGTTGTTTTTTTGGTAAATTGTTAAATTCAACCAAGTTTTTTCTTTTCTCTTTCTTTTTACCGTCACATTAGGAACAAACTTTGACCAGGCTGAACCATTTTCAGGTCACTTTGGGACGTTTACAACTTGGACATACCGCATTGTGAGGCAAAAGTGATTGTACGACCACAATCTGTCACCTCTTAATGTTTTAGTTAACCCTTCTACACCTCTCCAACACACTTTCTCTGAAAGTGTTTCTAAATATGTCAGTTCTTGTACATGCATGGAGCCATTAGTGTAAATAATCTCAATCTTGCCATTTTTTCGTAGAAGCACCTTGGTGTTAAGTTGCCATTATGAATGTGAGGGGTAAGAATGTAAAAAGCATAATTGTTATTAACTGCGTCCAGTAAACAAGCAGTACATCCTTCACAACTGAGAAACTCTTTTCCTTCCAGGTATTTTTTTTTTCCATTTTAGCTCAGAGAGCTGAGACAACAGTGTGACAGAGGCATTCACCTTCTCTGAGCAAAATCTCCATCAGACAATGTGTCGTCTCTGCGCTGTAACAGCAGATCTGTCAGCTCGCGATGAGAAGTATCTGGAAAATCAGTTACAATCTCAACCGGGCTTTACCTGAGCTTTTTCATCTGTGATTATCTTTAGGTTCCTTGTAATCGGTTCCTTGTTTTGTCTGGTATACTTTCTGTGAAATAAAGAGCAAATGAAGGAATGTATCTTTTTATGTACTTGTCGATCAAGATATTGTGTACTTTTTTCTTTGTCAGAATATCTCTGTGTTATGTTTCTTAAACATGATTGAACATGTATTGTATATCAGTTTGGCATTTTCTCACATGCTTTGCCACTTTTGATTTCATGTTCCCACAAGTTAGTCACTTAAATTTGAGAATATGTATGTAACATAAAATACTTGTCTGTGAAAATATACAAAATAAATATTGTTTTGATTAAATTCTGTATGTTATAATGATTTGAAATGTGCCTACTCACAAATGTACACTATTAACCATAGCAGCATGTTTGTGCTATTTAATGGCGATCATGGTTTAGTAAGCCCATATTTAGTGTTAATTGCGCCAAAAAACTCCAATATTTCACTGAATAGTTGGACTGTTCTGTGTTGATCAATCATATTTGTCATATTGTAATTAATGTTCCCTAGACAAACTTTGATTCTACATACTGTATATGTAGTCTATCGCAAATCTTGGATGAGACTATTAATACAAGTGTTTGTTCATTTTAAAATGAGCCTCGGTATTCTAAAAAAGCAAAATGTGCAAAACATCTATATTTGAAGGTGATATAAAGTGGCTGTAATAAACAATTTTATAATATCAATTAATGTATGTATAAATAACTATGTATAATGAGAGTCTCTCCTACTTATGAACCAACAGAGAATTATCACCCTGCAGTTCCTCACAGCTTTACAAACCTTTATAGCATCTTTCAGGTCTTTGATTTTGATTTACGGCCCACAATTTTAATATTCTGGTTTACTCTCATGACTCTCAAAGTGTCATTTCCGGCCACAGTAGGCAGCTGCTCTAACACACTGTACACTACAGACACAGTTAAAAGACAAGCTGCTGAACATAATGTAGGATTTAAGAGTTTGTGGAGGCCAAAACAGTGACACTAGACAAGTGGCCAAAAACATAACTCTAAATAAATGCTAATGCAACTTTGTATCTGCTGGACGTGTTAATAAGTAACAAGTTCACCATATCAACTTTAAAGGTAAAAATATGTCAGTGTTGTGTTTACAGCTTATTTTTGCTGCCTCCATGTGGCCATGAAATCTGTTATTGAGTGGGATTGAAAAAGTTTAAAATACACAGCTGACAAATGTTTGTGATTCAAATAAACTTTATTGACTTTGCGTCCAGATGTCCAAGGGCATGCAAATACAGGCTTCTGAATCCCAAACAGTTTTTTTCCTCAGTTTGGTTCTATTTTCTTACAAAACTACGTGCACCTTAAGTAATCAATTCTGCAGCGTACAAACCACAAAAATACCAGTTTTACATTATCAAATACTGCACATAGAAAACATTTACAAAGCACAGGTATAAAATTACAGCTCCCTTTTTCTTCTTTGCCATATACCGCTTTCCTTTCATCAAACGGTCTGCCATGCTTTGCCCTTTAAAACGTACTCTGTGAACACTCCTCGGTGGAAAGGTTAAGGCCGGTTGAGGAAAGACAACAACTTATCTACCAACACCAGCAATCCAATTTACCTGGGCTGCATGTTTTGATGCTCCCATCCGTGTTTACATTTGATTCCAAGATGTCAATCTGCCATATGTGCTTGGGAATGTCATTTAATATAATCAGAATCTTACCCATAAAGACATACTTTATTTTGAGGTTCCAAAATAAGACATTAGTTCAGTTTGTATTCGTGAAGTTTGTGCTTTGCTGGGCTTGACAAGATGAAGGTTGTCTTGACAGTGGGGAGGGGAGCTACAGTGGCCTTAATATAGTCTGACAGACAGCTAAAAGGACAGAATGGCTACTCAGGAAACTTGTGCTGTGATTACAAACATTTATATACGTGGATGAAGACAAACTGGCATATTCAGCAGCAAAAACTCGTTGACAGCTGCTACTTTGGCAAACAGACATATGGAATGCATGCGTCATTAGAAAATGAAAATAAAACAAAACTCTGTGTTGCTCATGGGGGCTATCATAAAAAAGCAGTTATTCAAAATGCATTGCATCCTCTGTTGAGTCAAAATTGCTTCTAGTGCTTGAAAAAGTGATTCGACTTCTATTTGTCATCATGGTCAGCTGATACAGATTGAGCCTGAGGTTGCCATGACCCAATTGTAATGAGTAGAAGAGGCCAAGGCCAAAAGTGAAGGCCCCGCAACAGTCTATGGTTATTGCCAGAAGTATATCGGAAACTGGAAGGCTAAGTCCATGCTACTTTAAGATACAGCATTTTTGACAATTCATTTGCCTCTCTATGAATTCCCTTTGATATTGTACTGGGTCTAATTGACTTCCTCATCACTTGTCACCATTATCACAATTATTATCATCCTAAGAGTACCATCATAAAGATTAAATACAAGAAAATCATCAGAGTAACCATGCGGCAAACATTTTCTAGTTCAAAATACAAAAATCATAACAATTCCATTAGCTTGATAGATAAATCAATAAGTTAATCGGGGAGGGGCAATCCTTTCTGTTTGAAACCCATCATGGCGAATTAAATAAATCAAAATGCATTTCGCCGGACAGAGTTCATGCTCATTTTAACCGCAGAGCTGCTCTTTTAAAGGAACACACACACAGAAACAAGATATACAGTACAGTAAACGTAGGGGCTGCCTGAACCAGTGCAGGCGAGGTCCCTGGAAAGTCTTCAAAGAGACAGTATAGCAAACAAGATGACAAAGAATTATACTCTGGTTCTGGTGTAAGGATTAAGAAATACATTCATAAAACTATAAATATACACATATATAACTTCGGTACAATATTTCAAGCAAAATACGTTTGTCAAAACTTTCAGTTGTGTGCTACAATAGTGAAGCAATGTCCCCTACACAAAATAAGGCCATTGTTAACAGAACAAGCCCTCATTTTCGCGAAAATCTAAAGGTGGGTTTTGCCCACGCCGCCTCTCTAACTCTTTCTTCTCCTTCTCAGAACAACAGTCTCTCCTTACAAAAATAAAATACATCTTCAACATAGCACTCAAAAGACGCTTCGGATTCAGGTTGATTGACGATACATTATAAAAGTTTTTCACACAATAAAAGTGAGTTTGGGAACGCTCAATGTGGAATTTCACAGGGAAGCGAGCAAGTGCATCCACTGCCTTTACATTCAAAACTCAGCTGAGCCACGTTGAGATACTGTCTAACTCGAGCTAATACTATCTTCACCACTCTGAAACACTGTTTCCCAAGCTCTACATGCTCCGTGCTGTGTCTTTAATTGATACTTTGATAAATCCAACAATTTAGCGATCCCCTTGCATGCATCTACCTTTTACAATGACAAAAGTCTAAGCATCGCTAAGCTTCACACAACCATAAAAACTCTCTGAAAACCTGCTGTAACTCTGCCCCTGCCGTTTGTGAGGCTTCAACATCTCATCTTTTTCAACTCACTGAAAACGGTAGGGTCGGTGTCAAAAAAAAAAATGGCCATGTGATGAGACAATGCAATACTTCAATAAATTCTTTCTAATCTATGGTAAATGTCATGTAGAGGGAAAAAGGTGTTACTGTTCATATCTGAAGACACTGATCCTTAAATTCTCTTCACTGTGAAGTACAACTTGAGTAACAAGTGGCTTTGTAAACAAGTGGCTTTGTAAATAAATATCTATACATTTAAATCTCTCTCACTCACATTTTGCTGCCGTGCCTCTCCTAGACAAGAATGCACCTCATTAAAATACATACACCCTCACTACATTTTGAATAAAGGCAATATTTGAGCTGTCCTTCAAAAAATCAAAATTTGTCAACTGCTATCTGCTCTCAATAAACAACAGTAAAAACTTGTTATAGGATCATTTTTACTTCTCATTGCACTGTCTCTGCTTTCATTAGAATGTTTAGGGCTACTCAATACACAGCAAAGGGACAGATACAGTCTCACATTAGCTCCAAAAATTGGTAATCACATGGAAACATATTAACATTAGGAGTTTACCAAGGACTAAACATTCAGCAGGGAAGTCATACAAGCCATTTCTCAATATTCAACCTTTCTTTCAATTTAATTTCTCTCCCGTCAACCAAGCTTTTTTTTGTCTTCACAAAAGGCGCACACTGAAGAGAATGTGTGCAAATACCAACATCATGCCAGCTGTCCACAAAAATAGACAGATAGAAAATTAATAAAGGTACATAAAATTACTTCATATACATGACCATACGGTTACAGATCGAGCAAGGAATAGTTCCAAAATGTAGAAAGAAATTGGAACCCAGACCTTGGTGGTTCTTCTAAAAAGGGTTGTATACATGATGGGAGGGTCAAAAAAAACACCATCATACCACCAATTATACTCCTCCCAAAAATTCAAGAATGCCAGAGATCCCTTTATCCTAAGTTCAACGAGTGGTAAAATGGTCTGAGGTGCCAAGAAGACAAAAGTGCCTCAGAGTTTCCCTTTTTGTGGATAGATGAAGAGAGGAATAAGCTACACAGTTCTTAGCAGATGATAACATACGGTGGCGATAAAACAAATGTGAGCTCATAAACACGCACAAGCTTTTACACTCTTACACTACTAAAATACGACAGTCTTTAGTGTCATTATACATACACAATGTTTGGTGCTGGTCTCAAGACCGACAGATTCAAAACACAGAAGGGGAAAGATGACATCTTCATCTTAAAGAAAAAAGCAAACACATGTCGCTCAGTTTGCCCTGCTGCTCCTCTGCCATCAGTGAAGACAGGTCACTATCACCTTGTTTGCGTTTTCAAATGCAAATAAAATTCTTCAAATAATTAGAACAAAGTGGGGTTGGTTGCTGGCGGGGTTAGGTGAGAAAGCTAAAGGCATAAACTAAAAACATCTGGTAAATTTAGGGACCCATGTCTTTCATCTTTAAAGACAAACATTTTTTAAGATGTAATATATGTAAATATACCTACTGTTTTTGAATAACCCAGTGATGACGTTTTTTGCAAATATATGAGGTTAAAGTCTAAAATCTGAGGCCAAACTGACCTGTTCCAGCTGCCTGAGTGGGCCTTTACACTGATATCAAAATACACTCCAGTTACATTTCCGTGCTGGCATTCAATTCAAAGATTCAGAGGTGAACACTGCAGCGTGACCAAATAAAATCTAAATAAATAAACAGGTGGTTAACCACTTCTTTGTTTGTAATTCAAACATAATACATATTTTACATTAAAGTGCCATCTTAAATATAAATACGCTGCCTGAAAGGAAATAGAGTAACATATTGCACCTGAAAGAAGTAAAACAACTATACATGGCAGGTTAACTATCACCCTGCGAGCAAAGTAATACTGGCATAAATAGTTAGATATCAAAAAGAAAAACTTGAACACATTGACAACAGGTTTAATTACAGTCAGTGTGACAGAGAAGAGTGACCAAAGAGAAAGTAGGAGGGTTGTGGTTGGTACCGGCTGTGTGCGTGTTTGGCTGAGACCTGACCAGACGTGGAGAGGGCGACAGAGGCACGCTTGACACTTTCCTCCCTCCATCATGAACGAGGAAGAGCGTGACAAAAACAGATGACATCAAAATGGGGAAAATCGACAGGAAGTTCAAACAAGTCTGGGTGCTGGTATACGGACAGAGAGTGAGACCGTGGCACCCACTGGATGTGCAACACAAGAACCCCAGACACACAGAGCTGGACACATTTCCCACAAAGCCTCGTTGCTGAGTGCCCTGTGCGGTACAACAGCCCTCTTAACTCTAAAGATGAAGGCAAGATCAGAAATCAGCGAATGGTTAGCTGGCTGACCAGTTTGTTCTCTTCTTCTGCAGGTGGCGACGAAAGCATGCTCTCCCTGTCACCAAAGCCCCAATCCTTCTCCCCAACTCAGCGCCATGCTCTTTTCTCAGGACGGACTGCAAAATCAAGTGGCACTATACTCCTGTTACATTGGTCAAGGCAAGCTAAATAAAAGGATTTAAGCTCTTTTAAATGTCTCTACAAAGGGTTGCAAGCAAACATGCAGAATGCAACCGATACATACGTTAACACAAATAAGTATTATATCTATTTATATATATATATGTATATCTATATATAAACTCTGCCCTATGAAAATTATAAGAATAGCAGTGTTGCTACCTCACATAATAGCCATTATGTGAATATTTAAGCCTGTTGCCCAGGTATGTTTATGTGTCTGGCCTACCATTCTCAGCTCATGTGTGTAGAATGTATCTTCATTTTTTGCATTACATCTAAGTCATTGACTCTGCTACATATCCATACTTTATATTGTATACTAGCTCACCTACTACGTATAGTAATAATAACAACAATAACAATTGCTTTGGTTTTAAAAAATAAAGTTTTTTTTTCTTAGTTTGGCATAGAGAGTTTAGAAACTGGCATTGGGATGGCCCTGGGATGAGTCGTGCCACAGAAATCTGGTATCTTGGAACGCAGAATATGGCACCCAGTGGATCGCTGTGTCATGGTGGGAAATGTTGAAGTGGGAGGTTGAAAAATGCTACATGTTCTGGTAAATTATATCTACTTCAGGTTGGATCTGCTATGCGTTTTCTCAACTAAAAACACTGATCAATGGGTGTGACTGTGGACGCAGTGTGTAATGTCCAGTAAAGGATGTGGCAGCGTGTCAGTACGTGTTGTCATGTGGATGAGATCAGGTATTTATACCTACATGTCAAATGCATATTCCTGCCCAGATGGGTATGTGTGTGTATGTCTACCTGTCTTGCACTTCAAATACAGTCGTTGTGTATATACAGTACGTGTGTCCATGTCTGCATGACTCTGCCTGTGAACGTGCATGTGGGTGTCTACTGGGTGTCTAGGTGCACGAGGGGCTGGTGGCGCTTTCCAGGGAGGACTGGGAGAGGCGTCTGGTGAGGGGTCCGATGCTGGGATCTGCCAGAGAGGAGGTAGGGAACAGCTTGTACCAGCCGCTGACTGTGGCAGACAGATCCAAGTCCTCCAGAAGGATCTGGGCCATTCCCATGAAGCACTTGTGGTCCATACGCCCGTAATCCCCCCACACTATTACCTAAAGGAGAGATTAGAATAAATTATACATATCAAACTAAGATATGCCACAGTAGTACATGACATCACTGTAGATGACGGTTGGTTGGTTGTTTGGTTAATATCAATCAAATCCATACAGACCACAACTTTTTAGCAATAAAGTATAAATATAAACTACATAAAGTCACAAATCTTTAATGATACAGATTAATACTTAATAATACTGAAAAATTTATATCAAGGTTTCAGGGACTTTAAAATCCAACAGTTTTTATTCTGGTTCTCGGGGGCAAATATAAAAATGTCTTCCATTAAAATGTGATCATAGATCCCTGTCATTTAAAACCTACCTATCTTTTTTCAAATGCACTGATGGAATTGCCAAAGTCATGTAATGGAGCACGTTTTCACGCATGTCTGGAAATAAGGTCAGTATCTTGAAACAAAGAAGAATAAGGCACATGACCCTGCTACAAGAAAATGTAATTAGACTAAAAGAAAATTCTTCAGCTAAGTCACTTTGACAGGATTCTCTCAATGGGGCTGAAACAGGTGAGATAACATACTTTAGGGTGGACGTTTTTTGTTACATTTGTGTATTGGTTGTGGAAATGATCACTTTGGAAAAAAAAAAAATTGGAAAAAGTGGGAAAAAGGAAAGATAGAAAGGGAGGAAGCAAAGAAATCACATACCTGTAGGACTTTGCCCTGAGGACTTTCATCAAACAACAAAGCCTGCTGGTAGGTGGGGTCCAGAGTCTTCTTCACTACTTTGGTTTTCTTCTTGGCCAAGCACACACCATTCTCCAGGACATACACCTTCACATACGTCGCTGCGGACAAAGAAACAAATCACAGATTGGACAAAGGAGCCAAGGCAACAGAATTTCAATGTAGCATGTTCAGTCAGTTCTGAGTACCTGGTATGTTCTTGGAGCCCGGTTTGGAGGTCAACCCTCTGGCCTGGTTGACCTCCACCTCCAACTGCCCTCCTCTGTCTACCATGCCTACATGGACATCCCCTGTAGAGCAAAAAAAAACCCACACCATTTCTAAAAATCCAATCAAATTCTATATAATTAGAACTAAAATCTTCAAACACTGTGGTGGTCAGTTAACCATATTTTGCTTAAGGCTTTGGTTCCCTGAGGTTGCTATGTCCAACATCTAACTGCAGAGGGCGACACCGAGCTGTGAATGTGTCTTCACAAGCAGGTATGGTGGAGTATAGTGCTCTGTTCTGTTTTTCACAAGCAATGACCTTTGCATGAAAGATTTATATCTCATGCAAGAATAACATCATCTGTGCCAAGTGAACACACTAGTATTGTGCAGTATTTTTAGATGCCGCTGTGCGTCTAACAGTTTGTACGTTGGTATGTGGCTGTAGATTTCCATGATCTGGTCGCTAATGAATTAAAATGGATGATATTTAATATGTTGTTTTGCCATTGTTTAACAGACCTAAATCCTGCTCCTACATGAGTGCAAAGTGCTATCAAATAAAAATTTTAAATCGGAACCATAACCGCTTAGTTTTCAATCAACTGCAAATAACAGTAGATGAAAATGAGATGGATTGAAGAGGAAAAGATGTTGGTCTTCTTCCTACTTGGCTTACCCATGGAGGGTGTTGCTAGTGTTTGCCGGCCAACGATCTGAGCAGGGCCTAGTCCATCCAGAAAGTCGCTGAACTGGCTCTCAGGCCCCAGGCGTGTAGTAGGGAAGACAAACCTGAGACAGAGGAAACAGAACAATGATAGATGGATACTGTATATGGATAAATGGATAGATGGATGAACTGCTGGTTGGATACTCACGTTCCATCAGAGCTGTTTGAGTTGGTGCTGCCGTCAGTTGACTCCTTGCTGCCCTGCCGTGTCACCCGGTTCCTCATTTCAACGGCGATGCCGGTCTCTGTGCTCCGTCGGATGGTGCTGCGAAGCTTCTTCGTCCCGCCGTCTGAAAAAAACAAACAAACACAGAGGTCAGAGGTGCCCTTATTTCAGCAGTATAATCCACAGAGTAAAATAATCAGAGGAAGTTGTCGAGCTCTCCAAAGCCAAGTCTTACCCAGGACCAGCACCTGTATGATCAGCCTCTCATCAGGACATGGTGCCTTTAAATTTACGCACAAATAGGTGTTGTGAAAATATCTGAACCCCTACATATCTTGATGTTAAGAGTAGAGGTTTCCTCAGGCAATATTTATACAGTATAAGCTCTCATAGTTACCAAGTTCATATAGAACCATGTGAAACAGACAGTGGATGGATGTTTCTGTCAAACCTTTTTATGTCTTTGAGCTGGGCTGCTTTTTATAACTGCTCACAAGAAATAAGGAAATATTCAGGTTGGCCTTGAGAACACCCATCTCTCCACTATTTATTTTGAAGCAAGTTCACTCCGGCAAGAAGGCAATACCACCTTATTTCCACTGGGATGTCCCTGCATTATTGGGAAAAAAATCCTCCACTTCACAGGTATTACTACGGCCCCTTTTAAACACACAAAGCCAATGGCTGCTGTGAGTAGGGGGCAATAAGCTTTTAGAGGGACTCCTGAGCCTGACTTGTGAGGCAGAAACACACACAAAATGCCAGCTTAAGGAATGTGAGAGGCGGGGGAAGAAAGAAAGTCGGGAGGCTGAGCTGAGAGGGCGGGAGGGAGGGAGGGAAAGGTATTTAGGCTTTACAGCTCTGCTGACACTAGGAGAATGGGAGCTAGCTGGAGAACTGCTAACCCCACAGGAAGCTTTCAGGGCATCATCCCCTGTAATGACACACCGTATCTCTTGACTCAAGATACTGAGTTCAAAGTGGTAGGGCACAGTCAAAGTGATTTGAGCTCAGGATATGACATGGGATGTTGTGTACTCGTGCAGTCTCAGCCGACAACCCTTCCCTTATCCCTTCTATCACTCCCATCTTTGTCTCGCTATCCTTCTCACAACATCTCAGGGTCCAAAGAGGCAATGCAGCCTAACATCTCACCAGTGCACTTGGGGGGACAAAAACGCATACACAAATAGATAAATGCTAGATCTGAAGAAGTCAATGAATCAGTTAGTTGACTGACAGAAAATTAATCAGTAACCATTTTGAAAATAGAGTAATTCTTCAAGTAATTTTGTGGGCAAAAATGGCAAATATTCTCTGATTTTTGCTGATTTTTCTTTTTCTTTTTTTCTCTGTCATATATGATACTAAATTGAATATTTTAGGGTTTAAGAAAGATTTGAAGACATGACGTTGGACTTCCTGACATTTTATAGACAAAGAAATTGATCCTCATGTGCACTGATTATGTATGACGGAAGACGATTAAGTGTTCATTTTAATTAATTGTTGCTTTTCTTAGTTTATATTAAAACATTAAAGGCCAGAAGCTGGTAGTAGAAGGGAGGAAGGTGATACATTTTAATTCTCCCTGAGGTCCATGACTGTAAACAATAAAGCAACATAAAAACTCCCAAAGCTATGTAGCACAATAATCTATGGAGACACATGCACACACAAATATCACACTCTGACACTAGACAGCAGTGTCTATACATTCACAACTCTGTGCAACATTTACACTCACTCACACACACACACACACACACACACACACACACACACGTGTGTGTCTGCACGTGAGCCGTCTGACAGTTTAGTCAGTCAGGAGGATGAGAAAGCTGCTGAGAGTGCTTGTGTCGGCAGAGCTTAGTTTATAAAGAGTTCTACAAAGTCTCTGACTAATTTGTGGGACTTCCCTTTGACAGGGGCTTTCAAGACCAGCAGACTTTTTTTTAATCCCACATTAGGGATTTAAATTCCTGAAAACATCTTAAACCTTTTGCAGATATATCTAAGTTTCCCCCTTCAACTAGTCTAAGTGGAGGTAACTCCACTGGTTAACAAAGCAACAACAACAGGTTCAAACTCTGGTTTAGGGCTGCAGCCGTGCAGCTCATTATGACTGCAGTTGTGGTAGCTGTATAAACTCGTATGCTCTATAGGAGCCCAGATAGTTGAATGGTGCAGTGAAGTCACCAAAGGGGACTTTTAACAAGAGGTTGCCCATTGTTGCCAGTTGCAAGCGCAGACCCAGGTACAGCCGTCCCACTTCATTAGCCTGAGCAACTCCAAGCTCATTAAACATCCTCGCCGTGACAAGCGCAGACACCCCACATCTACACCATCACAATGGAGTTCAACAGACAGCAAACAAAGCCACTTGATGAGACTTTGTGGAGTGGGGGTGGGGGGGTGAATGGGTGAAGAGGAAGATGAGAATGATGGGGTGCCATGGGTGTTGGAGATGAGGAGAGGGGTGCTGCCTTCTGCTGACTTCTATTTATAATCCTGTAGTCAAGAATATTTCCAGCAGACAGCGTGTGTGTGTGTGTGTGTGTGTGTGTGTGTGTGTGTGTGTGTGTGTGTGTGTGTGTGTGTTTGTGTGCAGCATCACAACCAGACAAACTCCATGCATTCCTGCTGCCATGACAACCCCCCGCCCTCGGATCTGGACCCAGACAATGCCACCTGAGACAACTGGCGCCATGGCGACAGGCTCATCCCCCATCGCTTTTTTGTTTTATGAATGTATCGACATTTCAGCGAAACTCCCGCACTTTGGACTGAAACACGGGCTGACACCATCACTGCAGCAGTAACCTGAACTCCGCCTTGCTCATAATTGAACCATGCTGGTCAAGAAAATAGCATTTAAAATTATCATTTAAGCATAACTGGGTTACAAGCGTGTGCGATGATGATATGAAGTATCATGACGGTCAAATGTGTCTATAATAAATCTGTCAAAATAAGAATGGGATTTCTCCGCTAAAAAGCCATCTTTGAACTATCAAGTAGCTATTCATTTAACTTCATATCCACACTTGTTACTCATTTGTCAGCCGGCCCCCCTCTCCACTCATCCAAACAGCCCCCATTCCCTCATGGTGCGAAGCAGTGATCCCTTCCTTCCTATTTAATCCCCTCCTCCTCGTCTGCGCTTTCCCTCCATTCGTTTCCATGGCAATGCTGTCTGCATTGCACCAAGAGCCCAGGTCGGCGTGTTTCGCTCATAAGCCTTTCCCCTCTCTGTGTGTGTCTTTCTCCGCTCGTATTGTCCTCTCCATGAGTCTCACTCCTTAATCAGCAACCACTTCGTTTTCTCTCCATGTGTCTCTAAATTGTACCTCCCAACACTCTTCTTTCAATTTATTACTGCTCTTTATCTCCAGCTCTTTGTTTCCTTGCTGTCTTTTTCCTCAGCCTCGCTCCCCCTTTTCCTATTTATACACTCCTAAAGCACCCCTTCATTTTCCCTTTTCTGGTAGTTCCCCAGTTCTTCAGAATCTGTCCATCTTTATCACACAACTCTTATCTCTTTTCCCGGTCCATCCCATCTAAATTATTTAGACAATTTTCTCCTCTCCCTCTGCTGAGCTAACTTTGTTATACAGTGCTAACATCAAATCCACACATATCCTGGTAGAAGTAATTAGAGATAGTCTGACATTTATGCCATTTGAGCAGCTAAAGTAACCATATTACGTACGCTGTGTTTTACCGTGCTAGAGCAGAGGGTTTCTTGGTCTTTGTGTGCTACCTGCTGTTAAAAATGTCTCCTGTTGGCTTCACTGTGAGGAGTAATACCTCGTCCCCGAAGACACACTCGCAGAAACGTGCAGCCCCAGGGGAGCAATCGCACACTCAAAACTTTCTTCTTTGTTTAAGCCATGTTTGATAATCACGATAAGGCGAGTTCAAGTCACAGGGAAGAAGATTAGGGTGCGAGGAAGACAGAAGTGGGGAGGATGGAAAGAATTTAGCTTCAGTCGAG
Organism: Micropterus dolomieu; assembly: GCF_021292245.1. Classification (NCBI taxonomy): domain Eukaryota; kingdom Metazoa; phylum Chordata; class Actinopteri; order Centrarchiformes; family Centrarchidae; genus Micropterus; species Micropterus dolomieu. Next base: position 20,029,136 of record NC_060158.1, on the reverse strand, counting down.
AGAATTAATAGCAGAGAGGGAAATACAGAAAGGTGGGATTACTGAAAACGCAAACAATGCAGAAGAGAGCCACACACTGTGACTGCACACATGCTCGCACGCGATATATAGCTTCTGTGTGTGTGTGTGTGTGTGTGTGTGTGTGTGTGTGTGTGCGCTCAGTAGATCATTAAAGCTGCTCTGACATTTGGAGAGAACACTGATGAAGCCCTTCTCATTATATGCTGTAATATAGAATGCTGTTTTTAGACTCCGTGGCTGCGCCGACATGCCGATTGGATGCACCGGTGACGGCAACGATCCACCATGCATAGCAACAGTAACCAAGCACGAGTGTTGGAGATGAAAGATCTGTTGTGGTATCTTTACCGCCAGAGACCTGCTAAATTTGGACAAAAAGGAAGAGTCAAGAGTTTAAGTAAGACAAGAGTTTATTTATATGAATGCGATTCAGAGCCATATTCATGTATCATACAGTTACATAAGCCAGTCATTAAGTGGTTAACACAGTATATAACACACTTATATATTGTGTATAGTACATAAGTGTATACTGTATATATATAGTTAGATACTGGACTATGATTATCATACAAATCTTCATGTAACTCTAAACCGATTTACAGTACTTTCTAGGAACAACATGGCTCGTATCATCCTACAAATGGCAGTAAACTCTGTTAAATTAAAAACGTATGCAGATGGAGTGTAATGGTTTTACCCTCCAGGACATCCCTGGTTAAAACATCATATAACCCTGTAAACACATTTGTGTGAAGAAATCAGCAACCTTATTGTTTCAGGGCTTTGCTAAGGGCACATCAACAGCCCAGGGAAGACTTATTCATATACCAATAGAAAGTGATGCCTCCAGTTCAGCCAGTAGAACACTTCAAGGCCCTGAAAAAGTATTTCCTCAAGCAGTATCTTATTATGGGTAATGGGATCCTACATTAACACACTATTTTATACCAAAGTTTAAACATTTTTGGCTTCTCACTGGTTTGATGCAGGAGGGGCACGCACGAGTGATGTCAAATGCTCCAATCAAGATAGAGCATCAGGAATAGAATCTGATGAGAGTTGGTAGGTTGTTTGGTGACTTTCAATCACATCCAATCAATCAAAACCCACACAGTCCTGATAAAACAGGTTAACAGAGTTTTTAACTATATAGTTCGATATTTTGTGAAATACGCTTCATTTGTTTTCTTCACACAGAGAAATAAGGGTATCATTTCTGTTCCCTAAAGGTACATTTGTCAAAACATTACCCTGTAAGGTACGGAAATGGTCCTTAAGGTGTTAACCGTGGACCTTTTTTTATTTTTAAAGGTACAGAATCATTGCTGACAGCAAAGGGTACATAACTGTACCTTTAACAAGCTAAAGGTACAGGCAAATAATGCAGAAAATCATTGATCCCCCGCCCCCATGACATAAAGGGTTGGCGACGGGCCAGTGGATAAGACACATGCTGTTGGTGTGAGAGACCTGGGTTCAATCCCCACTGTGACGCATACACTAATGTGTCCCTGAGCAAGACACTTAACCCCTAGTCCAGAGGCGTGCGACCTCAGATACAAACAGCAATGATAATGTGTAAGTGTCAGCTAAATGAATAATTGCAAAGGTACATTTTTGACACTAGGGTTGCCTGAATGTTCTTTTAGAGGTACAGACAAGAAGGTACAAAAATGTACCAACTTCAAAGGTACAGTCCTCGTACCCTACTAGGGTACAGCTGGAGCGACAAAGCATTTATACCTTTTTAGGTCCATTCCTGTACCTCGATTTCTCTGTGTGTTGCCGAGACATAGATGAGAAGACTGATACCACTCTCATGTCTGTATTTGTAGCTGGAGTCATCAGGTGGTTAGCTTAGCTCAGCATAAAGATTGGAAACTAGGAGCAGCTAGTCTGGCTAATCCAACTACCAGCATCTCCAAAAGCTCAGTGATGAGAGTGGTATCAATCGCCTCATCTATCTCTCTACAAGAAAGCGAATAAAGGTCAAACGGTTTCTTTAAAGTTCCTTTGAAACGGAAAGTGGAGTGTTATCGGCTTCTGCATATTTATGCTCGGGAGGGACTCGCGTTGGAAACTGATTGCTGTTTACAGTAGTCAATAGCGCTGGATGTGATTTCGTGGCAGAACAGTGTTGGCCACTCGCTCTGCTCACGGTGCCCATTCCGGCGTTGCTCGCCACCAGCATTGCCTGCTGGGTCCCCCACGCCCCTGGCTTGTAAACCTCCTCCCAGCTGTCCCAATTGACCCTTCGCTAAGCCAAGCCCCCCTTAATTACTGTTGCCGACAAACTGTCGAACCTGTCACACTTTAATTACGGCGCTGTCACTGTCTGTAACTGCACTCCTTGGAGAAATATTGTCTAATTTCTGGAAAAAGCGATCTCAGAAAGAAGCAGACAGTTTTGCAGTTGTATTATGCATTTGAAGGTTATTTTCAGGCTGTCAAACCGACTCAAACTGATGTGAAAGAGCTTTAGCCTACCGATCACAGTGTAAAAGTGAACCACCGTATTACCTGACTATTGAGAAAGATATTAAGGATCAACACTGTTTGTGTACAGCTGGGTAGGTCTCTATTCACTATTACAATCATTAAAAAGTATCAGTAACAGTATGGTTATTTAACGTTACATTCAGTAGTAAGTTAGCTAGCCATAGCTAACTAACATTACATTAGGAACAATCCGCTGCCTACATTTTTTCTAGATTTGTTTTAGGTTTTAGAAAAGGAATAAATTATACTTCTCCTTTCAACCTCTCTGGGTGTGTCCCAGGAACAACGTTTGACCATACTTTGGAAAAATACAGCAAAGAAAAGCTAGAAAACGACTCCTTTTGCATTAGAGTCAATGGAGCGCAGCCATGAAAGTGTCAGAAAGTGTCTATACTGTGCTGTGATTGGCCAGCTGCGTATTCGGGGCATGGCTTAGGGAAGGGTCAATTGTGCTAGAGTAAATTAGAGATGTAAATTGATGTAAGATGTAAAACACTCCCCCAGTGCTCCAAGCTCCCAGTCTGGGCAGTCAGCTAATATGACCTCTAGCATGGCTAACTAAGCTAACTAGGTAACAGCAGCTAGTTAGCTTTTTATTTTACAAGTAAAGCTAGCTGTCAATCAGGAAATGCCAAAAATCACAGAGAATTGAGGCAGAGCAGCCAAAGGACATCATAGGTAAAAAAAAAAAAATCGTTTCTTTAAAAAAATATGATCCAGTTTCGCCGAAATCAATCAATAAAGTTGTGTTTTTGTATAGTAGGCTAATCAGCAAAGCCCGCCCGGGCCCCCAGAAACACTATGCTCTGGTGGCGTCATAAAAATTGAGAAAGTTAAATTAACAATCAATCAATCAATAATCAACATTTCTTTTATAGTTTTCTAGGAAATGACAAACTCTAAAATATCATTAAGAATAGAATAGAATTTTTCTTTTGATCATTTTTGGGCCAGATACTGGAGTATAGGTCCCATGTAGCACAATACATATATAAAAACGCCTAAACATCTATTTTGATATCATGGGGACTTTAAGGCCACATTAACAGTCTGAGAAGAATCATTCATAATACTAATACAAAGTATTACCAACAGTTTAAGGAATAGTATTTAACCTCTTTATACTTCAATGAACATGACTTATGTGTCTCTTATATTTCTATCAGTGTGCAATCAAATGATTCTTTTCCGGCTGCTTTGTGATTGTGTTTTTCTCAGTACCTTTCTCTATTTGTTCAACTCTTTATGAGAAACTGCCAGCCGGTCTACTTTTCTTAGACAGTTATTTAACTCTAACAGAGCGTGCAAAAACAAATAAATCTGGCGGAGAGTTAAGTGTAGCCTAGTATGCTAAGTGTTACTCTGTCTTTAATGATAATGCATAGGAGATAAACAGAACTAATCTCCTGTGTAGTCTTTGTGTGTGTCCACAGTCAGTGTGTGTGTGTGTGTGTCTGAGTGCTCTGGCAGGAACATAAAACAGGGAGTGGTCAATGTGAGGCGATTAGTCTTTCTCAGCGCCATCTTGCATAGGAAATGATTTCTAAATCTAAAACCTTCATGTATGGCAGGATGTCTGTCAGTGAGTTAATATGCCACACGGGCTCCTGTCTAATGACAATTAATTACAATGAGGAAAGGAATAATCTAATTCAGATGTAATTTCCTCTTGATTACTCTGCAGCTGATTGGCAAATGATGCAAGGTTTCTTCTGTGGGCCTTCGGTGGCTGAAATACTTTTTACCGCTGACCCTGTTTACAGCAGTACAATGCTTAGCTTCTGTGCTGGTACAACTTTCTGCTTCTCCAAACTGGGGACGCAAATATAATTTTCTCATCTGTAACACCACAATGGTGGAACGAGCTACCACATGCCATTAGAGCAGCAGCGTCCCTCTCTAACTAGAAGCTCTTATAACACCTCTTACCCCTAACCTCCAACATGCACTTCCTGTGCTCTTCTTCTATCCCCTTATAATTCTCTTGTATTGATTGCACTATTTCGTTAACTTTTACTTCTTTCTAGGGCTGAATGATTAATTGAAAAGTAATCGAAACCGAAATTCAGAACCTCTAACCCACCTAATTTTACCATGTTGGTTATTTCGGTTATTTAGTCCTATTAATATTTTCCCCGTGTGTGTTCATGTACTTTCCCCTTAAAAACAACTCCGTGCCCTCCAGTCCTGCTCAGCTTCCAGACCGGAGTCAGAAGCTCAGGGAGAGGTTAACTGGCACAAACCGTCTTCACTTTCCAGCAGTTGGGGAAACGACAGAAATAAGTTTTATTAACTGACACCTACACTGCACATTTACTGCCAGACTGACAACAAACTCGCTCGCTTTCTCCATCACTTTCTGCCGCTCTCTCTCTCTCATTCGATCACCAACTCACTCGCTGCAAGCACACACACTGCACTCCTTAAAAGACTCCACTGATCTTATAACAAAAGCTGTCACATAACTTATGAAACCCATTATATTGGCTTGTCAATGGCTTCCGCCGTGCCACTGCAGTTTGTTGCTGCGAAGAGCAAAGCACGCGCAGCGCACTGCTTGACGAACTTGCGCGCATGCCGCAGTCAGTTCAAAACAGCTGAACCTTTGCGCTCAACCCCGCGACCAGCGCAGCGCAAATCGCTCCATAAGACGTCCTTTGATGAATGAGGAGAGGAAGCTAGTAAAGCGTGTGTTACAGTGCTTACACAGTGTGTGAGCGAAAATCATTTGTTCTGCACTGACATTAAAATTTCATAATTTAAATTTTAGCAGCAGCGCTCAGCAGCAGCGCTCAGCAGCAGCGATGCGACGAATATATGGGGAACCATGTCTCTGTAATGTGCACGTCAACATTACCTTAACATTTACATAACAGATTTTTAAAATCTGAGAATAAAAAAGTAAAATAAACCCAGTTTTAATAGTTATATTTACAGTGCAAACTTTGTCAGTGAACTATGAGGGCAAAAAAAACAACAAACAACATTCAAAATCAAAATAATCGTTCAAAAATTGTAATGGAGGTAAAATGTTCAATTAATTGTGATTTTGATTTTAGTTGAAATTGTCCTGCCCTACTTCTTTCCCTCAGTATTTACCCCATTGATGCCATACCTGCTATTAGCTCTTACTAGTATTTATTGCTGCCCTCACTAGTATCTATTGTCGCTTGTAGATCTCTTGCTGTATTGATGCTTTGTTGATGCTTGTATGTTGTTCCTCAAATGTAAGTCGCCTTGGATAAAAGCATCTGCCAAATGAGTAAATGTAAACGTAATGTACTGCAAGTAATATGCTAACTGTGGATAAGTACCTCATACAGCCCCACTTCACCTGAACTATCCCTTGAGAGCAGAATAATCAAGCCAATTCCACTTTGTGTGAAGGAAATTACACTTAGGTCAAGAAAATTCCCCAGACAAATCAATTTACATTTAATAGAAAGGGAACTATCTCACCATCTTGGCAGCTTTGTGCTCTCTGATTTAGGAGCCAATAACATTTGAAAGGGACACTTTGCAGGTTTTCAACGAGCTTGGTATCATTATGTGGTCTGTATATGCAAATTGTTCAACCTCCCTCCATGTTGCCTGGACCCAGAGCTCCACGCTCATTTCACATCTAGGGCTGTTTGAACTACAGACTGTACTTCCACATTATTTGTATGTCCGCCTCAATGAACAGTCAGATGGAGACAGGGGGGCTCCTCAACATCATGTCTAAAATCAACTGGCTAGAACACCACTGACAGAATAGATATATATCCTGTAGATATGGAAGGAAACCGTTTTATAGTGTAATGCTGAAATCAGACATTCTGGGTTACTTATATGAGCAAGAATACAGAGCAGAGCTGCCCCGTGCCAGGGGCAACTGGGGGTGCAGCTGAAGTAATGTGCGGCAATGGAAACAGAAGCTGTGCTGCAGCAAATTTTACTGAGGCCAGTTTCTTTTGGAAAAAGTTCCTGAATCGAAAGAGGAAGGGGCAAAAGCATATGTAACGTTACATTAAACCTGCAGGCCACATTTGGACAGAGGAGTGCTTAGCTGACACATATTTCAGGATCCTGAAAAGAAGCTGGAAAAACAGGCAGTTTGTAAGATTTGGGAAAGTTTACGCTGCCTGGGAGTGGCCTTGGAAGACAACGAGCTCAGTGCATTCTTGTTGTTATAGGTTTTCTATCTTTTGCGCAAAAGGGAATACCCCAGCACCTTTTCTCTACTTTCTCTGGTAATGTAGCTAGAATTTTAAAAGAACATTTGCATCTATGATTCCTGCAATGCAGCAGCAGCATCTCTGTGCCATGATATAGATTCAGGAATCCACTTGCATGTTGTATGTATATGTATGGATTGTGTACATTCTGTGTAAATGTGTGTTTACAGCACTCTATGTCGAGGGGAGTGGTACTGACCCCCTGATTATAGGTCTTTTACACACAGGTATTCATACACACACAACATGGTGATTCACCTCACACACTTTTGAGCTTGGTGACACTTCACTGCCAGTTAAAGCCTCGCTGGGACGCCACTAGTGCTCATTTTCGACCCGTTTTGATAATCTGAGAGCTCTTACTCTATTAGTACGGTTTGCCAGATCAGCCCATATATGAGTAATAACGCCTCAGCCAGCTCTACTTTGTGATAACTCTGACATGATGTATAATACATATAAGAAGAAATATTAAATTATTTTCAGTTCTGAGTGGAAAGTTGCATTGGTGTAAAAAGGAAAAGTTGGACATTTGTGAAATATACTTATTTGCTTTTTTGCTTAGGAGATTGAGAAGATTGATATCATTCTTATGTTTGTACATAAATATGAAGCCACAGTCAAAAGCTGTTAGCTTAGCTTTGCACAAAGGCCGGAAGCAGGAGAAAATAGCTAGCCTGGCTCTGTGAAAAGGTAAAAAAAAAAAACAATGCACATACACATTCAACTGGTATCAATCCTCTCGTGTAACTCTCAGCAGAAAGCAAATTAGCATATTTTCCAAAATGTCAAATAATTCCTTTACATAAATATAATGTAATAATAAAAGGTTGCATCAGATTGCAATTGCAGCCGCAGTGCTTTTCACACTTGGATGAGAGGCAGAGACGGAGACTGCACACACACAATCTCACACAATAGCAGGTATGCAGGTAGAGAGAAAGACAGTTTACCAATCTGGCTGGATAAGAATAGCGCAGATGAGTCGATGGGCGAGATCGGGAAAACGTGATAGGTGCTTTGAGTGAAAGTGAGAGCAAAAAAGATAGAGATAAAGGGAGGAGAGATAAAGGAAAGGGAAAATTAAGATGTCATTGAGCTGGAGGAAACACAAAGAGAGCAACAAGGGAGTACAGCGAGCGAAGAAAAAAAGTGATCATCGGTCAACTTAACCGGTGTTTGATAACCTCTAAAAGCACCGGTGGGGAAGAGAAAGCTTTTAGAGACATGAGTAAGGTTTCAGTTGGTATGTGTCAGGAGAGCCACTGACTCAATACGCTTCAAAAAACAAATGCGGTGGTGGAGCAGGAGGTGGGGTGAGGAGCAGCACTCTCACCTGAAATAGCAGCTCAAAAGACACAGGGAGGATTTTTTGATTAGTCATTGTTGTGAATATTAATAGCTATCATGTGCAGTCACCCTGTGAAATAGCAATTATTATGAAAGGGCAGTTCAAGACTCAAAACAATCATTGTTAATATTCTAACAGCTTTTTACCCACTGCTGCTCATTTTGGTCACAAGCCTTTTCTGAGTTGTCTTGATGTGCAAGAATTTTTCTTCAGGTCTGAATTTTCCCCTGAAGGATCTGATCACCGTGAGCTTTCCAAAATGTCTGCCAAAATTCCTAAAGTGTGTTTCCTAGTGGTGACTCAGAAATAGAGCTAGAAGTAGGGCATGAGTGAGTCACCCCGAAAACACCCTGAGTGCTAAAATGCCAGGTTTATTCTCTGGTCCACTGTAACGCAGGCTAGAAGACATGCAGAGGCTAACTGTTTTTAAACAGTGGACATACTCGTCTGTGGCCTATTATTGTGTTATTGTTGGGTTTCTTTCTCTTGCCAAAACGTCCCTGATCACTTTCATGTGTTTAAATATCACAAAACCACTCAAAGATTTTGAATAGGATTGTCCTGATCCAACACACGCAACATGATCCACATCTTCAATAATGTGGGAGAAAAGAAGCTGGAATTGAAAGAGAGTTGATCACTATAGGAAGGAGACTTTCAGCTTCAGTATATATTTCTAATATGAAATGAGTCACAATGTATATAGGGAAGACCTGTACACACATGAAAAAGACCACTGAATGGTGTACTGTATTGAAGTGTGTCTAGAACAGAGAGAGACAGAGACACCTGTGTTATGTTATCCATAGCTATCTCCCATCGGCATCACACCAGCCTGTCCAACAGCGCTATCTCAATGTGGGGGAGCACAATGTTCACATTAAAGGTATTTAGTAATCTTAAAAGACAATTTATGTTCACTGTAGTTCCAGGCAAACTGATCAAAGCAGCGCTTTAGCTAAACACTGTCCTGTCAACGCTTATCAGTAATAACCGGAACAGTAGGCTAACATTAACCTTAGCTTACAACAGAAAAGTTTGAAACACCACAGCCATGTCATATTAACTTTAGCTTCACTAAAATGTACCCTAGGTAAGAATTACACCAAATAAATAAAATAATGTGTACTCACCTGTATGCTATCAAATTGTGGGCTCTGTTTTTAGTTATAACTAGCAACTAGCAAAAAGAAATGATTAGCAAAAACAAACTGTTCAGAGATTCACTTTTATACATTTATCTAACAGCTGGATAAACAGCAGCTGACAACCAGTTTACTATGAAAGTAACAAACTCATAAGCTAAAAAGATGAAACTAGTACCACAACACTGCACACTTGTGAGGTTAGCAACTGTATGTCATGAAGTTTAGCACAGGCTACATTAGCTTTCCTCACGTTGGCAAATGCTAAACACAATCTGAGTTTGACTTCTTCCTTTGGTTCTTTTGAGAATAAAATCCATATGTCTTTAAGTTGCTTTGAATTCTTCCATCATTCTGCATTGCAGAAAAATTGTCACTGCTAACTGTCAATGACACACCACCACTGGATGCTAAAGCTGAAGCTAGCCACATATTATAATTTATATATAGTTTCTAAAGCTGTTTAGGAAGACTTTCTGTAGCCGTGATAGCTGCAGAGCTTTAAATTTGCTCTACACATAGAAATAAAGGCTTCTAAAAATGTAATTTAAACACAAATTAAAACTGAGTGATGAGTGGGAATAGGTTTCTTAACATTACTGGCAATGGTGAAAACACCTTCACATATCTTCACTCCCTGGTTGGAGCTAGAGTTACAGTTTGCAAACTTAAAATTATTTGTCTAACAACAGTACACCCAGAAACATGGCTGCTATCGGTCTCAGAACAAAGTTGGAAGCAATTCAATAAGCAAACTAACAAGTATTCTCTTCCTGTGTCAGACATTTTTCCTTCTCTGTTTCTTTTCTGTGTCTCTGGTGTACTTCAAACAGAATCTACTGCACCACAGAAATAAACACGCAGAAGACAGAGAGATTTAAATAAAGAATAGGCTAGTTGTAGGAATTGAAAAGGAAAGTTGAGAAAAAGGGGGGGGGGTTATTGAGTGGGTTGAGAGAGAGCTAAATGGAGCAGAAAAGAGAGAGTGAGGTGATTGAGTGTGAATGTGCACCAGCCAAACACAAGCGCACACTTGAACACAAACATACAGACACATACAGACATATACTGTATATACAGTAGAAGCCTTTTACAGGGACGCTCACCAAAAACACACACAAACACACATCCATGCCTGGTTTCCTTTAATCTAACTCTCCTGGTGCACTGCAACTCATCAGTGGCGCTTGTTTCTTAGCAAGCCAGGTCCCTCTGTGCAGACTGACTGGGAGATGCTCTGCTGGCTCTGTTTTCATAGCCATGGATAAACCTGCTCAGGAGATAAGTCCGTGTTCAGCAGAGGAGTGACTCATCCATTAAACCTGGGGAACTGCTTGTGCGTGCGTGTGTGTGTGCTTTTTCCTCACTGATACTAATAATAGCAGGAAATATATAGAAACACAGACAGAACCAAAATGCCAATCCCAACACCCGCCTGTTATAAAACCTAGAATAACGAGACAATGGCACAGTGGGAGTTGGGGCTATGAATGGAATAACATGAAGGAATTTGAGATACATTATGAAAGAAAAACATAGGAGGGCATAAAAATAGTATTAAGGTTAAGGATCTAAATATGGAAGCACCGATTATATAATACCAGTTCTGTATGCTATTCTGTACGCTGTATTTTATTACTGTTCATGTTCATAAAGTCCTGTGACCTGGAACGATTAGCGGTTATCGATAATGGATGGATGGATGGATGTTCATAAAGTTTGATTACATTTATTTGATGCTGTAATCAATCTAACCTCTACACCTTACTTATTAACATATGTGTGTCGAACATGTGCAGAGACACGTCAGCTGGACATTAATTAGGACTGTAGATTTCACATTATTATGTGGCACAATAAAATGCTATAAAAATATGCATTTTAAGAGATGGTTAATATTTAAATACATTTTATTTTCTGAGTTATGGCTCCCCAGAGTTCCACATTTTTGTTCGAAAACACCAGAGGGCACAATTAAATTGCATCCATTAACACTAAGAACTGTCAGAGGCCTCAGCTGCCATCTGAAAATGTTAACAAGGCTTCAGTCTTACAAAAAATGCCCTTGTCCTACTTTAGACATCTAAAATCACTTTGTATGAAGATGTTTAAATTGGAGTTTGTGCTTAGCTGCCATGTGCAGAACGCTGTGTAACATTTATTCTATTTAAAGAGGTGGTATTATGGTATTTGGCTTTTTCCCTCTCCTTTATTGAGTCATATATCTTTTTTGTGCATGTACTAGGTTTGCAAAGTGAAAAAGCCCAAAGTCCACCCCAAAGGGAGTTCCCATCTCCCACAGAAAACACTGCTCTGAACTGCCTAAAAACAGCTCGTCTGTCGTCCAGTCTTTACTTCCCTTTCTTGTGACGTCACAATGAAAATAGGTGTCATAATGCTTGCTGAGCGACTAGTCCGACACGCCCTCAAAAACACCGGTGGAAAAACACCGAGCTGCAGCAGATCTCTCCTCTCCCTTCCAAACACTAGCTACCCTCCAAGTAGTCAATGGACATGAAGTTGTTACTGTGATGTAGAGACAGAGCTAAGTTAAAACTTTATGGATGAAAGATACTTTTGTTACAGATTAATAACTCACCACTCTGAAACTCTTGCTCCAGTCCAAATTGCCAACCTGGTTGGCAACATGTAGCTTACAGCTGAATCGAAGCTGTTTGCCGTCTTTTTGCTGACCTGCCGTTCTCTGCTTCTGATTGGCTAGTAGTCCTTAACTAGGAACTGCGCATGTGCAACTCCCAACAAAGATCATTTAGAGACAAGATGTATCACTCCATAGCTAAAACGAAGCCTTCAACACGGGGTGAAAAGAAGAGCTGCAGCAATGTGCAGTATGACATAAAATATGGCGTTTTTTGAAAATGAAACCATGTAAACCTGTTCTGGTACAACCCCTAAATAGGATTTTGAACCTGAAAATGAGCATAATACCACCTCTTTAATCAATTTTGTATTCTTAACCCCTTGACGCCGATTGTCGCAAATTCGCATCACACCTCTTCCTTTCAGACTGCAGCCAAGATAGCGCATGTATTCCCCCAATGCCTGTTTGTGCATATTCGACATGTACCTAGGAACCTTTTGCAAGCCCTGGTTTCTCGTTTATGCCTGTTGTCACTAATTTGCATCATACCTACATCATACCTGAATTTATATATTTTCTATGTTCTATAGACAAATTAATAATCTTCACTTAATTTATCATCAGCTTGAAAGCAAATGAAAACACAATTTTTTTTAAAAATTTTTAAATTGTAAAAAAAATTCAGGCGTCAAGGGGTTAAACCCCTAGTACCCCTAGTACTGTAAAAAGCCAGATCAGTGGAGGGTAATCAAGTTACCAGACATTACCAGCCCACTAATGCTCTTCTTTTCTAATAGTTCTGACACCTCTTTTTTCCAGAAGACACCTTGTTTTTTTTACAGTTTGGAAATTATGTCATTTTGAAAATAACATACAATTCTTGCTTGGACACTTCAACAGAAAACACCTCCTCGCTTGCATAAGAGCTTGCCGGGACAGATTCTGCTAATAATTGACTGGATACGATTCGCAAAACGTAGCACGGCCAGAACGTACCCTGCAGAATCTTTGACACAATAACAATGCTGTAAACACATTACCACTTAATAGCGCTTTAATAGTGAGGCACTGACATATTCCCCCACTGTCTCCGTTCACTTTGTCTTTTTAAACATCTTGTGTCTCTATCAACTGCCTCAGTCTTCAGTCACTTTCTCTATTCCCATTTTGTACATCCACTATAAACCTTATTTGGAGTAGAAAAAACAACCAATAGTAACTGATTTTAGTCTCTAGATAGAAGACTGCTTATGGTCTTTTGAAGTCATAAAAAAGGGTACAATACACTTCACATAATAAAGGCATTTTAAAGTATTTTGTGAAGTGCTTTAGATCTCCCTATTTCACTTAATGTTCATTTTGCAACCACCATATAGGATACAGCAGCAGGTATCAATCAATTAATCAATGGTCACAAGATAAGTCTGTTGTTTTGCAGAATGCATTCAATTTATTTTTCCCACTTCTGCAGCCAAAGTCCAAACTGCTTCCCTCACACATTCTCTCTTCTCTGGGGACTAATTCCTGTGGTTTATTAGGGGACCAACTGAGTGAAACGTAAAGAGGTTTAACCTGGGCCTATCCGCCCCATCAGCCAACTGATGCACACGTCACTCGGAACATTGAGCAGTGACAGCTGACCAGACTGGGCCATTTACGACCGCCAGGAAAAAAAAGGAAAGAGGAACTTGATCAAACATGACCGAGCGGGGGGAAATATTGCATGACCCTCTATCACTCTGTGAGGGTCACACATCTAATTGCGTGCGCAAATTTTTCGGCGCTACCTGGTGAGAATTATGAGGTAGGGAAAACAACAGATTAGGCTAGCCCATTCGGCCTCGCTGGATCATATAAACAGCCTTTTTTGTCTCCAGGGACAGGCTTCCAGGTTCAATCTAATAATGTGGTGAGGAAATGGGCATTTCCTTGTAGAACAGTGACAAGATTACTATATTGAGTCAATTTATTGTAGCATACGCTACATCCATACATACAGTACATCCATGACATAATGAGGGATGGCAGTGGCTTAACGCATCAAAATTAGCTGACCACAGCAAATGAACAGAGCCGAACAGCAAATATTTACGTTTAGTTATATCTCAATCACAAGCTCAGTCACTCATACAAGGGGAAACTCAAGAGGACTTTTGTTCTCTGCATTTAACCCATCCCATTTAGGAGCAAGGGCTGCCATCGTACAGCACCCGGGGAGCAGTTCGGGGTTCAGGGTTTTGCTCGGCATTGGTTCGTGGTAGACTAAGTGACCCACCACTTTCCAAGCCAAGTCCCAACAGACTGAGCAAATGCCGCACTGTGTTATAGGAATCGAAGGAGCGGAGAATGATTCTGTGCTTTTGTTCCAGGCGCGATGTGCTCCTCTGGCAGCTGAGAACATCTAAATTTAGACACACCCCTCATCTCCCCTTCCTCTTCTCTAAATCCTCAGCTCCTCCTAGCCTCCTCATCCGCACTTTCCCCTCCATTGTGCTCTCCCAATCACCATGAACACAGAGACATGAAAACCCCTGTGGTGAAAATATCGACAGCTCTGTCTGCGTCAGACAAGTGTCAGCTGTGCATGAGTGCGCCAAGCTCTTTGTGTGTGTGTGTGTGTGTACGTGTGTGTGTGCGTGTATTGAGTACCGATGCAACAGCCATCTCAAACTGACGGGTGCCAAAAACAAGTAATGATACAAGACAATTATACAGGATTTAGGTGAGTGTGTGTGCGCATGTGAATGAGTACACTGCCCATTAGCCACATGGTGACCTTGTCAAAGCTGGCATGAGAACATGTAGGCCTATAAAGTGAAACATTTTTTAACTACATTTTTTTATGTCACACTTTCGTCCACATTCCACTTCTGCCCTCCAAAATGGTCTTTTTCTTCGCACTTATCTTTCAGCTTTCGTCCATCTGCCTGGGTCTGTTATATTTACGGTACTTGAGACGAATATCCTGAACATTAAAGTACTCTGACTGTATCAAATGTCTATTTTCTTTCATCAGATTGACTTGTTTACTTCTATTTTCTGAACTCGATCATAACTTTGCTAATTTTAGATTATTTATATAATTTTTTATTTGTATGTTTTTAGAATGTTTTTGTGGGATTTTTTTACTTTTACAGATGATCATCTAAGTATTTACTGTGTTGGCTTGTTTGAGTATAATGTCACCTGGACTCCTCCATCGTTACCTTCTTTACATCAAGAGCCACAATTGAATTGCAATTGAATTGAATCATTCAATTATTGTGTCACCCTTGAAATTTTTGTAGTTGTGTGTCGTTTAGTGCTGCAACTTAATTATTTAACGCCCAAGGTGACATCCTCAAATTATTATATTCAGTTTAATATTAAATAAGACCAAAGAAAACTACACATATTTAAAAAGCTGGAAGCAGTGAATTTTTGGCGTATTTACTTAAAAATAACTTAAATGATTATTATTAGTCAGTGTTTCACACATATAGACTTGGGCTGGTATATTTGGCGGTCCTTTTTTGCATATTTGCAGAGAAACAGAGAGAGTTGTTATCTCTTATGTTACAAGATACAGACATAGTGAATATTTTACAAGCACAGACCAGGTAAAGCACCACCCAACCCGGCCATAGCCACCGCCCAAGTTCTGTCATTCTGTGGGAAACACTGTAAGTTCTCATATTTATATACATATATAAACTTCAAACTAAGTAAATGAAAAAAGTATCTCTTTTGTATTGCTACTGAAACGCGTATCCTAATCCTGCTACACAGAGGCAGAGAACAACAACCCTCAGATCTTGTAATAAGACTGAATGTTCTCCCAGAACAACATGCACACCACAAAGACAAGCAAACACATGAAGACACTACTATGAAAAGGTTGCACTCCAATGTACTGGAAGGTGAAACAGAATGTGCTAAGAGGGTGCCTTTACCAAGCCTCGGCGTGTGACATGTTTTCCTGTTTCCCACCAGGAGTGAGTGTGCTTGTGTTTGACGCTGAGGAGTAAAATGGGAAACAGTAGTGTTGCAGCTGCACAGCACCTGTAATTATACCCCGCAGGACACATATGAGAACATAGCGCAGCTATCATTGCCATACAGCCATGGTGCATACGAGATGCTACTGCTGCAAACCCACTTCAGAGTTCAACACACAATGACACTCCCAATCGTGTTGCAGGCTTTTAAAAGGGCTCATTAGAATGATAATACCACAAAAAGGTAAAGCCAGTGAGAGCTTGTTGAATAAGATATTATAGGTATTATAACATAGGCAGTGTACCACCAAATACCCTTTGGAGTGGATTATGCTAATGTTATTGTGCATACACTAAAACAATCCCTGTTCTGTTATACCAATGTTAGCATCCGTTTAACTGTGTAGCTGTAGCAGGAAAGCATTTAATCATTTTAAAGTCATGTGGAATATTTTGAAATGTTAAAGCCAAACCAAGAGGGTAAAGGTGATTAAATGTCTTACCTATTAAAAAATTCCATCTTCATTTGGAAAGGATTACAATTTGCAGCTTTAAATCAAAAACAAAATTGAAACAAAAGGTTGATATCCCCATAATTTGAAAAATAGAAAATAGACAAAAGCTAAGAGAGGCCCATGGAAGATGGGAATTAGGAGAATGGAAGGAGAGAAGAAAGGAAATGGAGAGGGACGAAAGCAGTCAGATGTCGTACTGACCTAGCTGAAATGATATGAATGGAAAAAGGACAAAAACGAGAAATATCTTGGGATAGAGGGAATTTGTTGAAAAAAAAAATGGGGTCTCAAAAGTGAAACTTAATCTAACGTGTTTACATCCGACTGAAGCATTTAAAACTGTAAACTGACCTTGCTGGTTGAGCTGCTGCGTGCTCTTGCTCCACTGCGACAACCCCACAATGGCCACCATCTTGGCGCCCAGACTGGAGCGCCGCTTCTTGTTGCCAGCCAGTGATGCGGAGTCTGGGCCCCCACTGCTGGGACTCTTCTCCAGGTTGTACATGGCCCCCGAGATGCTGGAGGAGCGCACTACGTTCCGGGCCGCCGCACTCAGACCGCTAAGGCCGCTCATCCCACCCGGGCTGGGCACCTCCACGGAGCTGCTGAGCATCATGGTCCCGCTGGACTGGAGGGCAGATGGGCTGGGGGCAGGGGGGAGGTGGGTGGAAAGTTGGAGCGGGTCTGAGGGGAGAAGATGAAAGAGAACAAAAAAAAGGGTGATAAGGTGAGGGTGGAAGTTAGAGTAGAGAGGTTGAGGGATAGAACAGCTTAAATAAAAGGACGTCTTGATGTGCAGCATGTCTGATGAAATACAGAATAACAGCTTGTCTTACAGCTGCAGTAGCTCCCAAAGGCTGAAGGACACCAACTTTAAATTTCAACCACAGTTTGGTTTTCAATTAAATTCCCCACTTATTGCAGAGGCAGCAGAAATGACTTCCTACCAAAGACAAATAAAAAGTGAGAAGCTCTGCAAAGTCTTTTTGATCTCCACTAGTTTTGCAAACTGAGAAAACAGAGAACACAAAGGTCAGCAGACGAGGACGGTGCAGATGGCAGCAGACTGTTCAAGTGAGTTAAGAAATACCTCCAGTCACACGCACAAACACACACAAATGTCAGGGCTGGCCTGCTGTTGAAGGGGTGACCCTGTCAGCTGGTATTTGTCTCCTGTGTTTTTTCTTGGAATCTTATTCCGTGTCTGACCTTAAACAGTGACAGATGATAAACTCTGCAGCTCAAGTCATCATCCTGGGAGGATACCGATGTGTGTGAGAGTGTGTATGTTTTTCTTTGTAATATAATAAACTTTGTAATATCTAATGCTAGCACGCACCACACTTTGGTTACAGAGGTACAGCTCACACTACTGGCCTTTACACAGGAGACATTTTGACTTTTGGAAATCACAAGTGTTACCAATAACATTAATGATGGCTCTGTTCTGTTCAAATTTCCAGTAAGACATGACAACATGAACAATACCAGGACTGATACTGAAGGAATGGAATTCGCAGTGAAGTTAGTTTTAAAACTTGTAGCATAATAGCATAAACAAGGAGAGTGAAGTTTACTCTGAAATGGGTAATACTGAACAGGAGGACTCAGACCATTGAAGCAAAAATGAGGAGCTCATACCTAAGAGAGAAGTCTGTTGTATGGACGAGCCACACAACACTAGACCAGCAGTTCCAGCCATGATTTGTGTGTGTCAGGTAACATTTAATGACTTGTTTTCTAGTTCACCAAGACATGCTGTTGTTGCGATGTTAGCTATAGCAGCAGGAGAGTTTCGGAGTATTGCAGCCCAGAGCAGGTGTGCTGGCTCTGGGACTGTCTCATCCTCGCTACAGCAAGTAGCGTCAATGTCTCTGGTAGCGTCAGTTTGCTAACCCACAGCCTAGCTAACATTAGTTACATTACTTGCCGTGTCGTTCTTCACTCTATACCATGGTATTTGTCATGGTATTGGATTTCTCCAGAATTGCATACCCCACCTTCACGATGCAGAGAAATATTATTAATTACTGTTGGAAATTCCAACAGTAATTCCTTCATTCCTTTCCTTCTCTCCTTTCCTTTTCTCTCTCCTAACTTCAGAGTGATAATACTGATGCTAAACCGACAGCCCAGGGGCACATTAAATATGCAGATGCACTGCGACCCACATCGTGCTTCCACACTGCTTTTTAATATTTCTCTTTCTTCACTTCCCCGCATCCATAAAACTCCTCTTTACACCTGCTTTCTTACTTAGTTAATCACTATGACCCCTGCTGTAGGTAATTTTTTGTCTTCTATGGGGTTTTTTTGTGTCTTTTTTTGCTGCACATAAAGTACAGTGATGCAGTCTTTTGCCGTCTCAGAACCTACTTAACAAGTGCCATGCAACATTTTTAGTTCCACCTAAGCCTATGCTAGCAGCTTTGTGAACTGTAGCCTACATAGGAACAGTGTTGCTTTAAGCTAAATGCTAACTACAGAATGCTAACAATGACAATGTTAATATGCTAACGTTTATCAGGCATAATGTTTACCATGTTCCCCCTCTTAGTTTACTGTTTAAGCATGCTAATTAGCATTAGCATGACTGATGGGAATTTGGTCATAAACCAAAGTATTGAACAAATAAAAATTTTACCTGATGACGGTGCCATAAGGAAAGAACAGGTACAGTAAATTTTAAGGTAATCAATTGGTTGATGAGAGATCATGGACCCAACTCAGCATCCCTCGTTGCTATCTCTAGCATCATGCTTCTTCTAATATGACTGAAGGACAATCAGTTTTACATACTCCATCACTGATAGCAGGGAATGCTGTACAAATTCTTTATGCAGTCAAAACGCTCTCAGCCGTGACTGGAAATCATAAATGATTCATAATACATATACAGTACAGTGAATTTGCCCTTAATACGTCTTTTGAATTGAAGACTCAAATGTAAATGCCCTGTGCTTCAGATGTCTCTGTAAATCATCATCATTGCCCTGCTTTGTCACGCCACCACAACTATGACGCTTACAGCTCAAAAAATGTTGCTGACCGTCTCTTTTTGTAGGGATGCATTTAGCATTACAACAATAACCGAAGTCGGTGCTGTTGAGAAACGCTGAACTGATGTAGCAAAGGGCAAGTTTTGGCATTTTGTAATGAAACTCTATAATAATAGCCAAGTTGGAAGAGGTGGCTTTGTGCAGAACTATTGCAGTGACATTTGTTATGACCGGAAAAGTGGAGTACGGAGGGGAAAGAAAGGGAGACAGAGGGGAGTTAGGAGCTTGAAATATGAATCAGTTAAGCCTATATGCTTGTATTCATCCCCCTCTCTTTTTCTCCGTCTCTCTCTTCCTTGCTCATCCTCTTTTCTATTCCAGCCCATGCGCACTTCTCTCCGGCTCTCTGGGAGGGCTCTGTACTTTGAACACACAGCGAACCGAGCAGGAGAAAATGAGGATTGGGAGGCATAGAGGTGGCTGCTGAGAGAAGGGAGATGAACAGAATAATTCTGCTTTCAGAGATCCACAAGGGCCGAGACGAGCAGGTGAGGGAAGACAAAGGACAGGAAGACAAACGAGGGACGAGAGGACGCTTCATAATGATGGACACAGACAAAGGAAAGGGAGAAAAATATGACGCTGATAATGACCTAGCAACCTAGACATGCATCCTTTCCTCCTTTCCTCTTGATGATGAGATCCTCAGTCTCTCAGTCTGCCTCTCTGCCTGAAGACATGCTCCAGGGTGAAGTTCAGTGCACTGGTTTCACATCCACAAGTTTCACTGCTTAGTTGTAGAAAGTAGTAAAAAAAAAAATTTGATCTACTTAAAGAAATAGTTCAACATTTTGTGTTGAAAAGTCCAACTATCAGCACTTCTGGTTCTTTCCAGTCCTTATGCTAAGCTAATCTACCATCTTCTGGCTCCAGCTACATATCTACTGTACAGATACGGGAGCGGTATCAATATTCTCATCTAGCTCTCTGCAAGAAAGTGTATTTTACAAAAAGCTCAGTATTAACTATTATTTTAGCTGGATATGTTCATGGGCCCTGCGATGGACTGGCGACCTGTCCAGGGTGAACCCCGCCTTTTGCCCGATGCCAGCTGGGATTGGCTCTAGCCCCCCCCTGACCCTGTATGCAGGATAAGCAGTTGACGATGGATGGATGGATGGATGGATAAGTTCATGGTCAAAACCAAACATTTCCCAAAGCCTCACCTGCATTTAGTAGTCTTTCACTCTCTAATATCGGCAGTTGAAAATGCCACTATGTACCTGTACCCACACTGGACCCAAAAGGTACACCCGAAGCCCATCTATCTTCATCTCGGTGCCCAGACAGATCCCCTGCCCTATGTCTATGTGCTCTCTAACTTCTCGTCTCAGAGCTCATTTATTTCTCCTCCTGTCAGCAACCCCCCCCCTCCACCCAGCGTGGTGGCTATCAGCTCCTCCCCCGCACCTCTTGGTTGAGAGCTGTTGCATGGTCTGTGTGGAGAGCTGGATTGGTTAAAATAGGAGCATATCTGTTCAGCAGACACACCATTGTTTGAGAGCAGGAGAGCAAAAAAAATGAAGACAAAAAGGAACCTTTCCTTAGGTTCAATGAGGTGCAAAGAAGGGCATAGTTACCTTCAGATGCTAGTGCAAACAAACACGGCACTCAGCTTTGTGGCAATTTCAACTGTACAGATTCAACAAATGTGATCAAATGTGTTAAGAGTTTTGGAGGTGCTGATGTCCTTTGTACAAAGCCAGGCAAGTTGTTTTCCTCTGTTTCCAGTCTTTGTGCTAAGCTAAGCTAACTGGCAGCAGTCGAATATTTAACAGACAGATATGGGCGTGGCATTGATCCTCTCATGTAACTCTAGGTAAGAAAGTGAATGAACGTATTTCCCGAAATGTCAAACTATTTCTTCAACAATTCACAGATCATTTTTGGTAGATATCAGTATTTCACAGACAAGAGTCTTCCCCAGTGTATGTTCGCAGGCTACAGTGTAGAAGCCCAAGATACATGAACTTGAGTGAGAATCTATCAAGCATGACTGTCTGCGGTCAGTGTTAGCTGAGGCAAAGCAGAGAAGGATAAAAATGTGATCTCTCCTTTCTGTTTCTCTCATAAACCCAAACGCCACAATCTTGTAATCAGATATGGCTGAGCGATACAAGTTGCTCTCAGCTATGCAGGTCATTGCCACTGGTGGCCACTTAAGTAACCTACAATTTAGCTGCACAATAGATGGCAAAGTTATACTATAGGTCTGAGAGTCATGCAAACACAGAAAACAAACAGTATAAAGCCAAGGTTAGTAATGCTGATAAACATCAATGTGAACCAATAAACAGTCAAATCTTTCTTATTGTCTTTTTTAATTGGTTCTTAATCATTTCTAATTTGTTTTTACTTATTGCCTCCGCTTATTGCTTTTACTATTGTGTCTTGCTTTTTCACAATTGATCGTTTCTTGTGTTTGCTGTTGGATGAGTCTGCATTTATGTTTTTTTGCCATGTGCTTTTGGCTACAGCATGTCAAATTTCCCATGTGGGACAACAGAAAGTGAACTGAGCTGAATCATAGCAACAATAACAGGAGAGGAAAAAAGTATCTATCACCAAAGTACTGTTGGTCATTTGTCGTCGGTCAAATGTTATTTACATTCCAAATAATCAGCACCTTACCCTATTGATTGAGATCTGTTAAGTTGCTATTTGTGGTTATTGGAATGACAATCATTATTTACTATGAAGAGCCTGTGTGTCTTAATTTGAAAACCTGAAACATGACAGAATTTTTAATTAAATTAGGGAGCTGATTTTTTTCCACAGGCCACTTGTGTTTCCATCATTTCTCGCCAGGTAACTGGTATCAGAAATTATACTATAGGACAAAGTATATGTGATTTACAGCACATATTACGAGGGATTGGTAAAAAAATTATTGGTAAAAGCTGAAAACTGAAAAGCTGAAACAGTGCTGAGTAGCCTGTAAATCCCTGGTTTCTTCAGAAGAAATGGTGTGACAGCATTTTTACATTTTATATCCTACACATGTCATTCAACTTGCAATGAGGACAAGGCAAGAGTGAAAATTTCATGATGGTCAATCACACCGGCAGTGCTCAACAACAGGCAGAAGCTGTAATGCACTTCTTGTAATGCTACCATGGAAACTTCCCAGGTTATGATTCTGTATGTGTTGGCCTGGCGCCTGCTGGCATTGTGTTTGGCCTGGCGTCATATTTGTAAGTTTGCGTGTGTGCGTGTGTGTGTGTGTGTGTGTGTGTGTGTGTGTGTGTGTGTATGTGTGAGATGCATCTCTGTGATCATAAGGGGTCTCTGAAGGCGATAAAACAGAAGGCTGGTTCTGCAGCTACACACACACAGACAGAGTAAGAGCTGCCAAATGGATCACACACAAAATCACACACAGAGAAACCCACCACAGTGCAAACACACATATGCTGTGCTGAATGTACATGCCAGAGTGTGTCAGAGGAAAGAGCCGAAATATTGAATGACAAGGGCGGCACTGACACTGGTGTGTGTGCCTGATGGGCTTCAGTTAACATCCAAATCTGTAAAAATGCTCCGCTCTGACACGGATTAGATTCCTTTAGTGTCACATTGACCAAGAGAGTACAGTGTATCATGAAAAAATTGACCAGATATGGTCACAGTGCCATTATATAATTACAAATTTCCCATTTCACACTTTGCAGAGCAATATTATGCCTGGTGCACACACACACGCACACACAAATCTTAATCACACAAACAGCCGTGAAATGAACAGAAAAAGGAGTTCATAAGGAGCTTTCGCTTTGCCTGTCCCATTGGCCCAATCAAATTTTTATCCAATAAAATCTTTAATGGGGTGAGTCATTGCGGCACTCCCTCTACATCACCTTGTGACAGCAGACATAAATTCGATCCGTCACAGCGTGTTTTTACACAAACTGCCTGGATCATGTTGAGTTAGCCATGGCAGGGAAGCAAAGGTTTACACTTTCTCTATCAGAGCAACAATTAAAGGGTCACATTAGCCCGTCTGTCTAAAATGTAATATGTTTTTGAAACACTAAATTATAATGTTTAGCACACGTCTGTGACCAGAGAAACAAACAGATGGAAGCCATTACGTCTGGTTATCATAAGGCAAAAAAACAGCAAATGAACTCTATTTTTCAGAAAACGATATGTTTCTTTTTCTGCCATCTGTCATTAAAACATAATTGATTACATTATGTGTTCAGCGTATACTGGAATTACATATGACACTGAAACCACTGCTGGTTGTTTGCCTGCCTCCACTCAACAAAGGTGAAGGAGCACAAAAACCACAGATAACACAGTAAAAGATTATTTGACAATGCTAACATTTGTTAGCAAGTGTTTTACAAAACTGTGTAGCTTAAATTTAAAATATAGCAAGCTTATTTATGTTAGTACACAAAAATATTAGAGAGACAAACTACTATGCTTTTATACTGTACATATTTGTGTGCTGGTTAACATGCTAATATTTGGGAATTCAAAGTAGCTTGGTATAAATGTGTGTTTATTACAACTTGGGTCTTATTTTCACAGTTTTGGCCATCATTGCTAGCACGTATGCAAATATGGTACTAAAATTTACTGCAGAGGTCTGGAAAGATGGCAAAGTTACTACAAGAAAATCCGACGGTTGGCCATTAAGACAAATAGCTAACAGTTATCTGATTACTGATTACTGAGTTACTGATTATCTAAAGCACTTTATTTGGAATTAAAACCAGTATTGTTAGGAACAATCCACTGCTCAAGTTATCTGTGTTGGAAGTCAGCCTGTAAACTGTGATGGATGTTAATTACAACTGAGAGTTAGAGTAACACTTTAGCAACAAACTTTAACTATGAACTCAGTAAGTAGGCTACAGTGTCAAATTGATGGCCAGACATAGGTGAATAAAACCTGAGTCATAATAAACAGAGCTGCATTACTACAATGTTTACATCTCAGCAGTGAAATCAATCACTTATTACCCCACAGCCGTCTCACCAGTTCACAGGGTTGTTCTCCCCACACCACCACGAGGGAATCTGGTGTGAAAATGAAACACACTATGTCACTGTGTTGTCTTCTTTCTCTCCCTACAGAGGCTCAGACTAAACAGGCAGCCTCTAATCGTTATATTTATTTGCTTCAAATGTATAAGTTGTTTGGGAAAAGAAATTGTGTTTCCCCTGCTGCGCTCCGAAGGTTGACCCCAAATCTCTTCTGGGGCTCATCTCTCGCTGCAATCTGTCCAGCCCTGAACTATTCTCTTTGCGCCCTCTTCTCCTTTTCATCACCATCAAAAGAGGGATAGCAGAGGCACTCTGTCAGCAGAAGGGGTATGGAGAGCTAGCAGAAAATAGAAAAATAAAAAGCCGGAGTGGCTGGACTGGAAGGAAAGTGGGTTAAGAGGGGCGTGATGGATGAGACTGGGAGCTTTCCTGACTCATGGCCTGCTTTCGCTGGTGACTAATGTGGTCAGTGACATCTCTCTCACTACCCCTCAGCCACCTCCACCGCATCTCTCTATCCCACCTGGGATGCTGGTAACCAGCCCGGGGCGGAGTAGCACACAGGATCTCACCCCACTTAGAAAGTCCGGGTCACCAAGTCCCGGCTTAGACAGCACAGGTTGTGTGGTGCTGAGGTAGGGACTAGAACAGACCTGTGGGGACATGGCCGGGGTCAACCAAAAGCCTGCCTTCCTGTCTTGTTTGCTGCTAAACTTCTGGATGGGATGTGTGCATTGGAACGTAGTCAGATCCCGCGGGAGGACAAGATAAGAGCTGTATATTTATCTTCCTCCCTCGCTTATGTTTTTAAGACTTCTATCACAGACTTTCAATCCATTTTTCTCCAATCTTCCTTTTATATTTGACCTCATTTTTGGGGTTACTTGCATGTTTGAGTGTTTGGCTGATCTGTCAGACTGATGGTGGTCTTTTGGTGCAAAAGGATATTAGCTGGTCGGCGTACCATTGCATTCATATTGTGTGTTTTTTTAATATATATTTTGAATCGCAATGTGCAAATGTTGTCTAAATCAAACATTAAAAAAGCAAATTCAGTTTAAATTTTCATTATCATGCAGTCCATTGTGAAGAGTATAAACTACACAAATTGCAATTACATTAACATAGCTGCAGATATTGTGACGCACAGTAATGGTAAAAAAGGTCTTGCCTAATGTCATATCTTCTTTCTTTTGTAGAATTTTAATCCCAATAAATGCAGTTTACGTTGTAATGATTGATTATGAACTACATCATTTTAATGTTTGATGATTTGTTTTACTTATTTAGTTTATTATATTATAATACTGTCTTTGTGGCTTGGTACAGAGGGTTTTTTAAACATACACTTCATTTGCTATGTCCGGACAGTTTCAGTTTTGTGGCAGAATGTGCATTTGTATACATAAATATGGCATAAGTCAATAAAAAACATTTTTCAGTAAACCTATGAAGTACTACAAACACACTGCCCATTTTTTATATTGTTAGACACTTCTTTTAGCAGGAAGCAAAGAAGCCTTTTGTCTTGTAGACAGGTGTTAGGTTAGCAAGCTCACATGCATCTGATGGAGGTCACCTTTGCTCCTGCAGCAGCCTCAGACACATTTCAGGTGTTGTTGAGTGGAATTGATTTTCTGAGGACTGTTGTTGGAGAGTCCAGTATGGCTTTAAAACAATACAGTGGCACTCAAATGGATGACGCCTTGACACGGTTAGGCTCTTGTGTGAGTGTGCAAAACAATCTCATACAAAACTATAGAGCCTCATTAGCAAGTCCTGTTTGGAGTGGCAAGTGAGGCGCAATACCAACCAACCCTTCAGTGTCAACCAATCACAGCGACTCTCTTTGATGATACATACCAGTTGGCCACTGAATTGTGCCTTACAGATGGTTGACACGGCCACATAAGGTGCAGCGACACACATACATATAAAGACGCACTCCAGACGCGCACACTGAAGCCTGCTCATTACTATGATAAGTATCTGCTCTGCCCCTTGGTTGTTTTCATTTTATTTTCATTGCAAAAAAGACCAGGACCAGCAGCTGCCAGCTACAGATCTGAAGTGTGGTCAGATGTGTCAGCGCATATGTGAGTGTGCGTGCTGCCCAGCTATCAATTCTGTCTGTGTATGTGTGTGTGTGTGCAGCGACTCTTTGATGGAAGATGATACAGTGCATAACGGCCGAGCTGCCCTTTTGAGTAGCCAGTTTATCTGGTACTGTCTGATATATCTCTTTCTACTACTAGAGACGCGTAGACACGCACATATGCTGTATATTACCACGGTGGATTTTTCAGAAGAACCTGAACTTGTGTGCCACACATCGCAAATCTGCTTGCTAGCCACGCTCATCCAAATACAGTGACTAAACTGTGACAGAAATATGTGAATGCTTCATAAACAGTCATGTGAGCTGTGTGGAGCACCTGTTTCTGGATGTGAAATGGGATGACAGATATGTTTCCTCTTCTTTTTGTACTAGTATAGAATGCAAAACTTGCTGAAAATGGCTTCTGCATTTAAATGTTTGAGTTCTGTGTAAAAGGAGATGTAGAAACATGGCTTCCCGCAGTACAGGGTTGAGCCTCTTTCCAGCTTTTACCATCTCAGTTCTTCCTCAATGAATTATTTACAGGATCAAGTGTGAGTCAAGGATTTCAAGAGTTAAGCACATGGATAATTATTCTCTTTCTCCTTAAAACAGGCCAAGGAGGGCCCACTCCTTTAGTGACAGTTAATTTACTCACTCTCTATGCTTCACCCTCTGCCCTTAACACTAACAAATATGCATGTCAGAAACATCAAACGACTTTCAGACTGTTCTTGGCAAGGTTTAGAGTAAGACACGGGAAGCTCTGGAGACAAATCACATGTTTCTGGATCACATCCACAGGTGGGGAACACAGTGTGAGCTGAGATCTGGATAGTGTTGTGTCTGTGTGTGCATGATAGTGTTGTGTCTGTGTGTGTGTGTGTGTGTGATAGTGTTGTGTCTGTGTGTGCGTAATAGTGTTGTGTCTGTGTGTGCCTGCCTGCCTGCAACCATCTGATACAATCTCACACCTCAGCATGAACTTGGCCTGACCTGAGCGCTGGCAGAGGACAAGCCTCTTAAAATATGCTTACCCCACCCCCTTTACTGCCACCATCGCTCACATGGGCTTGCACACACAAACACAATCAAAACTGTTTTGATGCTTTGATTGCGTCGCACTGGTACCCGTGCAAGGCTGACTTATCCTCAAGTACCTTTATGCATTTGACCCCATGAAACCCTGCCACAAATCACCAGCAGACGTGTAAAGCTGACCTCTGTCCTGGTTGTCCCTTCATGGCAAAATCAATAAAGACAATTAGTTACCCATTTCTCCAGCAATGTTGTTTAAAATCCCAGTAGTACAAACCCCATTGAAATGTCCAAAGATATATATGGGCTACAATCTTGCCAAAAGAAAAAAAATATCTATGAGTATTTAGGTCACATTACAATCACTATCCTACAGCCTTAATGCGCATTATCTCCTATTTACCATCTCATATGACCAAATGAGCTCCTTTAAACAGTTAATTAGATTGACTGAAGTAGGAGAAGGCTTGAAACTGTGAACTATAGCATCTTGGCTATAATGCTACAGACGTTAGAGTAAAAAAAAAATTGAAAAGCAACTATTCACCCATTCTAGTGCACATTGCCTCTACAATAGACCTATATACATTGAAACAATAGAAAAAAATCAAATGACTGCGCCCAGTTTGAGCCATGCTTATCACCCATCAATTTGCTATTAATTGCATTATTCACAATATGTCAGCCCGCTGTCACTGCCCTGTGCGGAAAATGAGCACTGGGACCGGCAATTAAAAAGGAATTAAGAGCACTTACCACTTACAGCGAGGAGCGGCGAAGGCAAGGTGCGGGGTCGGAAGTTGTCAAATAATTGTTTGCTTCTGTCGTATCTGTAAGAAGGTCATCGCTTTGGGTTTTATTTTCTGCTGTGCTGATGTGCTGACGGCGGTATCACTCTGGACGGTTTCTCCGCTCAGTGCTGCTGGTCACTCGGCATCCAAGGCGCGGTGAGAGGCGTGCTGTTGTGGCGAGAGGAGAGGGTGTGGGGGGGCTTTCAGCGGCATGGCAAACAGCGACCACGTGCGGCCTCGTGAGGGATAGGCTAATAAACACTAGCTCTGTCCTGTAGGCTAAGGAAAAAATTAATTAATCAATAAAAAAACAGGCCAACACATGATTGTAATACTGAAGATGTTGCCTATCTCTTTGACGGAGAGGAAAGAAGGCTATATTCCAAGCAAGCATGGCATAACCTTTAGTGTAAACTGACCCCAAACCTTTTTTCTTGTATCATTTGGGGGACTGGGACAGGACCTTTGGGTGATGGAGACAGCACATGTTATCATTGATTTATTGCAAAATTTAATAATTTCACACTGTCCTTGTCCTGTTGTTCATTATGAATTAAGACTCCATGTGCATTTCTCTTAAACTTCAGGAAGGTTTAAAGGGCCTATATGTAGTTTTCAGTGGCCACTAGCGGTGCGGTTTTTAGATTGCAACCAGGTGTGCTAGTACGCCTGCTCAAACTCATGAGCGAGCATAATCCGACACACAGACGCTGACACAGCGGGTGACAGCTTCACAGAAAATGCTGTAAACTCTAGTAAACTCCCACTGCAATGTAACTATTATATTTTGATCAGCTTTAGGTTGAACTAATCCATTCTCACATTGACTGCATTCAGCCGACGTGATATGTCTGCATTAGCTCGCCTGATGCTTTTCAGTAACTAACGCTATTTGAGTATCTTTCACCAGAGAGGCTCAGCAATGTCAGCACAGCTAAATGTATTGGATCATAGCGAAAACAGTAAGTGAACTAGACTTAATATAATAAATGAGATTGTGAAATGTATATGTGCTGCGCAGCAAAGTAACGTTACTGTAGTGAATGGATCTTCCACTGTGTTGTTGTCCTGCGCCGTTATGTTGCATTATTGTATATTATTTAGGTTAAATTACGCTAGTATAAACACATCGCTCCACATTTGCTTTGTACCCTTATATTATTTCTTGCAGGGTAAGATCAACACTTTGACACAATCCTGGCGGTACACAGGATAGTAATAAGGATCGCCTTATCTGGTGAAGTAATGTTAATGTGGCAAGCCATACAACTGTAGTATTTTGCAACAGACAACGTTAGCGTCCCGGCGTTAGCCAGCAAGCTAACATTATCTAGCTTGAGCCAACTAAAGCACAAAATCACAAAGTATTTGCTTTGCAGTAATGTTAGTTTGTCGGTTTCAAAACAAAGCGGAGGTCTCTGTGACTCATACATCTTTCCGACGTCAATGTCGATCTGATTCACGGACTTCAGCACATAAAACTTAATTGTTGTTTTTTATCCTTACATGGAGTTTGTGTTGGAGTCTGTGTCTGCACTGGGAGCCAGTCGTTTCATGGTGTTGTTACGGCTGGCTCAAAACCACGACAAAAAAGAGTATGATGACAACAAAACTGCAGCAAAGGTACCATTACTTTTATTTTTACACAAACAGAAACAACTTAATGTACAAATAATCATATGAAGTGTGACAATCAGTAGGTCAGTCATGTAAGCAGGTATGCATGCTTGAAGGAATAGTGAGTGGAGTGTTGTGTGGTGAAAGAAACCCAGGTGGCTCCAATAACTGATGATCTTAACCACACCTACTGGCATCTGCAACATAGAACACAAAGAGATAGACATCCCAGCAGCTGAAAGAGATGGGGATGTCACAGTGTCAATAGCTGTGGTGTTGTTGATGTAGTAGGCAAGCGACTTGGGAGCGTGCATGCAGAAAACCCGACCCAATTTCTTCACATAAGAAGCAGAATAGTGTCTTTTCCAAGCAACAGTGAAAACAGGTGTGCTGTTCATTTTAACCTGTTGACAAATAGGCAGTAAAAAAGTGATTTAATGATAAGTGATTTCTTAGAAAACCTCATGTAGCCCCTTTAAAAATCTGGCCAAGAATCTTGAGTCTGTACTATGTCACTCTACTTTTCAATGGCTCACTTCATGCTGTCCTCACTGCTGTTTGTTCTTTCCCTGTGCTGTCCCTTTTGCTGTCTTCCTATATCTCACGTGTGCCATTCTACTCTGCAATAGATTCAGGGTTAGCGATGGGTTAAGAGGTCAAGGCTGTCTAGTCCAGCTGGCAAAAACAGCCAAAAAATATCTAGCAAACTCCAGCTAGTCCATGGAAATCTTTGTGGTTGATTATGGGTCTACACATAAAGAGGTTGGGAACCACTCATCTAGACCATACAGAGTGTACACAATGGTTCTCTATTGCATTGTTGGTTGGTCATTTTCTTAATTAGCAAAGCCTTTTAGCACAGTCCCCATCAACCGAAATCAACAAAAAACAATACAAACAACCTAATTCCAAAAATAGAAACATGACATTAAAACACTCTTACTGATTTTGTTGCAGTAGCACATCATATTCATGTTTACATCAAAGGTTTGTGCAATGTATTGGCTATGACTATTTTATGACCTTGTGATGAAAACTAGCTAAAGCAATGTCATTCATTTTCCTCAGTTCACATGTTGCAGGGTCAACTTTTTGTTTGATGCTTGCCCTGCCCACCTATGTAATGTCACATCAGAGAGGGCATGCAGTTTTGATTAAGTGGTTTCACAGCTAGGACTCAGCAAAAAAAGTTTTTATTTTAAGTCATCGGGCGAGAAAATCAACCATGTATATGCTGTCCAATTTGACCTTTCGTCCCTGCGTTGGAAAGAGAGAGATCAAAATGGCAAGTTGCCATGACTTGGTTCACCTCCCCACTATCATGTCACCTTAATAAGTGAAGGACAACATATTCAAGCTAAACAATTTTTAGATGAGATCAAAAGCCTACCACCCTCACATCTAAATAAACCTATAAAGCTACAGATAGCAGTAGTTCGCTTAGCTTAGCATGATGACTGGAAGTAGAGGCTAGCAAAATCCACCTATCAGCACCTGTGAAGCCTCTAAAGCTCATAAATTAATAGTTAACATTAAAGCGTCTATAATAAATGGATTATACTATAATAACAATTTGTCAAATGACAATGTAAAAACAATGCGAAAGGGATAGCTTATAGTGTGGAACTGCTAACAATCAGTAATCACCTGAATCTGCAGTTCAGCTTCACTGAGCTTTATAGTGAGTTTCAAGTCATTGTTCAGCTGTCCGGCCCACAACTTAATTTTTTGGGTTCACTCTCACTGTCTGTGTAATTTTCAGCCACAGCAGCACCTGTTTTCAGCAAAATAACTCTAAAAACTAACTGTACACTACTTGCTGCCGCCAGCACTGACATCCTGGAGGTATAGCTGTCATAGTTTGGGGTTTTCAGGTATAATTTGGGGGGGTTGTCTGAGTTCTATGTCTATTCAGCCTGTGTTTCTGTTTCCTGTTTTAGTCTGAAGTTGTCTGCCTTTGCTGCCATTGTCTAGTTTTGCTTCCCATTTTGTTTCATTACCTTGAACACCTGTTTTGTGTCCCTACTCTGCTCGTTTGCTTGAGTATTTCAATGCCTGTGTTCTGTTCAGTCTTTGTTGGTTCATTTTTGCATGTAGTCTGTGTTGCTCTGTTGTCTGTTTGCTCCTGCATCGTGTTCCAGCGGTACCTTGCGTTTGTTTTTATGACCTCTGTTTCATCTACGTACTTTGGATTCTATTTGAACTCCACAGTTTGTAAGTGTGCTCTCCTTTTGTTAATAAATCATTGGACTATATCTGCTCAGCTCTGGTGTCCTGTGTTTGGGTTCTCAACCTGCTCCATCATTACATCCATCCATCCATCGACAACCACTTATCCTGCGTACAGGGTCGCAGGGGCTGGAGCCAATCCCAGCTGACATCGGATGAAAGGCATGGGTACACAATGGACAGGTCGCCAATCCATCGCAGGGCCACACATAGACAAACAACCAGTCTCCATCATTACAACACATGACAATTCATGACAATAGCTTCATATCCAATGGACAGATATGAGAGTGGTATGGATTGCTTATCTATAGTACATCTCAACAAGAACACAAATAAGCGTTTAGGGGGAAAAAAGTCAAAATCCTTTAAGTTGTTTTTTATTTCAGATGATGCTCTGTTTTAGTGAGCATATAAACTTGGAGTTAATGAAATCACCCCAACCCAAGGGCGTAGAATTGCTTTCTGCATGCTGAGACCACCTGCAATCTAAATATTCGACTTCAAATATGACTTGTTGTCTGAGGCGCACACGCTCACCTCTACAAAAAACACTTTAATTTTGATAGGCTCTTGGTTTTATGTAGTGCAGATTTGCATAACCTAGACATAAAAGTTGACTGCAAGTTAGATACCTGCCATCAGCAGCAGGAATGTGTGTCTGTAGTCTCCCACCGCGCACAGCATGGGGACCATCATTAATTTAAGTCTTCCCGCACAGTTGTTGTTAACTGACCTGTGCTTTTACGGATAGCAGATCTCCAAACCTCTTTTCATCTGCATGATTAAAATTAGATCTGTGTCAGTTGTATTACTGCAGGGTAACTGAATGCAACCTCTTTAATCAACTAATTAAAAATGGCAAACAGACATTAATAATGAAAACACGTTAACTTAGTAGTAGTAGTAGTATATTTTTAAGTGGGCAATTATTCACTTCACAAATTCATAAATAAATTTACTTTTATAACCTCGACATATGAAATGTCAAAGTGACAAAATATAGGCTACATCATCCAGTCTCAGAGTCCAAGGTGACATCTTCCAAGTCTTTCAGGTCCAAGGTCTTCAGTTCACATCTAAAACAAAGAAAATCAATGTTTTGCAGCTGTTGAAGTGAGAAAAAAAAGGCCTCCTGTGGTTTACGCCATAAGAGAACACCTGCTGACTAATAGGCATCCTCTGTTTGCTGGATGACCACTATGGTAAAACATTAAACCACATGTTGCTCTATATCATGATTAAATACAGCATAATATAAGCTGAATTATAAATACAGTATTTTTAAATATGTTATTTCATTTTGTTGGTTTAAAATATTTCCCCAGAACAGCATCAAAATATTATACCTGCAATTTACTTATCTTATTAGATTGGATTTTACTCAGAGCGTGTGGCAGTTGAAAAAATATATATAAATATTAATATAGTGATTGAAACTAATTTATTTTTAGTTTTTGGAGGTCATCGTAAAATTGAAAGTCTAAGACCCAGATGGCAACGGGGCCATTTTTAAAAAAGCACAAGTTCTGTACAATTGCACGCGCCATGGAGACAACATTAGATAATAGAACTAGTTAGAGACAGTCCTCTCAGCAGAGAGGCAGCAGAACTGTGTATGTTGGCTATTTGCTTCAGATGAATTTTGACATATGCAGCAGTTGCTCCTGTTTAAAACATGGAGCTTAGATGATAATTACACATGTCTTTGCACAGCACGCCAGCCAACGTGTGTTTTTTAGTGCTGGGCAACGATTAAAATTTTTGATCGCGATTAATCGCATGATCTGTTTTCAGGTATCAGCAGAAACATTTTTCTTTTATCAGTTAGCAGCATAAACAGTCTATGTTCAGTAGCAAGTGTCCCTGAGAGTGAGGTGAAGTGCTCGCCTCACACACACGCCCGACCGCCGCCGAAGTTGAATTGAACATTTTGTTCTGCTGTGTAGCGCACAGAAGCCATTGCCATGGTTACTATCCATAGAGCGCCTGACGTTTACTCGCGAGTGCTTGTCTCCCTTTCTGATCACCGGAGTAAAGAGCAACCCCGCGGGGTCAAGAGACTACGTTGTGATTTTAAGAACGTTCCAAAGGCTGACATCTTCCCCAATACTAATCAGCATTCAGTGTGTAGCTATCCACTTTGCTATGGCATTTGATTGATTGTGTTGCTTTTGTTTATCTACTTCTCCCACACGCTGCATCCAACGTAGTCTGCTGCTCCACTGCTTGTTTGGGTGGGTGACTTGCAGGCTGATCAACATCCCACCCCTCCTGTGACCCATGGTTTGACTGTATGTCTATACAGAGCCAGTGAGAAACGGACTTTTAAAATAATTGTCAGCGTTAATTAATTAATGCGTTAACAAGCGCAGCCCTACTGTTTTTAAATATGGTCAAGAAAATAAATATTTAAGCTACTTAAATTTTAAATTAAATGCAGCTAATGAACAACTTTGGACAAGACTGAAGCCTCATAGTGAAAGCTGCATAATCTGGGTTTTAATTAGTCCAATGTGTATAAAAAGTTCATGAATAATATGGCTAATGTTTTCCTTTTCTTTGCTTTCCATTCAGCTGCTCTGCATCGCCTAAGACGCATCCTTCAGATGATAATGACCAACCTGAGGAACCATCCTCTGAGCAGCACAAGCATCGACTCCATGAGGGAGTCCATCCTGAGCATGCACCACCACCTCATCACAGCCTCCAAGGACTTCCCTTTGATTCCATTCAAGCAACCCTTACAGTGCGGACGGCCAAATCTCATGTCAGTCCTCTGGAAGTTTACCAAAGAGTCCACATATTGTGCAAGGACTCAGAGGAAGAAAAGGAAGGGCACTGAGGAAGAGAGCAGCAGTCTGTCAAAGAAATGCCTGAGATTTTTATGTCTTGTTGTCCTCTTGCTGGCAGGGCAGCATGACAAACCTTCAGTTTTTACAGATGTCTTCTTATCTGTAGCGACATCACAGATTTTGTGGTCCTGAACCTCACCCTGCCCTGTTATCACACACAGATCGAGCTGTTAAAAGATAACATTGTTTAATCTTTTTATTATCAAGAAATCTCATGAAAAGACCAAAATCAACACTGAATTTTCTTCTGGGGTGTATTGTCTGTGTAGTCCCATGATGAACATCCTTTATATTTGTTTCCCACCTGTTTTTAGTCTAAATAATAAGTAATGAATTAAATAAAATCATATTCACTGGACCATAAAGCTTCAATTAATAGCCGAGTTCCAAATAGCCGCCTACCTCCTATACTGGTCTGGGAACACATTTTGACAAATAAACGCAGGTCTCCATTAAACGCCTGGTCTGGTTTTTATATAAGTTCTTTGGATGTATAAAACCTCTTAAACCCCGCCGGGCTGCCCAATTTAGCTGCTTCAAAGCCGCTTAGATCGTTACTACACATATTAATGTTTAAAGGTGTGATCAATATGTCAGTATGGACATGCTACACATCGTTAGATTGGTTAGATTCTCCACAAATCAATCGTTTAGTTCATTTAACGGACACAACAAGCCCCAAAGTCTAAAGACAAGAAAAGTGGCGATTCCCGTTACCTTTGTAGCGCTCTTTAAGTCCGAATGTGTCCGTTCGGTGATTATTAAATTCCTTTACTCTGTAATCCACCAATCAAAAGAATCAAAACAGCTTTTCATTAAAATTTATCCAAGTTATGAATCCTGTCATGTGAAGTCCATCGCTCTCTGTCTGCTAACTTCTCTCATCCTGCACCGTGTTGTTGCCTTCAAAATAAAAACACATAAGCCGATCAAATGAATGACGTGTATTTGATATTATTGGATAATTTTTAAGCAAGGAATATTCTGTTTAAAATAAGTAAAATGTTCATAGTAGTCAGTTTTGTGCGAGCGGAATTAAAGGCCTGTCCCATATGGACGCCTGTCCCAAATATAGGCAGGGTCAATTCAGTGATTTTAGCAAATTCCAATCCC
This sequence comes from Micropterus dolomieu, assembly GCF_021292245.1. Taxonomy (NCBI): domain Eukaryota; kingdom Metazoa; phylum Chordata; class Actinopteri; order Centrarchiformes; family Centrarchidae; genus Micropterus; species Micropterus dolomieu. The sequence continues at coordinate 19,993,008 of NC_060158.1, read as the reverse complement.
TCAAGCCCGTTGAAGTTTCACCACCTCAAGGAGACCATGGGTCGGTTTACAAAAAAGACAAACATTCATAAACATTTCCTCAACCAGACATAAAATTTATTGGAATACCTTCCAAAACTTACAGAAGGGCCATCCATGCAGCTAGAGTAGCTTACTATTCATCATTAGTAGAGGAGAGCAAGGACAACCCCAAGTTTCTCTTCAGCAAAGTAGGCAGGCTTACAGGGAGTCACACCTCTATTGAGCCTTGTATTCCTGCTAGCATCAGCAGTTTTGATTGATTGATGATTTTATGAGTTAATAAAGCTTTTAGTTAGGGCATGATCGAGCAAACTTTAAATTGCTAAATCGTTTTTATCATTTTATTTTGCTGTTTTTCTTTTATCTTGTGTTTTATTACATGCATTCTGTATTTTATGGTTTATTTCATTTAATTGCAATGCATTTTGTAACCATGGGAACATGTCTTTTGGTGATTTTGCACTTTAAATTAACTTGACTGATTGATTGAATTCAGTAGCTTCAAAGTTTTAGTCAGAGTGTAACTGCAAGACCTTTTGATACAGGACCTGTACAGCATTATATAAGGCTGGCCAACATCTTACACGTTACATTGCTGTAGTGTACAGAAGACAATAAATGACTTAGGAATCAATAAATAAATGCACAAAAAATATATATAAATACATAAATAGAAGTTGTAAATGAAAGCTTGAAGTCTGCCTGACCCTCTGTCCCCATGAGTTCAATATCTAAGATTTGGCTAAATTCACATGTCAGTGTACTTTGATACAAAGTACACTGGATAGAGACAGAATATTGCAATCAAATATTAAGTGTCTTACAAGCAAGAGGTCACAACGAGCTAGACATACTCCAGGCTTAATTTAAAATTAAGCCTGGAGTATGTTTAAGCAACAAAATAACAGAAATAAGGCTCACCACTGCTGCCGTGAACCGGATTCGAACCGGGGTTGCTGCGGCCACAACACAGAGTACTAACCACTATACAATCACGGCCAACTGGTTGGATGATCGGTTCCTTCAGGTAAGAGGATAGCTTCAACTCTATATATCAAACATACAGCTATTTTATCTGTATGGCTTTCCTGAATGATGTGTGACAACAGACAGTCAGGATCCATGAATGGTTTACGTGGCACTGCCGTGTATGTCCTTCAGGGACTAATTTAGTTTTTCAAAGAAAGATGATTAGCAAGTTACGCTAAATACAACAGCAGCCTCACAATTGCTTTGAGTATGTTAAAAGTGAAGGGTTCAGAAATCTTTCAGCATATGCTGATTGGCCACTTGTCTGTGATTTGGCTCCACTGACATGTCAGTGTACTTTGATATATACAGTGTAGAGAAGGGATGTAACAATTGATTTAAAAAAAGAAGGTCACAATGAGCTAGCCAGGAGTCAAAACTAGAATCTTCTGATACGTAGTCAGACGCGTTATCCATTGCGCCACTAGCCCTGCTTGCAGTTCTCTTTGGGAATAGCTTGGTTCTCACAGCACTGAAGACAAACAGCCAGTGGTCTTGTACTTCGTATTTATGTGTGTGGAACGCTGGTGAAACAACTTGTCAGGTTGGGAAATATGGGGCCTCATGGAGGAAAATTTGCTTTAACTATCCAGTTTCAAATTATTTAAAATTAAGCACAGCCTGGAGTATGTTTAAGCAACAGAATAACAGAAATAAGGCTCACCACTGCTGCTGTGACCCGGATTTGAACCGGGGTTGCTGCAGCCACAACACAGAGTACTAACCACTATACAATCACAGCCAACTGGTTGGTTGATCGGTTCCTTCAGGTAAGAGGATAGCTTCAACTCTATATATCATACATACAACTATTTTATCTGTATGGCTTTCCTGAATGATGTGTGACAAAAGACAGTCAGGATCCATGAATGGTTTACGTGGCACTGCCGTGTATGTCCTTCAGGGACTAATTTAGTTTTCCAAAGAAAGATGATTAGCAAGTTACACTAAATACAACAGCAGCCTCACAATTGCTTTGAGTATGTTAAAAGTGAAGGGTTCAGACATCTTTTAACAACTATGATTTGGCTCCACTGACATGTCAGTGTACTTTGATATACATTGTAGAGAAGGGATGTAACAATAGATTTACAAACTAAAGGTTACAACGAGCTAGCCAGGAATCATCAATCTTCTGATCTGTAGTCAGACACATTATCCATTGCGCCACTAGGCATGCTTGCAGCTTTTTTGGGGAATAGCTTGGTTCTCACAGCACTGAATAAAACAGCCTGCATTATAGGTAAATCTCTGATATGTGACAACATTGTTTATTTTATTGTGATGAGGAAATGATATGTGATAAATAAATACTGAAGTGTGCATATTAGCTGCCTGGTTGTATTCAAGTTCAGTTAGAGCAGCAAAGTCCCCGTATATTTAATAATAATAATAATAATCCTTATTTGTAGAGCACTTTTCAAAAACAAGTTACAAAGTGCTTTAACAAGTGTAAAGAATAATACAAAAAAGATAAGAGCATGAAAATTTAATATAAAATTTGTAAAATACAATAAAATAAAAGGGATAAAATAAGATAAGTCAAATAAGATCGGGAAAAGCTCTCCTATAAAAGTATGTTTTAAGAAGGGACTTAAAAGAGTTCACCGACTCAGCCGACCTGATTTCCTCGGGCAGGCTGTTCCAGAGCCTCGGGGCCCTGACAGCAAACGCTCTGTCCCCTTTAGTTTTCAGTCGAGACTCTGGAACAGACAACAGACCTCTGCCCGAGGATCTCAAGGTACGTGCTGGTGCGTATGGGACTAAAAGGTCAGAAATATAACAAGGCGAGAGGCCATGAAGAGCTTTAAAAGTGATCAATAGAATTTTAAAGTCAATTCTAAAACATACTAACCTCAATAGAATCTCAGTGGAAACTCAATGGATTTCTAGTCCATCACCTTAACCACTCAGCAACGACAACACACGTGACATACAACCTGTGTGGAACACAGACAATTAGAGACAAACATCACCTGAGCTATATTGTGAAGGTAGCTGGCAAGGTTATAAGTTTCTGACAGCTATCTTCAACCAACAGGTTCTCCACAAGGCCAGGTCTATTTTAGACTGCACATACCAGCCCCTTCACTTTGAGTTTGAAACACTCCCCTAAGGCCGTAGATTTAGAGTTCTAGTGCAATAGAAGCAATAACTGTGCAATAACACAGTTTTTGTATTTGTGGTGCTTATCTTACACTTGTATGTTTATCTTATGCCCTGACAGCAAGTTTCCTACTTGGGATAATAAAATGAACTGAACTGATCTCAACAGGGAAAATATAGGAAGTAGTGTGACTATTTTCGATTCAGGATGAAGTAAAGCACTCAACAACTAAAAGTTGAATTAACATCAGATATTATGGCTGCACAGCTACTTTGGAGGACAAAAGATTACTTAAGTATCAATAACTAGTTCTAACATAAGTAGTAAATACCGAAAAAATACAGAAATATATAAATATATAGATATATAAATGCTGAATGAAGATACAGAAATGGATGCATAAATAAATGCTTAAATAAATAATCAAATGCACAAATAAATCTAAAAATGTTGCTTTTAAACAGGACATAAAAAAAACATTTACATTTTTGTACACCTACATTTGTCTTCCTGTGTCTGGATGCGAATGAGTTAAGAGGTCCTAACCTCGGTCTAAAGCAGGATTGGTTACAGGATTGTGATCGATCGGCCGCGTGTGATTGGTTCTGTCTTGCTAAGGGTGCTGACTTGTGTACATGAGTATTGCTGTTAGCTTGCAGCAAGCGTGCTTAGCTAGCTGAAATTGAAGTTGTTGACATTTGAATTTTATGTATCACTAGTTTATTAATGGCAATTGTTTTATTATCCATTGCAAATAAAAGCAAAGGAACTCAGTTTTCATGCTGGTCAGCCACGTCCTTCAGCAGGTCTGCCAGCGGTGTCCCAGTCGAAGCCATTAGCCTTTATATGTAGCTAATTTGCTAACATCCGACTCACAGGAGGTTAACGTAGCAAGCATATAGCATGTACAGGGAAGACTTGCTAGGAATCGTTTGTTTCTGCCTGTCTCACCTAGTTGACCAATCCTGCTATAGAGTGAGGTTAGAACCTCATTCCTCATTAACATACAAACACAGAAATACAAAAATAAATAAATGTAGGCAAACAAAAATGTTCAGAATTTATATATTATATACTTATATGTTATAAATTTATTATTTTATTTCAGTATTCTGTATTATTTAGTCTTTTGCGTTCTGCATTATATCACTGATGAAAAGCCTGGAGTCAAATTTACAATCTTCTGATGTATAGTCAGAGGCATTATACATTGCACACATTTCTACTAGCTGCTTGTTTTTCTTTTTGTACACCTATGAAAATCATTCGATTACAGCTTATGTTAATAATGCATTACTTAATTGCTATGCAGGATCTTTAAGGAACTGCCCTTACATAATTGTCTTCTGTGATGCTGATTAGGGCATGATTTGACCCCTGACCTTGATGAGTTCAGAACAGTGCCCCTATCCCTTGACGTTTGAAGTGTGTAGCAGACCTAAAAATTTTAGTTATGCATTTTAATAAATTTATGAGAATTGATACCCAATTATGAATTAATCTTCATAAAATCAAAATTTCCTCGTTAAGGGCACCACCGGAGTTGTTATAATCCTAGAGTCTCCGGACCTCTAGGTAGTTTGAATAATTATACAATTATTACTAGTGATCAGTTAGTTAACAATCGCTCAATTATCTTAAATCAGTCAGTCAGTCTCATATTTAAAGGGTCAATTCTCTTGGCAGGAACTAGAAATAGGCAACACACACAGCTCTTGGTTATATTACAGTGAATTTATTCTCTAACTAAAGGTGATAAAAAGATGGTTGGATACAGGGAACATAAACATTTGCTGAACAATGAGCCTGGAGGTTCGGTTGTGGGAAGCATTTGACTCATACGGCATAGAAGAGCTACTGAAAGTAAACTAATGCTATGATTTTAGGAGTTAAAATGGACATCTGATCACAGAACGTGTGTTAAGTCTTACTGCTTGTCGACAGCCTGCTTTTGGCCTGTTGCACGGGTCCCACGCTAGCTGCTGATCCTGGCTTTTTACTAGGGATTCTCCAGGGTTTTCCGTGTCTGATTGAAACGCCTCCTCCATCTGGCAATTCGGCTGTTTGCAGGTTTCCTTCGTTGTAGCTGGCGAGACCACGTGGCTTGGTCTGACCTCGGTGAAGTTGGCTCGACGAAAAGGCTTAAAATGGAACTTGGTCGTTCCTGAATTAGTCCAGTGTAACTTAAC